>NC_086446.1:258036549-258375924 GCF_028390025.1 Pseudophryne corroboree
GGTGGCGTATAGTGGACTTCAAACCAGCTGCCGGTTCGTGAGCCAATCAGAGCTTGCGGACCGGCAGCCAATCAGGAGCCGCCGCTGCCGGTCCACGAGCTCTGATTGGCTCATGAACCGGCGGCTGGTTTGAAGTCCACTACACGCCGCCAGACATTGCCGCGCTGGCGCGCTCTGAGCTCCTGACAGCCTCAGTCACATCACAGCCGGAGGAGCAGCAGCAGCAGCGGTAAGCAGCTGCAGCACTGCTGTGGGGGCAATTGGCTGGCACTGTGGGGGCAATTGTTTACCTGGCACTGTGGGGGCATTTGTATACCTGGCACTGTGGGGGCAATTGGCTGGCCCTGTGGGGGCATTTGTGTACCTGGCACTGTGGGGGCATTTGTATACCTGGCACTGTGGGGGCAATTTGCTGGCACTGTGGGGGCATTTGTATACCTGGCACTGTGGGGCATTTGTGGATCTGGCTCTGTGGGGGCATTTGTGGATCTGGCACTGTGGGGCATTTGTGGATCTGGCACTTTGGGGGCATTTGTGGATCTGGCACTGTGGGGGCATTTGTGGATCTGGCACTGTGGGGGCATTTGTATACCTGGCACTGTGGGGGCATTTGTATACCTGGCACTGTGGGGGCATTTGTGGATCTGGCACTGTGGGGGCATTTGTATACCTGGCACTATGGGGGCATTTGTATACCTGGCACTGTGGGGGCATTTGTATACCTGGCACTGTGGGGGCATTTGTATACCTGGCACTGTGGGGCATTTGTGGATCTGGCACTGTGGGGCATTTGTGGATCTGGCACTGTGGGGGCATTTGTATACCTGGCACTGTGGGGGCATTTGTATACCTGGCACTGTGGGGGGCAATTGTGGATCTGGCACTGCACTATTGGGGGCATATGTCTGTGTATCACGTCCCATTTTAATTGGCCACCCCCAGATTTTTGGCGCGCGCACACAGTACCTCTATGGGACACACTCTGTCTGATTGGTCGCTGCTTAGCCCCGCTGGGAGTGCACACAGATGCTCTCATTCTAGTGAATGGGGAGTGTGCATGTCCACGCCCCTTTTCTGGAGAGCACGCGCTTAGTTACAACCTTTATTTATCCATACCCCCACTTCAACATTTCCAATTCAACCAATGGTTGTGTGTATTTTAATACAGAATGATGTACACTTGTATGTTGTTATAATATTAATTATATTTGTAAGAGCATAGACTGAGAAGTAGGAGGAGTCGGTAATAGTAAGGGGAGGAGTCAGATGCTGACACCGAGGTGGGCCTGTGTGCTTCAAAAATGCCAGGGCCTATTTTTGGTCCCAGTTCGGCCCTGGGTTCAGCTTCACATGACGATGGAAGCCCTCATCCTCCTGCTAGAAAAATTAAAAGAGTTAAGTTGGAAAGAGCACAGAAAAGAACTGTAGGTTCTGAGATGGTTTCACAAATCCACAAGGAGAGTCCAAGTGTGTCAGCGGTTGTGATGCCTGACCTTCCCAACACTGGACGGGAAGAGGTGACTCCATCCACCATTTGCACGCCCCCTGCAAGTGCTGGAAGGAGCACCCACAGTCAGTGGCGTAACTAGAAATTTGTCTCCCCCAAGCCAAAAAAATCTTCGGCGCCCCCCCCCCCCCCCCCTTCCTTCATGCTACATAATTGGGAGCAAGAAAGGGATCGGCGCGCGCGGCAAAATAAGGGGTGTGGTTTCGTTGGAATGGGCGTGGTTTCGCATAAAGGGGCGTGGTATTGCAGGAAAAGACTACCTTATACCCCAGTTTTGCAACCTGCACGCCCATACGTTGGCCACCACAGGAAAGAAAAATAATCCTGATTCATGCCCCTTACATTATTTGTCATTTTTCCTCATTATAGTAATGCCCAGTATACATTATGCCACATACTGCAATGCCCTTAGACATTATTCCACACGCAATAATGCACGACACAATATGCACACACTGTAATGCCCCCGACACATTATGCCACACACCGTAATGCCCGTGACACATTATGCCACACACCGTAATGCCTGTGACACATTATGACAGGAATCGCAATGCCCGTTATACATTATGCTACACACTGCAATGCCCCTGATACATTATAGCACATACAATGTCTGTGACACATTATGACACACACCGCAATGCCCGTTGTACATTATGCTACACACTGCAATGCCCCTGATACATTATAGCACATACAATGTCTGTGACACATTATGACACACACCGCAATGTCCGTGATACATTATACCACAATGCCCGTGATATAGTATACCATACACCGTAATGCCTGTGACACATACCGCAATGCCCTGCCCGTTACACCCTATGCCACACACCGCAATGCCCGTTATGTATTATGCCACACTGCAATGACCCTGAGACATTATACCACATACCACAATGCCTGTGATATAGTATACCACACACCGTAATGCCTGACACATTATGACACACACCGCAATGTCCGTGATACATTATGCCACACACTGCAATGACCCTGAGACATTATACCACATATCACAATGCCCGCGATATAGTATACCATACACCGTAATGCCTGTGACACATTATGACACACACCGCAATGTCCGTGATACATTATGCCACACACCGTAATGCCCATTACACATTAAGTCCTACAGTAAGGCTTCTAATTACTTTTCAATTACCTGCTCGTTGTCAGGGGTTTCATGCACTGGGTGTCATGCTCGTTGCCAGGGGTTTCATGCTCTTGGTTCCATGCACGGTGCCAGGGGTTTTCATGCTCAGGGTGTCATGCTCGTTGCCAGGGGTTTCATGCACTGGGTGTCATGCTCGTTGCCAGGTGTTTCATGCACTGTGTGTCATGCTCGTTGCCAGGTGTTTCATGCACTGTGTGTCATGCTCGTTGCTAGGGCTGTGCTCCCAGTGCCACATATGTCCCCAGTGCCAGATATTCCCCCACGGTGCCAGGTACTCACATGCCCCAGTGCCAAATATAGCCCCCCCCCATGTGCCAGGTACACATATACCCCCCCAGTGCCACATATGCCCCCAGTGCCAGATATTCCCCCCCAGTGCCAGATATGCCCCCAGTGCCAGATATGCCCCCAGTGCCATATATTCCCCCCAGTGCCAAATATGCCCCCAGTGCCATATATTCCCCCCCAGTGCCAGATATGCCCCCCCCCAGTGCCATATATGCCCCCAGTGCCAGATATCCCCCCCCCCAGTGCCATATATGCCCCCGGTGCCAGATATTCCCCCCCTCCAGTGCCATATATGCCCCTAGTGCCAGATATTCCCCCCCAGTGCCAGATAATGCCCCAGTGCCAGATATCCCCCCCCTGCCAGATATTCCCCCCCAGTGCCATATATGCCCCCAGTGCCAGATAATGCCCCAGTGCCAGATATCCCCCCCCCTGCCAGTTATTCCCCCCCAGTGTCATATATGCCCCCAGTGCCAGATAATGCCCCAGTGCCAGGTATCCCCCCCCCTGCCAGTTATTCATCCCGTGTCATATATGCCCCCAGTGCCAGATAATGCCCCAGTGCCAGATATCCCCCCCTGCCAGATATTCCCCCTCAGTGCCATATATGCCCCCAGTGCCAGATAATGCCCCAGTTCCAGATATCCCCCCCTGCCAGTTATTCCCCCCCAGTGTCATATATGCCCCCAGTGCCAGATAATGCCCCAGTGCCAGGTATCCCCCCCCTGCCAGTTATTCATCCCGTGTCATATATGCCCCCAGTGCCAGATAATGCCCCAGTGCCAGATATCCCCCCCCTGCCAGATATTCCCCCTCAGTGCCATATATGCCCCCAGTGCCAGATAATGCCCCAGTTCCAGATATCCCCCCCCTGCCAGTTATTCCCCCCCAGTGCCAGATAATGCCCCAGTGCCAGATATCCCCCCCCTGCCAGTTATTCCCCCCAGTGCCAGACATCCAACCCCCCCCCCTGCCAGATATTCCCCCCCCCCGCCAGATATTCCCCCCCAGTGCCAGATAATGCCCCAGTGCCAGATATCCCCCCCAGTGCCATATATGCCCCCAGTGCCAGACAATGCCCCAGTGCCAGATATCCCTCCCCTGCCAGATATTCCCCCCAGTGCCAGATATCATCCCCCCCACCCCCCGCCGCCGCTTTTTGGAGGGACACGGAGGGTACAGCCTCTCCTGTGTCCCTCCTGCTGCATCATCTTCGGCGGCCGCGGGTCTAATAGGGGGAAGTGCCGGTTCGTGAGCCAATTAGAGCTCACGGACGGCACTTCTCCCTATCAGACCCGCGGCCGCCGGAGATGATGCAGCAGGAGGGACACAGGAGAGGCTGTGCCCTCCGTGTCCCTCCAACAAGCGGCGGAGGGAAGGAGAAAGCAGACTGACATGCGGACGCTCGTCCGCATGTCAGTCTGCTGTAAATCAGTGGCGCCCCCGCAGCCCTCGCCCCCAAGCCACCGCGAGGACTGCGGGGGCAGTAGTTACGCCACTGCCCACAGTCCAGCTCCTGATATCCTGGTGTACTTTAACAGTGACATCTTCAATTTGAATGAGGATATGGGTGTTGCTGGCGCTGTGGAGGAAGTTGACAATGAGGATTCTGATGGTGATTTTTGTTTAAGTCAGGCACCGGGGGAGACGCATATTGTCCGTGGGATGAAGAAGCCCATTGTGATGCCTGAGCAAACTACCAAAAAAGCCACCTCTTCGGTGTGGAATTATTTCTCCACAAATCCGGACAACAGGTGTCAAGCCATCTATTGCCTCTGTTAATATGTAATAAGTAGGGGTAAGGATGTTAACCGCCTAGGAACATCCTCCCTTATACGTCACCTGCTACGCATTCATCAGAAGTCAGTGTCAAGTTGTGAAACTTTGGGTAAGAGCGTAAGCAGTCCACTGACACCTAAATCCCTTCTTCCTCCTGTACCCAAGCTCCTGCAAGCAACACCACCAACTCCCTCAAAGTCAACTTCCTCCTCAGTCAGGAACATCAGTAGTCCTGCAGGCCATGTCACTGTCAAGACTGAGGAGTCCTCTCCTAACCGGGATTCCTCCGTAGGATCCTTGAGTGGTACGCCTGCTGTTGCTGCCGCTGCTGTTGTTGCTGCTGGGAGTCGATCGTCATCCTAGAGGGGAAGTCGGAAGACCACTTGTACTACTTCCAGTAAGCAATTGACTGTCCAACAGTCCTTTGTGAGGAAGATGAAATATGACAGCAATCATCCTTTTGCAAAGTGGATAACTGAGGCCTTGACAGCTATGTTGGTGTTAGACGTGCGTCCGGTATCCGCCATTAGTTCAGTGGGAATTGTTTGAGGTACTGTGTCCCCGGTATCAATTCCCATCTAGGTTCCACTTCTCTAGGCAGGCAATACCGAGAATGTACACAGACGTCAGAAAGAGTCACCAGTGTCCTACAAAATGCGGTTGTATCCAATGTCCGCTTAACCACGGATATGTGGACAAGTGGAACAGGGCAGATTAAGGACTATATGACTGTAATAGCCCTCTTGGTAGATGTATGGCCTCCTGCAGCAACTACAGCAGCAGCGGCACCAGTAGCAGCATCTTGCAAACGCCAACTCATTCCTAGGCAGGCTACGCTATGTATCACCGCTTTCCTTAAGAGGCACACAGCTGACAACCTCTTACGGAAACTGAGGAACATCATCGCAGAATGGCTCACCCCAATTGGACTCTCCTGGGGATTTGTGATATCGGACAATGCCACCAATATCGTGCGTGCATTACATCTGGACAAATTCCAGCATGTCCTATGTTTTGCACATACAATTAATTTGGTGGTGCAGAATGTTTTGAATAATGACAGGGGTGTGCAGGAGGTGATGGCGGTTGCCCGAAAAATTGCGGGCCACTTTCGGCATTCTGCAACTGCATGCTGAAGACTTGAGCACCAGCAAACAGTCCTGAACCTGCCCTGCCATCAACTGAAGCAAGAGGTGGTAATGAGGTGGAATTCAACACTCTATATGCTTCAGAGGATGGAGGAGCAGCAAAAGGCCATTAGAGCCTATACATCCACCTACGATATAGGCAAAGGAGGGGTAATGCACCTGACTCAAGCGCAGTGGAGAATGATTTACGTCTTGTGCAAGGTTCTCTAACCCTTCGAACTTGCCACACGTGAAGTCAGTTCAGACACTGCCAGCTTGAGTCAGGTCATTCCCCTTATCAGGCTTTTGCAGAAGCAGCTGGAGAAATTGAAGGAGGAGCTAAGACGGAGCGATTCCGCAAAGTATGTGGGACTTGTGGATGGAGCACTTCATTCGCTTTGCCAGGATTCAAGGGTGGTCAATCTGTTGAAATCAGAGCACTACATTTTGGCAACCGTGCTCGATCCTAGGTTTAAAGCCTACGTTGTATCTCTCTTTCCAGCAGAGGTGCAAAGACCTGCTGGTTAGTAAATTGTCAACTCAAGTGGAACCGTGACCCGTCAACAGCTCATCCTTCAATTTCTCCCGCCACTGGGGCTGCAAGGAAAAGGATAAGATTTCCTAGCCCACATGCTGGTGGTGATGCAGGGCAGTCAGGAGCGAAAGCTGACATCTGGTCCGGACTGAAGGACCTGCCAACGATTACTGACATGTCTACTGTCACTGCATATGATTCTGTCACCATTTAAAGAATGGTGGCGGATTATATGAGTGACAGCATCCAAGTAGGCCTGTCATACAGTCCGTACGTATACTGGCAGGATAAAGAGGCAATTTGGATGCCCTTTCACAAACTAGCTTTATTTTACCTAAGTTGCCTCCCCTCCAGTGTGTACTCCGAAAGAGTGTTTAGTACAGCCGGTAACCTTGTCAGCGATCAGTGTAGGAGGTTACTTCCACTAAATGTGGAGAAGATGATGTTCATCAAAATGAATGATAAATTCCTTCGTGAAGACCTTTACCAGCAATTGCCTCCAGAAACTACAGAGGTACCTGTGATGGTGGATTCCAGTGGGGACGAATTAGTACTCTGTGAGGAGGAGGATGTACACACTGAAAGGGGTGAGAAATTGGAGGATGAGGTCGACATCTTGCCTCTGTTGAGCCAGTTTGTGCAAGGAGAGATTGATTGCTTCTTTTTTGGTGGGGGCCCAAACAAACCAGTCATTTCAGCCACAGTCGTGTGGCAGACCCTGTCGCTGAAATGATTGGTTTGTTAAAGTGTGCATGTCCTGTTTATACAACATAAGGGTGAGTGGGAGGGCCCAAGGACAATTCCATCTTGCACCTCTTTTTCTTCTTTGCATCATGTGCTGTTTGGGGACTAGTTTTTTTAAATGCCATCCTGTCTGTAACTGCAGTGCCACTCCTAGATGGGACAGGTGTTTGTGCCGCACACTTGTGTCGCTTAGCTTGGCCATCCAGCTACCTCATTGCACCTCTTTTTCTTCTTTGCATCATGTGCTGTTTGGGGACTAGTTTTTGAATAGTGCCATCTTGTCTGGAACTGCAGTGCCACTCCTAGATGGGCCAGGTTTTTGTGCCGCACACTTGTGTCGCTTAGCTTAGTCATACAGCCACCTCGGTGCAACTTTTAGGCTTAAAAACAATATTGTGAGGTGTTCAGAATAGACTGGAAATGAATGTTATTGAGGTTAATAATACCGTAGGAGCAAAATTACCCCCAAATTCTGTGATTTTAGCTGTTTTTACATTTTTAAAAAAAAATCACCCAGATCCAAAACCAAAACACGAAAGGGTGATTTTGGCAAAACCAAGCCAAAGCCAAAAACGAAAGTGGAATTAGAACCAAAACACAAAACACGAAAAGTGCCCACCGCACATCTTTAGTAATAATAACCATTTATTTTTCTATACAGAATTGTATCCCCCCCACCCCCTGCCTGGCTTGAACCCCTCTCTTTCCCCTGGTGCACACAGTGAGTGAGTGAGTCATTTTAGTCTTGACTCGCAATCACATTCTGAAGGCTCAGGCAGGTAGGCTCAGCTGCCTGTTTCCAGAGAGACCACCACTGTCCTCCTCCAGCGGTCCTAGGGGCTCCAGACATTCCTGGTGTGGTGTGTGCTGTCGAAAATGGCAGGGCAGGGCACACAAGTGACTCCCACTGCAGTGACTCCCACCGCCACTAGAAACTGAGCACAGGTGGGAGCCGAGAGGACAGCGCAGGGTGGACGGGAAGGAAGGGAGGGAGGGCGCATGTTGTGACGTGCTGACGTCACACCACGAGGCAGTCGGACCATGACGGTGGGTGGGCTGGGCTGTGCGGCCAGCAACCCACCCACAACACAGCTGACACTCAGTTCAACTGTTATTCTGACCGGCGCAGTGGGAGGGGGTGACTGTAAGAGCCCGGGCAGCGATGCAGGAGGTAATCCTATCATCACTATCAGTGTGCTGCTGTAGTAGGACTGCTACAGCAGCAGCACACAGACAGTGATGATCGGATCGCAGGTGAGACATGCGGGGGATGCTGGCCATTAGGGGGTGCTTGTGTGTACCAGGTACCCCCCCGTGCGCACGCCTATGCTTAGAATTCTCTAGCTTTCTGTGCAAGGGCAGATAGCTTAATGAATAGAGTGAAATGGTTATACAGGCAATGCGTTTGAATCCCGGGTATGTCAGCATCGTGAAATGTAATATAGGACAGTGGGGCAGATGTATTAAGCCTGGAGAAGTAATAAAACAGCGATAAGTGCAAGGTGATAACCAGCCAATCAGCTCCTAACTGTCAGTTTACATATTGGAGCTGATTGGCTGGTGCGTTATCACCTTGCACTTATCACTGCTTTATCGCTTCTCCAGGATTAATACATCTGCCAGAGTGTGACTGAATAACGAACAGATCTCAAGTAAAATTCATGAATGCTGTATAGGGCCCTAATTCAGACCTGATCACAGCAGCGACATTTTTCTCTAATGGGCTAAACCATGTGCACAGCAGGTGGGGCAGATATAACATGTGCAGAGAGAGTTAGATTTGGGTGGGGTGTGTTCAAACTGAAAATCTAAATTTCAGTGTAAAATAAAGCAGCCAGTATTTACCCTGCACAGAAACAATATAACCCAACCCAAATCTAACTCTCTCTGCACATGTTATATCTGCCACACCTGCAGTGCACATGGGCCCTCATTCCGAGTCGTTCGCTCGGTATTTTTCTTCGCATCGCAGCGTTTTTCTGCTTAGTACGCATGCGCAATGTTCGCACTGCGACTGCGCCAAGTAATTTTGCTATGAAGATAGTATTTTTACTCACGGCTTTTTCTTCGCTCCGGCGATCGTAGTGTGATTGACAGGAAATGGGTGTTACTGGGCGGAAACACTGCGTTTTATGGGCGTGTGGATAAAAACGCTACCGTTTCCGGAAAAAACGCGGGAGTGGCTGGAGAAACGGAGGAGTGTCTGGGCGAAAGCTGGGTGTGTTTGTGACGTCAAACCAGGAACGACAAGCACTGAACTGATCGCAGATGCCGAGTAAGGTTGAAGCTACTCAGAAACTGCTAAGTAGTTTGTAATCGCAATATTGCGAATACATCGTTCGCAATTTTAAGAAGCTAGGATTCACTCCCAGTAGGCGGCGGCTTAGCGTGTGTAACTCTGCTAAAATCGCCTTGCGAGCGAACAACTCGGAATGAGGGCCATGGTTTTGCCCATTAGAGAAAGATTTTCTGCTGCGATCAGGTCTGAATTAGGCCCTAGGTATAGAAGGGGTGGGGGTAGGAGACAAGGGCAGTCAGGAGATGCTGGGCTTCAAAAAGGGGGGAAGTTGTAAGTGAAAGTAATTAAAACAGATAATTGACAAGTACTGCCAACAGTGCCCCCTACCCTGCAGTGCTATGTGCGGTGGCACACTCCACACACACCTTTCTACGGCCCTGCATTACATCGCTATCCGTTTACTTACTAAAACAAATCTATTTTACTTCTCTTATGTCCACACAGTCTTCTAACCCCAATATCCCTTGTTCACCTTTATCTAAATTAATTCTCTATCCATCTGTACCACTTCTTACTTCTTTCACAGACCAAAAATGACACCTTTCAAAAAAATATCGTAGTCGTAGTGCGCACACGTGAGGTCAAAAAGAATGCAGCGTCTTTTTTTTTAATCTCTAGGTGTACACGCGAGTTGATTGACAGGAAGCGGACATTTGGGGGGGTAACTGGGCGTTTTCTGGGCGTGTCAGGAAAAACACAGGAATTCCCAAGCATTTTCAGAGAGGGTGTGTGACGTTCAGATCAGCCTGTTTCTTTTTGCACTGTAGGAGTAGGTCCCGGGCTACACACAGACTGCACAGACTGGAAATATAATTAGATGGTGAGTGAGTTGCAGATGGATTTGCCGCCCCCTGCTGTTCAGTGCCAGTTTTCTCGGCACTGTTGAGTGGGCGGCGGGGCCATGATGACGCATTTGTGCTGCCACTCCCATGGACTGCCCACTTTCCCCCACCGGTCACACCCCCAGACTGCCCCCATTGCTGCCGGCCATGCCCCCATTAGTCTACCACGCTAACATCTCCCGGAGGAGGGTGCAGCAAGGTAGGCATGTATGAAAAACCCCCGCCCTTGTCTGCAATGGTGAGTGAGATTTCTGCCTTCATGCTTTGGAAGGGGGAGATAGGGGGTTTAACACATTTATACTCCTTTATCACCTGTGTAGCACGGGTCGACCCGTGCTACAGCCCCTTCAGGACGCGCTCACCAACCCGGCAATTGCCGGGTTGGTGACGAGGCTAGTGACGCGGCAGGGGCGGTGCTGGGAGATCACATGATCTCCCAACACCACCCTCCCATACACTGTGAATGGGAGCGACACGGCTCCCGTTCACACTAGACAGCTAGCCGGGTTGAACACGTGTTCAACCCGGCTAGCTACCCGGGTAGGATTCCCGGATTACTTGATCCGGGAAGTTGCCAGGGGACTCTTTTCCACTAGGGAAAAACTCGGGTAAATGCGCGCCCCCGCACATTTACCCATGTTTCTTAGAGCTAGTGGAAAAGGGGTATTAGTAACACTCTATAATTTCTGTTTTACAATGTATGCTTATCCCCCTCATTGTTTGTCATTTATCAATTCCTTTTGATCACTGCAACTGATGTCTGGTTGTAATGGCTTTGTCACGGTCCGGCGGATCGGGTTCCGGGACCAGCGGTACTTACCTGTCCGGACGCTCTGGCGCGGTCCCTCCGGTGGGGGTGCGGGCTGCTGGCAAGGGGCATGACTTGCAGGCATATCTGGGAGGAGAGGTCTCAGAGGCAGCAGCAAACGTTTGTGCAGCTTCCAGCTGCAGAAGTATGGGATGGGCGTCGCCGCCTTGGAAGGATCAGCTAATCTAAAACACTCAGTCACCTGCAAAACCAATGGGAAACAGTCTGCAGGTATAAATCTGGGGATTTCTGGGTAAGAAATCGCCAGTGCAACGTCTCTCACACAGTAGTAGTAGTAGTGTGTGTGTGTGTGTGTGTGTGGTGTGGTGTGTGTGTGTGTGTGTGTGTGTGTGTGTGTCAATCTGCGCTCCACAGCCTTGAATCTACAGCATTCTGTTCCAGTTTCTCTGCAAGTTCCTAGAATTCCAGGCTTCTTCACTGACTGAATCCTCAGTTCTCAGCTCCAGCATTATCCTCTCAGAAGTCCTATGAAAAAGACTTTTATCCAGCCTGCCCGGTTTATCCTGTGGAAAGCTACCGACACCGAAACCCAAGCCACAACTCCGGATATTCAAAATCCAAGCCCCGTGACAGTTTGCACTGGCCCAATGGATCCGGAGGGAGCTCAAGGTTCCGGTACGGACCTTCTACAGAGTATCGCTTCTCGTCTCGGGAGTCTGGAGGAGTCCCAGCGTCAGTTGGCGCAATTTTTTCAAGGTATATCTACTCGGCAAGATTCCATGCAGGTCAACATCGCCAACATGGCCGCCAGTCGACGAACTGAACCTCAACAAGTTGCGCCTCCTCCAGTGCCGATGGTTGCGTCACCCTATTCCTTACGCTTACCCACGCCCACCAAGTTCGACGGGAACCCGAAGATGTGTCATGGGTTCTTGAATCAGTGTGAGATTCATTTCTCTCTGCAGCCTTTCAACTTCCCGTCCCAGAAAGCTAAAGTTGCTTATATAGTATCTCTCCTGGCAGGCTCTGCTCTGGACTGGGTGTCACCTCTGTGGGAAAGAGCCGATCCCCTACTTGATAATTACTCTGAATTCCTAGTTTACTTCTGGAAGATTTTTGACGAACCCGGAAGGACCACATCGGCTTCTATTGAGATAATGCGTCTCCAGCAAGGGAACCGGACCGTCGGTCAGTACGCAGTACAGTTTCAGACCTATGACTCTGAACTCCGGTGGAATGAGGAAGCATTAGTAGCCGCCTTCTGGAGTGGTCTAGCAGAGAAAATTAAGGATGAACTGGCTACTAGGGATTTACCACCCAAGTTGGACGATCTGATTTCCCTGTGTACCAAATGTGGATCTGCGCTTCCGAGAGCGACAATTGGAAAAGAATCGAGGGGAACGTCCGAGATTACGTCCTCTGCCACCTCCTTCTACCTCTCCACCTGAGGTGACTCAAGACGAGCCTATGCAAGTTAATAGGGCTCGCCTCATGCCTGAGGAACGTCAAAGGAGACGCAGGGAGAACTTGTGTCTGTATTGCGGAGCTTCCGGCCACTTGGTGGCTTCCTGCACTCAGCGTCTGGGAAACTAGACCTCCTAACCAGCCGTGGAAACACTAGGTTAGGAGTGTTGAATTCGTCTCCATCTCACTCTGAACCAGCCTTTGAAGTTACCTTGACCTTGCCGCAGGGTCCTAAAAATTTCCATTCTATTCTAGATTCGGGAGCCGCTGGGAATTTCATCACAGCAGATGTGGTGCAGCAATTAGTTATTCCAAAGGCTACTCATGATATTGTTTTAGGGCTTCCTTGGCTCCAGAGGCACAACCCAAGAATTAATTGGGAAAATATGCAAGTTTTGGCTTGGGGAGAGACCTGTTCCCGTTCCTGTCTTCCTTGTATCAAACCTCTGAATAAATGCAACCTGGAATCTCATCCTTTAATTCTGCCTCAGTATTCTTCTTATTCCGATGTCTTTAGCAAGCAAGCAGCAGAGGTTCTTCCTCCTCACAGATCCTGGGACTGTCCTATTGATCTTCTACCTGGGAAAACACCTCCTAGGGGGCGAGAATACCCTCTCTCGGCTCCTGAGACAGAATCCATGTCGGAGTACATTAAGGAAAATCTGGCCAGAGGGTTCATCCGGCCTTCCACGTCCCTGGCCGGTGCAGGGTTTTTCTTTGTACAGAGAAAAGATGGAGGTCTTCGCCCTTGCATCGATTACCGGGGTTTAAATGAAATAACAATCAAAAATCGTTACCCATTACCCCTGATCTCTGAGCTTTTTGATCGAGTTAGGAGTGCTTCAATCTTCTCCAAATTAGATCTCAGAGGAGCATATAATCTGATCCAGATTAGAGCGGGTGATGAGTGGAAAACGGCCTTTAACACTCGAGATGTGCATTTCGAGTATCAAGTTATGCCCTTCGGCCTTAGTAATGCGCCAGCTGTTTTCCAGAACTTTGTGAATGAAATCTTCAGAGATCTACTGTTTAAATCAGTAGTAGTATATCTAGATGACATCTTGATTTTCTCGTCCTCTATGAAAGACTATCGTTTGCAAGTTCAAGAGGTGCTTAAGAGACTGCGGCAACACCACTTATGCTGCAAGCTTGAAAAATGTGTTTTCGAACAGCCTTCTATGCCTTTCCTGGGGTACATAATTTCAGGCTCTGGGTTGGAGATGGACCCAACCAAGGTAGAAGCGATACTCAATTGGCCCAAACCCAACACTCTTAAATCTATACAGTGATTCTTGGGCTTTGCAAACTTCTATCGAAGATTTATCAAGGGATTCTCTGCTATAGTGGCTCCTATCACCGCTCTTACCCGGAAGGAGGCTAATCCTAGGGAATGGTCACCAGCGGCTGAAGCAGCATTCCTACACTTGAAACAGGCCTTCACTACGGCTCCGGTTCTAAGGCAACCTGATACCAACAAAGCCTTTGTATTGGAGGTTGACGCTTCTGCCGACGCTGTGGGAGCAGTCCTCTCCCAGAGGTCGGAGGATAACAAGTTGCATCCATGCGGATTCTTTTCCAAAAAATTTCTTCCAGCGGAGAGGAATTATACTATAGGGGAGCAAGAACTTTTGGCCGTAAAGTTAGCTCTAGAAGAGTGGCGGTATCTCTTGGAGGGAGCCAAATTCCCCATCTCTATTTTCACTGATCATAAGAACCTAATCTTCCTCAGGAATATCCAGTGTCTGAACCCTCGCTTAGCTCGGTGGGCTATGTTCTTCACCAGATTCAACTTTGTTCTTACTTTTAGACCCGGGGCTCAAAACCAAAAAGCAGATGCTCTCTCCCGGTCCTACTCCTCAGATGACTCTAAGGACTCACCTCCTCCTCAGCCGGTATTAGAGACTCAAAATTTTGCTTCAACTAAGATTCAACCCCCAGTGGGGAGGGTGTTCGTTCCTCTCTCTCTCTCCAGAAGAGGTTGTTATCCTGGGCTCATTTTTCACGGTTTTCCGGTCATGCTGGAGTCCACAAGACGACCAAATTTATTCAGCGCTCTTATTGGTGGCCTTCTTTAAAGTCTGATGTCTCTACCTTCATTGCCTCCTGTACCAAATGTGCACAACACAAGATCCTTCGACAACGTCCCGTTGGGCAATTGTCTCCATTAGCTGTTCCCAAGTTGCCTTGGACACATCTTTCTATGGACTTTGTCACAGATTTACCTGCCTCTAAAGGGTACACAACCATTTGGGTAGTTGTCGATCGCTTCTCCAAGATGGCTCGATTTGTACCCCTCAAGGGTCTTCCTTCGACACCTGAATTAGCACAGCTCTTCATCTCAGAAATCTTCAGATTCCATGGTCTGCCAACTGAGATAGTTTCCAATCGCGGAGTCCAGTTCGTGGCCAGGTGTTGGAGAGCTCTCTGCACAGCTTTACAAATTCAACTAAAATTTTCGACAGCGTATCATCCTCAGACCAACGGGAGCACGGAAAGAGTCAACCAGGATTTGGAGACCTTCCTCAGAATTCATGTCTCGTCCTCCCAGGACGACTGGTTCGAACATCTGCCATGGGCAGAATTTGCTCATAACAATTCCTACCACTCTTCCACAGGTCATACTCCCTTCTTCACAGTATATGGGTTACATCCCCGGTTTCCTCAGTTCTTAGCTCTACCCAATCTGGATCTTCCTGCAGTACAAAAAACTTTTAAGGAACTCTCCAGAATTTGGAAAATAGTTCATCAAAATCTACGAAAGACATCCATCCGTTATAAATTCTGGGTGGATAAGAAAAGAAGAATTGCACCTAAACTATTTGTAGGTGATCAAGTTTGGCTCTCAACTCGTAACTTGAGGTTACGTGTTCCATCTATGAAATTTGCTCCTCGCTACATCGGTCCCTTCCCAGTGGAACAGGTGATCAGCCCAGTAACTTACAAACTTAAGTTACCTTCCTATTTAAGAGTCTTCCCAACCTTCCATATCTCGCTTCTAAAACCCCTAATTTTAAACAAGTTCTGCAAAATTCTTCCCCATTCTCCAAGAGTGGTCACAGACTGCGGGGTCGAATTCGAGGTTAAGAAGGTCCTTGATTCCCGGATGTGACACAGTCGTCTACAATATCTCCTGGACTGGAAGGGGTATGGTCCTGAAGAGCGTTCTTGGGAGGATCCATCAGATATACAAGCCCCTGCGTTGCTTCACAAGTTTCATGAAGAGAATCCTAGCAAGCCTGGTGGCTGTCCAGTGGCCATCCCTAAAAGGGGGGGTAATGTCACGGTCCGGCGGATCGGGTTCCGGGACCAGCGGTACTTACCTGTCCGGACGCTCTGGCGCGGTCCCTCCGGTGGGGGTGCGGGCTGCGGGCTGCTGGCGAGGGGCACGACTTGCAGGCATATCTGGGAGGAGAGGTCTCAGAGGCAGCAGCAAACGTTTGTACAGCTTCCAGCTGCAGAGGTATGGGATGGGCGTCGCCGCCTTGGAAGGATCAGCTAATCTAAAACACTCAGTCACCTGCAAGGTTTGCAAAACCAATGGGAAACAGTCTGCAGGTATAAATCTGGGGATTTCTGGGTAAGAAATCACCAGTGCAACGTCTCTCACACAGGGGTGTGTGTGTGTGTGTGTGTGTGTGTGTGTGTGTGTGTGTGTGTGTGTGTGTATCTGCGCTCCACAGCCTTGAATCTACAGCATTCTGTTCCAGTTTCTCTGCAAGTTCCTAGAATTCCAGGCTTCTTCACTTCACTGACTGAATCCTCAGTTCTCAGCTCCAGCATAATCCTCTCAGAAGACCTATGAAAAAAGACTTTTATCCAGCCTGCCCGGTTTATCCTGTGGAAAGCTACCGACACCGAAACCCAAGCCACAACTCCGGATATTCAAAATCCAAGCCCCGTGACAGGCTTTCACTGGTTGCTTAGGGAAACCTCTTTTCTCTGACCACTGCTGTTATCAAATCTAAAAGTCCCAAAGCAAAGCTGGTGAGATAAGTCACTGAATGGGTCAATAATTATCTCAAAATAAGTAATCCAGAAAACATGTCCATTATTAAATACTGCCATCAAATTGTAAAATCTAGCCCTGTTCAGAAATAACAGAACTCAATGCAGTAAGATATATGCTCTTGCACTCTTTTAGTAATTAGTATGACAGGAAGGTAACTGGTTTGTACTTCATTGATCATGAAGTTATAAACTCAATATAGAAAGCCAAAGAACATTGATCAACAAAGCTTCCAACAAGATTGGTTTTACCCAGTACAGAATGGTCTGCTCTGTTCTTTTTACACCCACAATGTATCACTTAATTGAAGGATCACTAAAATGAAACACGCGTGTTACTCTCAGTGGCTGGCTGGACTGGGGGGCAGGGTGACAGATGTCCCCCGGGCCAGTCCCATTTTAAGCCCTTTGGGCCGGCCGCTGCAGCATTACAGCATTGGCCGTGTGCTGTTGCCGAAGGTACTCTGTATTAAAATAGATAGTAAAAAAAATATTGGCAACTCAAAGCATGAGATAGCTGCTATTGACTTGTTTTTAAGGCTATCTTCAGGGTATGCGATTAACATACCACCGGTCAGGATCCCGGCTGTCGCAATACCAACGTCGGGAATCCAACTGAGTTACTATACCGCCGCCGGAATACCTGCAAGATAGGTGAGTCCCCCTCTATGGGTGTCCATGACACCCATAGAGGGAGAATAGGACCTGTGGCGAGCAAAGCTTGCAAACGAGCCCGCAAGGGGCTTCGCTGCACTCACACCCCTGCTGGAATACTGGCACAGGGGATGTCGATGTCGGTATCCTGACATTTGGCATCCCGTGCGGCTGTATCACATACCGATCCTATCTTCAGGACATACTGTATTAACAAGTCTTTGACACAGTAAAGTCTGGTACACACCTGCACAATTACCCTGCTGATCGGGTTAACACTCTCGATCAGCAGAGCAGTGTGTCCCCGGCTTGACCAGCTGCTGACACCCATACACACATATACAATACTGACGTGAATTGTATATGCCTATTCTACGGGAATGGGAGGCCATCTCAACAAATATTAAATAGCACATAAGATGTGCCCACCTGATCCCGAGTGTTGCTGGAGCACCATAAGCGCCGTTTTTTAGCTAAAACTTCTGCATCCGCACCTAAACAATAAACTGCATTCTCCCAATTACGGGAGATTGGGACAACAGTTGTATAGGGGTGTACCCAGTTTAAGTGATTTTACTGCTCTGCCAAAATGCCCAAATATGTTCTAATTGTTTACCAATTTAGCCTAAAATTACCAATGTAATAATTTTCCTCTTCTAGTTAAATATATAGGACATAAACTTGTATATAGGCTAGGCAGTATTACATCATACGTGGGATATGGAAATGCTTATATTTGTGAATGTTGCAAGAGATCTTATCATAGTGGGGGTTGGTGGAATCAGTGTGTTTTTAATTACATTGTGAATAGTGGGTAATACAGAAACAGAAAAAGGGATCAGCAAGTAAGATAAATGTTCTGCATATTGAGCACGATTCAGAGCTGATCGCTGCTGTGCGTTTTCGCATAGCTGACGATTATTGAAACACTGCGCATGCACCGCAATGCACACGTGTGACGCCAAACAGCGACAGGATGGTGTGAAAATTTAGATTGCACGGTCGTTAGCAAGGTGATTGACAGGAAGAGGCCGCTTGGAGGTGCTAACTGGCCATTTTCTTGGAGTTTCAGGAAAAACACAGGCGTTCCCAAGCGTTTTCAGGGTGGGTGTGTGACGTCCGCTCCGGCCCCGATCAGCCTGATTTCTTCACACTGGAGGAGTAAGTATTGAGCAATGCACAGACTGCACACATTGCACAGAATGGAAAAAACATTAGATGGTGAGTGTGATGCGCACGGTTTTGCAGCTGTCCGCTGACTGAGGAGAATTTTCGCACAGCGTACACATGCGATCGCACACTTGCACGTGGCGAATTTTTACTCCACCTGGGCGGCGACTATCTGATCCCAGGACAGTGTAATTTGCAGCACAGCAATCAGGTCTGAATTAGGCCCATTGTTCATTAGTCAGGTGATCTTGTTCTTATATATAAAACGTCCCTGTAATACTGATTTTGTGTCTCATTTCTATGTTAATCATTATATTACTGCCTGGAGTCTATTCCAATCTCTTTCATTGAATTTCCTACTTACCGTGTCTTCACAGTCTGTTTGTCATTACCAACTTGAGACAGTGTTGCCAACCATCAATAAAAGTACACATTTTAAAGATAAAAGAAGTAAATTGCTCACTCATCAGTGAGAATAAAAGAAGTTAGCAAAAATCACAGAAACATCCCCTCCCCCAACCCTGTTGTCCCATTGATTTTGAGATTGTGTAGAATTGTAAAAATGTCCATAATTAAAATGCATGACCCCCTTCTTGTGGAAAATGGCTGCATACACTTTCATTTATGGACAATCTTTGAAAAAGTGTAGCTATTACTCTTATCAGACAGAAAAGTCTGAATGTCCCGGCAATTACCCAGCATTTCAGTGCCGGGTCGTTTTGCCGGGACCTGCCTGACCCCCCCCTTTCACACAGACATGCAAATTATGCAGATCAACACGGGTATTTTGTCTGTGTGAAAGGGTCAACCCGTGTCATAATTCCCGTGTCTCCGACCCTGGTAAATTCCTGGGTCGAAGTCCCGGAAATTACAACACGGGTTGACCCTTTCACACAGAAAAGGACCCGTGTGTTTCATGAAATTACCGGGTGGAACTGCTTCACCCAGTAATTTCATATTCTGTCTGAAAGGAGTATAATGTTATAAAATGTCAGTAAATATATCTTTAAACTTTAGCAACCTTGTATATAGGATTGGACTGGCCCACAGGGACACAGTGGGAACCCCACATTCCTGTTATTACTCTGCTACATTACCATGCATGCACTAGCAGTATTTACAATATATATTTATCAAGGAGCCCAACCCATGTATTCTCTAATGGTTAGCCAAGCTTCTGTGTTGGCTGGTTATACCCCCTTCTGGAAGATATCATCTGTGATATCTGTTGCGTTACCTTTAGCATGGATGGACCTGACAATTTATGCAAAAGAATGTGAAAATGTTAAGTGATGATGAATACACCCATTACGGGGAAATTCATTTAGCTGTGGTAAATTACTGCAGGCTAATTGAACCCCTGGGGCTATCCAATTAGCCACGAAGGCAGGAGTTACCAGTGGGGTTTTTTTTTTGGCTCAAGCCCCAGTAGACTGAAAAAAATAAATCCCCAGTAACCAGTGTCCGTTGTAAATAAGGTTTCTCATGGCCACTTACAGTATATGGAACCTCTTGTAAAACACAATACCCGAACAAATTCTGTAAAATATCAGTGTCTTTTCTTCAACAAATAGATCTTACTAACTTTGGGGCTCATTTACATTTGGATGTAAGTCAATTTTATGACACGCCTCTCCGATGTAGCAGTATGCGCCCGCGCTGATAGGTGTTACTTTCACATCTCCCTGAAATGCTTTTTCAAAAGTAGGCAAGTATGCTTATTTGGTGAAGTATAAGTTTTTGATATTAAGCAGAGACTGCCATAACGCTTATACTAACGAAACTGAGCTTTGCTGCTTTAACTTCTGTGTCCACTAACAGCCGGCATATGCATGCATTTCAAATAACATCATATTAATATTATGCACTAAAACCAGCAAGTTCACAGTTTTAAGGACATGTGTGTCCAGTATTTTTAATGGTTTCATGTTGTATTGTATGAATTATTTTTAAAGTGATATCATACTTATGATTATTTTATAAATAAACTATATACAGGTTGAGTATTCCTTATCCAAAATGTTTGGGACCAGAGGTATTTTGGATATTGGATTTTTCCGTATTTTGGAATAATTGCATACCATAATGAGATATCATAGCAATGGGACCTAAATCTAAGCACAGAATGCATTTATGTTTTATATGCACCTTATACACACAGCCTGAAGGTAATTTTAGACAATATTTTTTATAACTTTGTGCATTAAACAAAGTGTGTCTACATTCACACAATTCATTTATGTTTCATATACACCTTATATACACAGTCTGAAGGTCATTTAATACAATATTTGTAATAACTGTGTGTATTAAACAAAGTTTGTGTACATTGAGCCATCAGAAAACAAAAGTTTCACTATCTCACTCTCGCTCAAAAAAGTCCGTATTTCGGAATATTCCGTATTTCGGATATTTGGATATGGGATACTCAACCTGTATTTATAAAACCAGCAGCTGCCTTTATATCCTCATCTATTGAGTGCCCACATTGTTCTATTTCTCCTAGTGTGTATGTATATATATATATATATATATATATATATATATAAAATATGGTATGAGATGTTTGTTTTGTTCATTTAATAGAAAATGTATTCCTCATCACTATCTGCACACATTGCTAAACTATATAGCGGATGCCACACAACAATGTTTAGGATTGATTAAGGTGCCTGTAGCTTCCTACGCATTTCATTCCAGAGGGCTGACTCCTACTGAGGAATATGCAGATTCCATGTTATCACGATGCAGATTGGAAGCAATCTGCAATACCTTTCAAGTCAGTGTTTGAATGCTGTAGATTAAGAAGTGTCATTCCTGAATGCTACTGGTGAATGAAACAAGAATTTGTGGTATGAGAAAAAAATACTAAGTAGATTTTCCTCGGTTAAAGTAAATACAGGTCAGACCTCCTAGTGTGCATTGCTTGTTATTTGTTAGATGGCTCCTCAGCACCTAAGGACTGAGATAGAGGTTCTTATCATGGAAAGCCTGCAGTCTCCAGTCATGCTTTCATGTCCCCAGATGATTGGGATAATGACTGAAATACAGGGATCCAGGAAATGTATATTCGTCACTGGGAAGGAGGGGTAGGCAGGGAGCACTGATACAAATGAGGGTTTACTTTAGACTTTATATAATTTATATTTTTTGCACCCCAAGCTACTTTTCTGTTGCTCACTAAATCCCAGAAACATAGTTCTTCATAGCTTCATACCCCATGCAGTCTAATATGTATTTGTTTTTAGTAGTTGGGCAGTACGGATAGTGTAATGGTTAGCATTACTGCCTCACAGCACTGAGGTCATGGGTTCAATTCCCACCACGACCCTGTGTGGAGTTTGTATATTCTCCCAGTACTTGCATGCTTTTCCCCTGTGTGGTTACCTCCCGCAATCCAAAAATATACTGGTAGATTAACTGGGTCCCATCAAAAAATTAACCCTAGTGTGTAAGTGTGTAAGCATGTGCATTTGGCAGGGAATATAGATTGTAAGCTCCACTGGGGCAGGGACTGATGTGAATTGCCAAATATTTTCTGTAAAGCGCTGCAAAATATGTGTGCATTATATAAATAACTGGTAATAAATAATTTCAGCCCATGGTTAACATACAAAATTACATGATTAACTGTGTGTACTGCCTCACCACTATATCTATTAGCATATAACCCTAACCACCAACAGTTCTGCATTCTAAGATAGAGCAAAACAGAGGTGCTTGGCATATTTTTGGCCAAAAATACTGGCCCGCCAACCAGCATCCAGGTGACCTCCTCTCTGGTGGGTCCCTAAAACTAATTTTAAGTCTGGGTCTCGGGACCCCACCATGCCTTTGCTGGTTTGGTGGGGTCACTTGGAAGCTGTATGGTTAGCTGGTATTTTTTTGCCCATACAGTATGTCAAGCACCTTGATTTTGCTCCATGTTAGATTGCAGATTTTTCCATTATTCTGATTAGCAGTGCTTGGTACTAGAAAGTGTGCATCAGCAATACTTTTTCTCTTTATCTGTTCATGATAGCACCTCTCATATTTGTAATTAGGGTATGCAGTCCAAGGTTCCCCTCCCCCATATTTGCTATATTGTGTACATAGTAAATTTGAAGGTCAGGGCTCCTTCAGCTTGGATTGGTACCTATCCCATCTGCCCTGAGTGTTTTTTAACTAGTATTGGTCTCCAGCATTCACAGCCTGCATATGGAAAGACACAATGGACAAGATTCAAATGTATTTCTGCCCAGCAGCCACTAGATGGTGCCCAATGGAGCTATTCAATTGTAGCTCCATTCAGGCATGATCAGCATCAAGCGGGTGGCGAGCTGAAATGTTTAAAAAGTGACCCAAACGGCACTTTTCCCGATCACTTTACGTGGCTAAACCCGACACTAATGGGTGCGATAGGGGACATCAATTGAATATCGCCCACTGTGATCTCCCGTCACTTTTGATGGGAGATCGGGGCTATAACAATTTAATTCCCCATAATGATGGTATTTCCTACAAATTTGTACAATTTGTCAGTTCTCGGGGTGAGTTTGGGGTGCGGTCCGCATCCTCAACCCCCCCCCCCCCTCCCCTCAAGTTGGCATGGCCGAGCTGTTTTGGGGTGGCACATTATAACACTTAATTTAGAACTGTTTTTTTAGCACTTTCAAAAATTTTTTAACTAATACAACACTTTTGATACCTCTCACCTATGTAACACTCTTTAACACATAGCTTTTGCTTCTTTCTTATTAACACTTACTAACACCTTAGACTCTCAATTAGCTTCTCATATGCCAGTATGGAGAATATAATAACTCAGTAGACAGGGTTGTGGTGCATACTGTACCTGCCTCAAAGAACATGCAAATGATATCTATTCACTATCTAATGGCTAAAATCACCCTTTGGCAAGGGTGCAATTACTAATACATAGTAATTAATGCCGAATATTATATGATTTTTTATTTTATTATACAAATATATTCAAATGCATTTACACATCATTGTGCTCCTCAAACAAAAAAGTGGAAAATATTAAATATGTTTTCATCACTTATTGTGTTGCATAGTGTGCAATTATTCATACTGGGTAATACGCTTGTTACAGGCTAGAGGTAATCCTGTCGGCGTGATGGAACAAACTTCTCTGGATGGGTTGTGGGGTGGGGGGGATACTCTTGTTTCTGAGAATAGTGTACTCCTCTGCAAAATGCTTCATGCCTCTAGTTTATTTTGAATTGAGTGATTACATTCTCACAATTCCATGAATGTCAGCTCTTCCCACAATATTGCAGTGTTAACTGCAAATGGAAATAAATATTCCCTCGTACTTAGCTGTAAGACAACAAATTCAACAATTCAAATTGCCTTTAAATTGCTAACCAAATGTCTCCCTTGCATACATTTACAAATTCTTTTTATAAATCCACCATTGTGTTTAGGCAAATAATCAGCAGGAAGTAATAAAATCAGAGATTGCCGGAGGCGTGGGATGCTGGCAGATCTCGCCCTTTTTTTAAAGGGGCAAACACCTACAAGACAAAACCATGCCTTGTAAGTAATTGCCCCTTTAAAAAAAATAATTCAAGATTGGCCGGCATCCCACGCCTCCGGCAATCTTGGACTCCATTACATCCCGCCAATGGTATCAAAAACATTGGAATTTCCATTTGTGCTTAATGTATATTATCCTCCATTCAAATTGAATGTAACTTAATGGCCTGACCTGTGCACATGTCCAAAGTTAACATTTCCAATAGAAAATAATCAAATATATTTCTACTTTAACGCTTTCAATTCCACAGCTATATGATTTATGATGTCTGTTGTACACATTAGAAGTATTTGCAGTAAATCCCACAGCAGAGCTTCTAGTTCTGGCCTTAGGGGATTGGGTGTCAAGCTGCTTTACTGGTTGTCTGCTGGGGTCGATAGGTTTACTACAGAATTAAGAGGCTTTTTGAGTATTAAGACTCAGATCATCTCATTTGCCTCCATTCTATAACATATGCTTAGATGTCTGTAACATTGAACACTGTGCACACACAACTGATCGTGCTGCTCATCCTAATCAATTATCAGGATAGCTTCTAATGTAGCAGCAGAAGTGTGTGACCATGGGGGTGATTCAGATCTGATCGTAAATGTGCTAAATTTAGCACATCTACAACAGTTACTGAGACATGCGGGGGGGGGGGGGGGGGGGGGGGACAGCACAGGGCTAGTCCACCCCGCATGTCAGGCCCTGCCCCACCCCCACTCGTGTGCGAAAGCATTGTACGGTGGCAATGCTTTTGCACCCACCGAGTAGCTCCCTGCCTGCACAGCCTAGCTGCACTGGCAGGCGGCTACCCGCCACGTCCCGGGTCGCAGCGGCTGCGTGTCCGGACCACACCTCACCAACAGCCGCCCCCCTCCCGCCCCATGACCGCCTCTGCCTGTCAATCAGGCAGAGGCGATCACAGCCCTGAGGTGATTTTAGCATCTCACTGGTCCTGCCGTAGTGCGTGAGGGCACTCCCCAAAGGGCTTCGGACTGCGATTGCTGCCGCTGCAGCGATCCAGTCTGAATTGGGCCCCATATTAGACAAATTCTGCCCATTTAACCTTAGAGTCAAGTTCCTGTATCATATCCAGATCATTTGTGAGCCTGTAAATGCTCTCGGAGAGAAAATGAAATTAAGAACACACAAAGGGTGTTATGTAATATGTTCCAATTACAGAACCAATGGAATTTCAGCAAGTTCGACACTAAATGTAAAGCAACAATCAGCTATAAGACTGTTTTTGCCTTATAGCTTAGATGTCACAAAGTAGAACAGCTATGGATTAAATCATAGAAAGTGCAATTTTTATGCCATAAATGAAAAATATAATTACTAATAACTCAGGGTAAAGGGGGTACACACGGAGAGATCCATGCTTAAATTCTAAGCAATCTGAATAGACTGCTTAGAAGTTATGCACGGATCTCTCCGTGTGTATGTCCCACAGCGTTAGCGATGCGCGGCGCTATCGCCGGTACTAGATTGGCCTGCAGGCATACTCTAGTCAGGTCGCTCGTTTCACCGCTGGGTGAAATGAGCGGCCCACCCCGCCCTCCGCGTAGCACACATATCAGGGGAAATGGGAGGCATTTGATATGCCGGCTGTCGGGATCCCGGTGCTCAGTATACCGGTACCAGAATCCCGACAGCCCTGGAGGTAGACTAAATACACGACACCCCTGGAGGTAGACTAAATAATGTGGCACGCATAGCGCACCACCGTGCCCGCAGCGTGGCGAGTGCAGCAAGCTCACAAGGGGCTCTTTTATGCTCACCCCACTGCCTGCATGCCAGCAGTCGGAATACCGGCGCCGGGATCCCAAGCGCTGGCATAACGTACTACACCCAGGGAAATCTGACTTGTGTACTGGCCTTAAGGTTTAACAACAAGAGATAGTCTTGCTATCACATGAGCAGCAAATTTGGCATGGACATCTGGCATCAATGGGTTAAGTGCTATTAGGAAATCACCTGTTTGGTGTCTTCTGTTTTCTATAGAATTTTATTGTTAAAAGATTTTGTGACTAGATTACATTCTAATTGCTCTTAGTGATACATAAATTAGTTTTCCATGTGTGTTTTACTCTTTAAAGTGTGGGTTTTTTTTTAAAGCTCGTTAAGTCCAACTTCTCTGTAGGTAGTAAGTTCAGTCAGATAATGACAGTAGATAAACAATTAACTCTGAGCCATTAAAACAGAGCCGTACCTAGACATTTTGGTGCCCTGGGCCACAAAAAGCATTGCCCCCCATATTTTTTAAACAGGGACATAAGGCAAGCCCTGGCACACAGTAGAAACACTTGTTATGATGCCACTTCCCACATGATATATATATATATATATATATATATATATATACCTCCCAACATGACCCTCTCCAGGAGAGACAGAATTTTCTGCTCCTGGACTTCCCTCTTAGTTTCTGATTGCCAGCACCTGTGGTGAAACACCTTTCTTATCCATTAACCTGTTCAAAACAGGTGCTGGCAAGATCTGTAATAGGAGCATTTTTATTGTTATTTTATGTATATTAATAAACTACATTGTTGCTTTTTACCCCTGATTATAAGTTAAGTATCTTCTTAGGAATTGTTTAAGTTTGTACTGGTTCATAAAAGAGACACCATTGGTCGCTTGAACCCTTATTCTTGGATTTATTTATATATATATATATATATATATATATACACACACATATTGCAAGCTACCCTGTTGATAAAACCCAGTTTTGTTTTATTATTGTTGTTTCCAATTGTGATGCACAACAGAATTTGCTGCGCTATATAAGAAACTGTATATATGGGATACATGCACCCCACCCTATGAGTGGTGAGTGCAGGCATTGCACCCCGCTTCTGGGGTGGCCACAAGCTTTTAAATGCACCCCTGTGTAAACTGAATTGTCCTAAACCTGTGTCAGCTATTTCTTAGTAATTTATCAGCCAGTGTCAGGTGACTAGTGTACCTTTAAAAGCCATAAGGTATGTGGCAGGTACACATTAAAGATAGATAGATATATATTAAAGTCAATTTACTGGCAAAGTCCCACAATGCAACACCTCTAGCATTATAGAAGTTTTACCAATTAACATAGAAATGACACCCACAAACTGCATCTCCTGTGACCACTCTCATCTCAGACCGGGTGTGACTCACCACTAATTAACCACAACAGTTCGTGTGGGTAAAAACATAGGCTGCAACTCGATACTATACTGTCAGTGACTGACACAACAAACAGAAGCAGACACTTAATGGAAGAGGTGTATTTGGCTCTTTTGTATTGTAGATCTGCAGAAGTTTTAAATGGATTTTTTTTTATTTCATATGAGGAAATAAACAGATTAACTGACAGATTACTGACTTCACACTTCCATAAAACACTCTCCTCTACTGCAAAATTTGGTTTGCACAGAAATGTTTTAAGACTGGGGGGGGTAAGAGGGGGTAAGGAAAATTTTAAAAGAACAGTTAAACCAACAGTCGAACAAACATTGAAAAACATTGTACGTGTGGTAGGGAATGTAGATTGTAAACTCCACTGGGGTAGGGACTGACGTGAATGGCCAAATAGTCTCTGTAAAGCGCTGCAAAATATGTGTGCATTATATAAATAACTGGTAATAAATAAATAATTTAGCCCTATTTTCAGCCCATGGTTAACATACAAAATTACATAATTAACTGTGTGTACTGAGTCGCCACTATATCTATTAGCATATAACCCTAACTACCAACAGTTCTGCATTCTAAGCAAAACAGAGGTGCTTCGCATATTTTTGGCCAAAATATACTGTCCCGCCAATCAGCATCCAGGTGACCTCCTCTCTGGTGGGTCCTTAAAACGAATTTTATGTCTGGGTCTCGGGACTCCACCAAGCCTTTGCTGGTTTGGTGGGGTCACTTGGAAGCTGTATGGTGGGCTGGTATTTATTTGCCTTCTCTGAGGAAGCCGCTGATTTGTTGAGAGGCGGAGAAACGCGTAAGACCTCCTTTATTCGTCTGGTACCGGCCTGTTATCTGCGGCATACTCACCACTTACAAGCCTCTTGTAATTGATGGACACTCCAGATATGGCACCACTAATGGGTTAAAAGTACCAGGAGCTGGGAGAAGTATTCATACCTTCTTTCAAGAGACTGATTAACTATTCAGGTGATAGAAAAGCCGTGTTTTACATTGTCACTAACATCTTACAAAGCTACTATATTACAAGAATCTAACCAACTAACCAATTAATATCGATTTAATATCCAGTTGGACTAAGCAAGCAGGCATTATCAGTGCACTGGAGTATTGGTATTAACAGTTTGGAGAAAAAACTGCATGAGGTTTATAAGCATCAGAACTAACTAATTAATCAAAATTTAAAAATTTGTTTATCAAATGCTGCTAATGCTATTGGTCTGAATTGAATGTGTTTTTTTCTGTTTGCATATGCATGTATATGTTTATATCTATACATATGCGCGTATATTATGAATTTTAAATACTGGCCGGTATTTGTGATGTAATTTTAGTAAATTATATGATTTAATTTTTTTATTGTGTAAAAAATAAAGAACACATTCATCTTTAGAAGCGCTGCTTTCTTGTGTTTGTAATTTCACCATTTAACTTGCATTTTCCTTATGCACTTACCTATCTATACTGTTATTTTTAAAAACACCATGTTCCACAAAATGTTTTTCCTAATAGCACTTCATGGTATCCTCTATAAAATGGCATCATCTTTCACTATTCCTGTTATTGCAGCCTCATTAATCCACTCCCCTCTTCTTAACACTCATGAGCTTTTAACCTATCCATGTACACTAACTATAACATCCTCAACTTGTCACCCTAAGAAACTATCACACACCTCCCCCAACTATACCTGTCTCACTCTTCTTCTGCTTCTACTAGATGGTGACATATCCCCAAATCCAGGTTCCATCCACATACCACGCTCACGTTCAGGTTATTCACAGCGGAATATAAATCCAACAAACCTTATAAACATCACATATCTCCCATCTCCCTCCAAGTCACTAAAATATGCTTTATGGAATGCACGCTCTGTTTGCAACAAATTAACATCTATTCATGACCTTTTCATTTAAAAAAAACCCTCAGTATGCTAGCTATAACAGAAACATGGAGGCCTCCACTTCACATACACCCCCAGGCCTGGCAACTGTAAAGGAGGTGGGGTTGGAATATTACTGTCCAAATCTTACACACACATCATTTTACCACCTGTTCCCTCTCTCGCATTTATATTGTTTGAAGTACACTCTGTTAGGATATTCACCCCTTTCTCTATGCTTATGGCAGCTATCTATCGTCCACTGATAAAGCTGGATTCCTTTATCGTATAAACAACCCTTTATGAGGTCTAAGAACACTGTACGCTGTTTACTTAAGAAGTACCGTAAGGGTATGCTAGTTGCGTAACGGTCGCTTAGCCGTAGGCGAGACGCTCAAGCGTCACGTTCGCTCACGGCCCAGAGATCACAGGCAGGCACGCTATTGGCTGTTGACTAACGTAATGATTCGCTATGGCGTAGCAGACGCTCGAGACCACGAGGAGATCACCAGCGGCGCAGACGCTCACAACGCTATACCTTGATATCTATACCTTTAACAATGAGATACACAGTATACCTTTATGTAGAGACAATGTGTAAGTGCAACCTGGTGTAACCTGATTAACTACAAAGCTGCTTGAGCGTCACCGACGCTCTGTGAACACTTAACACTATGAGAAAATACACAGATACTTGTTTAGGGTCCAAAGCCTATTATCTGTATTATGACTATTATACTTGCAAAAAGAATCACAGTACAAATGATACACTACAATATAACAGAGACTTCCTAACCAAATAACTATACAAGAAATACAATACAATACAATACTAATCAAGGGAAAATACGAGAGAAAGTGAGGAGAGAGAGAGAGAGATATGAGAGAAATGGCTCACAGAAAGACAATGATTACGGAGAGAAACTTACGCACAAGGGTAACGATCGCAAGCGCTTCTGGACAGCCAGCTTCCCGATTATCAGCAATGAGAACCGTTTGATGAGAAGTGCCAGCTGGATGCCACAGGCCCATCTTTTATGCTACTCACACAATGCAATCCAATGGTCCCTACAATCTCATTGTCCATTGGACGCAGGAATTCGGCTTCGCATTATAACAAAGGTCATAGGTTGATTCATACAGGTGGGCTGTCTTGTATCAGTGGCCTTGGTTATGCAACACAATGGGTGATGACCAACACATTCCTGTCTTCTGGAGAGCTATTGTTTGACGAATACAAAACAGAATCCTGTCTGGGTTTTGTTCTATATTCATGATGTCCACTTTCAGTTGAGACAATGACATCTCAGCCCTCATTCTCCTGGATACAAACCCTAATCCATTCGTAAACACAGGTGTTGGCCCTCCTCATTGAGTCTCAAAGCTCAGTGTAATTAAAGGCTATTGTACTCCGTCTGCGGGAAAGATACTGATTTGGAGTACAATTGATCTTCAATTACTATTCCGGTGCTTACCTTATGCATGTAAAGATATGAGGCCCTCCCAACATGCAAACTATTGTTTGGGGGATCTCTGAGGTCAAAGAGCCATTTGAGACCCACTGATACCTGTAATAAATGGACATAACTTCTTATGTCCATAACTATTCGCACGAGCGATTAATCCGCTCCAAACCAACACCGGAATATTGCTATTTAAATACTCTTCCGATGGGTACCAAACACCACTGTATGACTCCTGTTAGACCCTTCCTACAATACAAAGAGGGATTCCTCCGTTCAGGGACATTCTATATTAACCAAACTTTCAGAATCTATCAAAGGGACCATGATCTATAAAATACATTATTAATGAAAATATGTAACGATTGAGTCGCACGCTACGATTACATAAACTCTACCGTAAATACGCATACCGTGCGCCTGCGGGTGCACGCTATTGCGGGTATGCGCCTTCACGGGAGAACGTACGCATGCGCAGCGCGGACCAGTGTGCGGTGCAAATATGGCAGTGTGTATGGGGATATTTTTCTGACTTTGACAGTCTACCCTTTGGCAGTCAATAATAACTGCCACCTTCTAAAACATTTCAAAAGGAGAAAAATATAGGTCAGGGGTTAATTCATTTCCATGGTTGGGTAGGGGAGGAGAGAGGAGTAGGTGTGAAGAGGGTATGACCTAGTGAGATAGCAGAAGCGTGTGTGTATGAGTCCATGTTTGGTGGGTCATGTATCATCGTGCCGTACGTGTTGTAAATCAAGCTTCGAGGTATTGCGAAGTATACATTTGAATTCCTTCTTATCCCGTATCAAGGGTCTGTGGATGGGCTGTCAAACTCTACCGAGCTCATTTCGGCTGTGGTTGTAACAAAATGGGGAAGCACATTTTAGTTGATGATACATGAATAGGGGAGGTATGTAGTTGCTGATATCTGTGCCTGTATTCCCTGTCGACTATGTGTGTCATTACCTGAGGGTTGTAGAGATGAAGATAAAGAACACTTATGGAAAATGCAATGATATTCTATGTCAGGTAAATGTACATCTGTCGTTGAAGTTTTGTTCGGTATCAGTTGAAAGTCGTCTTCTTTGCGCTGTTTTGCTCGTTAGGCATGAGCAATAAGCTTTGTCAATGCCATCAGATTTACAAAAAATGTTGGGCTAGCGTAAGTTTAAGAATACTAGGGAAACTGGGGATCCATGGCAAAGTTCATCAAATGTCCATTTCTCAAGTGGTCAAAACTTCTTCTTTGGTCCATTCGTTGTCTGTATAGCGTCTCGTCAACTTCCTCGTCCAAGGGGGTCTTTTTATCTTGGAGAAAAGCAGAAAAACAGGTGAAAGAAACGGACCGTATAATCGCATTTTCATCACATCATGGTTTCTATCATTGGGTCATAAATCAAATCCAGGTTAATTACAGTTTCCTCACTCCTCAAGCTCATCACTCTTGTACTTTGTTTGCACTTCATTAAAGCCTGCCCGCATCTAAATATCAATCCAATAAATATAACAACACCCAAAATACATAGGAGAAACTTCCCAACATCCATTATGACTCCTTGAGCCCAGTCTCCCAAACCGGAGAACCAATTTTGCGGGTTCAACCATGACACCCAACTAGTCAGCTCATTACCTACAGCAGCAAGGGTGAGATTGTGTTTTTGGCGAAATTCCCACTTTAATTGGAGAATATCGTCCATCTTTTGGTCTATGACCTCTACCGGATCCTCGGTGCTATTTGTGATATACGTGCAACACTTTATGCCGTACTGTGTTGCCAATGTAACACAATATCCGCCTGTTACTGCTGTAAGATAATTAAGAACCATCCTATGCTGAACTAGTTCTGTTTTGTAGGCTTGAAGTTCTCTTCCAGTGTATCTAAATGTGTCATCATACATTTCAGTGATATTATCTAACAAATTGGCGAGTGCGGAAATGTATCTATAATTCATCACTCCTCGAGCGGTACGAGTGAAATCTAACGCCACCAGAACCTGAATCCCGGTGGATTCATGGATTAGGTCAGAGGCCGGATGCTCTAACCTTTCTGACAGTTGTCTTTTAACTCGGTGCTCGTAATTAGTGTGAGTATAAGGAGCTTGGGCACCACGGTGTATGTCTTTCATTTTGTCATGTGTTACAGTCATCACTTCTGGCAATACTTTTCCAATATAACACAATCCTTCAGAGTTTGGGGCAAGCCACTTGTACGCCTTTCTCCCGCATATGAAATATGCATCATCGGGGAGAACATATGGGACGGAGAAGGACATGACCATATTACAAACCTTCCAGGTGAAATCTCCTGACCCTAATTCTTCCATCTGCTTAATGCACGTATCAGACTGTACGATATGTGCACAGTATCCTGGTGATACTTCTCCAACTCTAGTAATTCTATTTCCTAGGGTGTATCTATACCGGAAAGATTTTCCTCTACTGGCTATGTGGCGTACAAGCTCTGTATCTGTAGGCATTCTATCTGCTCTATGCGAGAAGGTCATGGTAAGGTTGCTCCATGACACTTCCCAATTTCCCGGCTTTCGGGGATTGGAGATATTAAAACATAAGAGGGACCTATCCACATGGTATTGATGGAGCTTCAAGCTAGGAGGGCTGGAGATATTAAACCTCCTGTCCACCGGTCTCCCACCATTTAGCTCAAGTACCTCCCCTACCGTTAAAGGAAATGGTACTAGCCCTGATTTACTATGACCCTGAGGTACTTGAGAGCATACCCAACAATCTGTTTTATTTAACACACTACCCACTAAGGAGTGATAGTCACTCAATGGATGCCGGTCCATATGGATATTAAAACTGGATTGGCATTTCTTTATGCATCCATCCTCTACCAGATTGTCACAGAGCCTACAGATACAATTTTCTTTTTGAACTAACAATCCTTCAAAGAAAATGTTTACAGATAACATGGTTGTTAGATCGTGCCCGGTACTCGCCTTTGCTTGGTGATTGGGTTGCTATTGGAAATTTACACCTCCGTCTCAGTCATCAGGACCTTTCTGGATCCTTTCTCGACCTCACTGGTACTCTCACCGAAACAGACTGCTCTGGTCAACATCATGGTTAACGGGAAAATCCATATCACAGTCTCTTGGGGCAAGTCCATCTTACAGGAGGAGAAAAGAAGAAATTTGTAAAGGGGGTATAAGAAAACAGTTTGAGGGGGAGAGAACTTGTTACGATAATAAGTTCTCTCGTCTTGTTGTTCTTCTTGTTCTGCTGTCCTCTCAAAGGTGCTGTCTCTCAGTCTTCCAAACGAACATTCTGGTGATGCAATATTCCTTCCTAACCGGCGATCTTTCTGTAAGGAGCAAAAATCTGGCATTACCATTGGTCCAACTGAGGGGTGACATACCATCTTTAAACCATGAAAACATGAGTGAGAAGAGAGAGAAAACACAAAAAAAACAAAAGAGATAGAGAACAATTCATGTGCATATATACATTACATAACTCGACAATAACCATCAATAAGAAAAGAGAAACAAAACATTTTTAAACATTGTCAACATTAAGAAAACATTGTTAGCATTAGAAAAACATTGTCAGACTTATTAGGCTGTCATATCTATGTGTCTAATGGTCTCCTTGAGCAGTCCCTCCCCACCAGCACCTGCATTACTCCACTGTCTGTATCTGGCCAGAAATACATTGTGGCGGAGGTCATGCTGGGGTTTGGTAGACTTCTGCAAGGACCAAGTGGGTATGCAATGTGTGAATTCTTACCACTACTCGTCAGAGATGGGGATAGAGAGAGAGAGAAAAAAACATTTTTCACAAATACATTTACAACTTTTCACCTGGTCATTCCTGTGTCTTCAGTGAATGACCTCCCACTTTGTTAACCGTTACCTCAGGCTTACCATCCGTCGTATGCTCATCTTTCTTGACTACCTATCATGGGTGTGGCTCAAAATTCCTCCTATCTGATCTCTGATTATAATGGTGTGTGTTGTAATTTTGCTCATTTCTTGGTCTAGGGGGTCTAACTTTATGTGGGTTATTACAGTTGTTGGCATAATGCCCTTCTCTTCTACAATGGTAACAGATCCTTGGCTTTCTCCAAGTGTCAGTGAACTGGGGTCTTGGCTGATTTGATGCCTCCTCAAACGCTTGGATGCTCATCACCCTCAACCGCTTTCCCTGTACCTCCCTGCTTCCTTGGATATCATGGTTATGTTGTTGTCTAGGGGGTGTATATACCTTGTGTGTGCTTCTAGGCCTGCAATTTCTTGCATAATGACCTTCCTCCTGGCAGTTATAACAGACTTTCAGATTTGAATTTTTCACAGTGGTGTGGGGCTTTTGTTGAGGTGGTCTTGTGGTTAGGGCCTGTATACTTGTTGCTATTAACTTATCTCTTAGTGACTCTCTGTATCTGGTGATATTCTGATCATGATTAATGACGGCCTCTCTTAGTGCGGCCACTGAGATATCTTTCCAGTCTGGGTTGGTGGTCTGTACCCTTGTACTTAATTCATCCTTTAAACCATTCATTAGCACATATACTGCTGCTTCTCTGTATGGTGTGCTTGTTTCAATGTTTTCTATACCCGTATACCTAGTCAGGTCCTGCAATGCCCGGTGGAAATAATTGGAAGTACTTTCCCTTTCGTTTTGTCTTATGGAGAAAATTTTGTTCCACTCGACAATGGCTGGGAAATGTACTTCCAACTGTCGGTTGATCTGCTTAATACATTCCTGATTGTGTTCCTCCGTCCAAGGTACCTCCGTGTCTAATTTACAATCAGCAATAAATTTCGCAGGGTCAACACTGGAGGGCAAACATACCCTCAGCACTATCCGCCAATCTTTGTTGGTGGGTTCTGTGGAGTTTCCTAGTTCTTTAATAAATCTTTGGCAGGCTACTAGATCTTTCCTAGGATCAGGGAATTCAGACATAATTGATCCCAATTCGGTCCGGGACCAAAGACAGTGCATTGCACTGTCCTTGACGGAAATGATTCCCTGATCGTCAGTCTTCCCATTGGGGACTGCAATCACCCTGACCGGATCGAACTCAGCTACATCATCTGGTGTTGGTTTTACAATATGTGGTTCCCATGTTGGTGCGTGATATAAAACATTGTACGTACCTGTGGACACGACCTCACCTGACCCTCCGTTAGGGGGTTTGATTATTGCCTTTACCAATTTGGTCGCGTCCACCTGGATGTCTTGTAGGATGGCTTCCGGAAGAGGTGCCGACATTGTTCTGGCCTCACTTTCATGAGTGTATTCCTGGGGGAAGTTTGACATGGGGTGCAACTTGCATAGGTTAATAGTTGTACATTCAACAGTATTACAATAATCATTGTTACATTTATTACACTTATTCTTATGATCTATACTACAGTTGCTAAGAGCGTTTTTATTGTTCAACCTTGTGCTTTTCTCTGCAACCACAATCCTCCCTGATGCCATGTCTCTCTTCTCAAGATAAGAGTCAGAAAAGTCAATTGACTCTCTTTGTAATTCACCTTCCTGTTGCCATAACTGCAAATAATCATAATGTTTACTTCGTCTCTTTGTTGGTTCAATGAGACATATCCTCCTCCTTAAATTTTGTAACACTTTTGGGCTAAAGCTGCCTATATTTGGGAACTTCTCCCCATCATGTACAGTCATTCTTTCCCATTCATCACATAAAACTTCTGTGTGACTTCCGTATTTCTCACACATTATGTACCTTGCCGACCCGACTGGTCGGTACTCTGAATCAACCCGAACCGAGGTTGATCGCCCCCTACCTGAACAACTGGCCCCCATAATCTGCAGGTGTTGCTTACTACTCCTTTGATCTTTATATCACGGTCTTCAGCGAACCCTTACAGCAAACCAAATTATTCAAAATAGGCCGGCGGTGGCGGTTTACCGAGTACCCCACTCACTCGCCCACCTCGACCAATACGACCTGATCACACCGATATGGTGCTGGCGTACTCGATACAGGGCCCCTATAAACCTTCTGTTTACTGGAACATGTGAGGGTTATCCGAAGAACACTTACTCTTTCCAGTAAAGGTGGGGTTGTTAGACAGTTCCTGAGTGACCAGCGAACTTCCCTTCCAAAAATAAAAAATTACACAAATCACGTCAGAATGTACAAATAGCGTTTATGACCTTTGTACGCAAAATGATACTGGTCAGGTTTACTAATGCACACAATGACGTGCGGTACAATCGTTCAGTACATAAGACTACTTCTTATGTACAGAGAGATCAATGGAATCGAAAATTTCGGCTGCGAATTCCTTCAGCCAGAGCTTATATGGCCTATATGGGTTCTGCACCAACACCCCCCGGGGTTGTGCCTCTTCTCTCTATAGCGGACTTCTTTGCCTGTTACCTTATGACCTCCTGGTCTGTTATGGTCCGCTATACTCTAATGCTCAAATATTATTTAACCAAGGATGCCTCCCTAGCCACCGTATATGTCACTTACACGTATGTTCCTTGACGAGTACCCGACTTTCCTTGTGGTTCCACCTTAAAGTTATATAAACTTATGTAATAATAAAAACACACTCACTCAACACATGTACACTTTCGTTTCTATATCTATTTCTGCGCAGAAATTTTCTTTAGCCCAGCTGTGTTACCAATTAGGAGCAGGATCTGTTAAACTAAATTTCAGATTTTCCAAAAATAGACTTGCGTTATTTACCGCGTCGCGTTATCTACCGCTTTGCGCTAATTATCGCTTATCGTGACTTGAGCTACGTGGGCGTAACCGGACGCTACGTTGCGTAATGAACGCTGCGTGCGTCGGCCTTTGGATTGCGTACGCTAGTCTTTGTTAGAGACACGTGTACGCAAAACAAAGATCCACCGTAACACAATATACTTTTATCAATGTAAACGATCCCTGATCATCTACCGCGTACCCCACTGGCTTTGCCTTATCTCCCAGGCAAACCTGTGTGTTTGTCTACACTTTTAACTATTACCTCTATTCTTAAACTATGAAATAACAGCAAGTCTCTTTTAGCACTTTTCTTTCAACTATAAAACTGGCAAACAGGATAGTGATATACGAAAAATGAAATACACAGATGGAAAAGAAATGCAGATATATATATGTATGCGTGCGTATATACGCAAGACAGAAGAAAAATAAACAGTTTTAAAAAAAACACAAGCGTTTTGTTCTTACCTCCGGTTCCCGGGTTCCTTCAGCACTCTTTATCTAAGCGAAGCAGACGCTTATCCCATCAGCACTGCGAGACAACCTCCCGCCCTTTGCTGAGGGATAATGTCTGCTGATCTACCTAGTGCAGATATGTGAAGGACTGGACGGCCCCCAATTGATAAAGCTGGATTCCTTTATCGTATAAACAACCCTTTATGAGGTCTAAGAACACTGTACGCTGTTTACTTAAGAAGTACCGTAAGGGTATGCTAGTTGCGTAACGATCGCTTAGCCGTAGGCGAGACGCTCAAGCGTCACGTTCGCTCACGGCCCAGAGATCACAGGCAGGCACGCTATTGGCTGTTGACTAACGTAATGATTCGCTATGGCGTAGCAGACGCTCGAGACCACGAGGAGATCACCAGCGGCGCAGACGCTCACAACGCTATACCTTGATATCTATACCTTTAACAATGAGATACACAGTATACCTTTATGTAGAGACAATGTGTAAGTGCAACCTGGTGTAACCTGATTAACTACAAAGCTGCTTGAGCGTCACCGACGCTCTGTGAACACTTAACACTATGAGAAAATACACAGATACTTGTTTAGGGTCCAAAGCCTATTATCTGTATTATGACTATTATACTTGCAAAAAGAATCACAGTACAAATGATTCACTACAATATAACAGAGACTTCCTAACCAAATAACTATACAAGAAATACAATACAATACAATACTAATCAAGGGAAAATACGAGAGAAAGTGAGGAGAGAGAGAGAGAGAGAGAGAGAGAGATATGAGAGAAATGGCTCACAGAAAGACAATGATTACGGAGAGAAACTTACGCACAAGGGTAACGATCGCAAGCGCTTCTGGACAGCCAGCTTCCCGATTATCAGCAATGAGAACCGTTTGATGAGAAGTGCCAGCTGGATGCCACAGGCCCGTCTTTTATGCTACTCACACAATGCAATCCAATGGTCCCTACAATCTCATTGTCCATTGGACGCAGGAATTCGGCTTCGCATTATAACAAAGGTCATAGGTTGATTCATACAGGTGGGCTGTCTTGTATCAGTGGCCTTGGTTATGCAACACAATGGGTGATGACCAACACATTCCTGTCTTCTGGAGAGCTATTGTTTGACGAATACAAAACAGAATCCTGTCTGGGTTTTGTTCTATATTCATGATGTCCACTTTCAGTTGAGACAATGACATCTCAGCCCTCATTCTCCTGGATACAAACCCTAATCCATTCGTAAACACAGGTGTTGGCCCTCCTCATTGAGTCTCAAAGCTCAGTGTAATTAAAGGCTATTGTACTCCGTCTGCGGGAAAGATACTGATTTGGAGTACAATTGATCTTCAATTACTATTCCGGTGCTTACCTTATGCATGTAAAGATATGAGGCCCTCCCAACATGCAAACTATTGTTTGGGGGATCTCTGAGGTCAAAGAGCCATTTGAGACCCACTGATACCTGTAATAAATGGACATAACTTCTTATGTCCATAACTATTCGCACGAGCGATTAATCCGCTCCAAACCAACACCGGAATATTGCTATTTAAATACTCTTCCGATGGGTACCAAACACCACTGTATGACTCCTGTTAGACCCTTCCTACAATACAAAGAGGGATTCCTCCGTTCAGGGACATTCTATATTAACCAAACTTTCAGAATCTATCAAAGGGACCATGATCTATAAAATACATTATTAATGAAAATATGTAACGATTGAGTCGCACGCTACGATTACATAAACTCTACCGTAAATACGCATACCGTGCGCCTGCGGGTGCACGCTATTGCGGGTATGCGCATTCACGGGAGAACGTACGCATGCGCAGCGCGGACCAGTGTGCGGTGCAAATATGGCAGTGTGTATGGGGATATTTTTCTGACTTTGACACCACCTGGGCAACCCAAAAAGTTTCTGGAAGAGTTTTCTGCTTGGCTCCCTCACTTTTTATCCTCTGACATCTCCACCATCATTATGGGTGATTTCAATATCTCTATTGACAGTCCACAATCTCCCCATGCCTCCAAACTACTCTCTCTAACCTCCTCTCTTGGCTTCTCCCAATGGACTGACTCCCCTACTCATCAGGAGGGCCACTGCCTTGATCTTGTATCCACCAGACTATGCTCTGTTTCTGAACTCACTAACACTCCTTTCCCTCTCTCAGTTCACAACCTTATCACCTGCATGCTCTCCTCCATTACTTCAAACTCAATGTCCCTGAAGTCTACCAAGCCGCCTCTAACCCGTAGAAATATTAACGCTATTAATTTTCAACAACTATCTTCCTCACTGCAACCACTGCTCTCACCAATTTCTACATCCACCTCTAATGACACTGCTGTATCACACCTTAAACAAACTCTAGAAACAGCACTTGATGAAGTGGCTCCAGCTACCCATCACACTTCATGTAGACTTAGATGTCATCCATGGCACTCTAAATACACTAGACACCTACAAAAACTCTCCCGTAAAGTAGAATGCCAGTGGCGTAAATCTCATAGTTCAAGTGACTCTCACATATAAGACCACCTACCACTCTTATCATAATGCTCTGGACACTGCCAAACAAACATATTTCCAATCACTCATCTCTGCTCAAGCCTCTGACCCCAAGTGACTTTTTAATACATTTAAATCACTTCTTGTCTCTCCCTCACCCAACCCACCAGTCACTGTCAGTGCGCAAGATCTTGCTTCCTATTTCAAGGACAAGATTGATAAGATCCAAAATGAAATGGTATGCTCTTCCACAGCCAGTGACCTGCTCAATTCCCTTCCTGAACCCTCTAACACCTTCTCTTCATTTGATCCTACAAATGAAGATGAAGTATCTGCACTCTTTTCATCTGCCTACTCTAATACTTCTCCCCTTGACTCTATACCCTCACAAATTAGTAAAGCTCTGTCTGCTGTGCTCATCCCAACCTTAACTAAAACCTGTAATCTCTCTGTCTACTGGTATCTTTCCTTCTCTGTACAAGCATGCAGTGATTACTCCCATTCTGAAAAAATAAAACTCTGACCCTAACTCTCTGTCAAACTACCATCCCATCTCTCAGCTCCCATGCCCCTCCAAGCTACTTGAGGGACTTACCTACACTCGCCTCACACACTTTCTTAAGTCACACAACCTACTGGACCCAGTTCAGTCAGGATTTCGTGCCCAACACTACACAGAGACAGCACTGACTAAGGTAGTGAATGATTTGATCACTGCTAAATCTAACGCCCATTACTTACTACTTATTCTCCTTGATCTCGATGCTGTTTTTGACACTGTTGACCACTCCTCATACAAACACCACAATCCCTAGGTCTTCAGGACACAGCCCTTTCTTGGTTCTCATCCTACTTATCTAATCGCTCCTTCAGCGTTCATTTCTCTGATTATACCACCTCATCGCTACCTCTCTCAGTTGGAGTACCGCAACTCGCAGTCTTAGGTCCTCTGCTTTTCTCTATCCATTCCACATCTCTTGGCAAACTAATCAACTCTTTTGAATTTCAGTACCATATGCATGCGGATGATACTCAAATCTACCTATCCTCCCCAGATTTGTCACCATATGTATTGGGCCGTGTCACTGAATGCATTTCTGCCATTTCATCTTGGATGAAATCTCGCCACCTCAAACGTAATATTTCCAAAACATAATTAATTATATTTCCACCGGCCAATAGTAGTTACCAACCTGATATCTCTATCACTGTTGATAACTCAGCAATCATCCCTACCCCACAAGCTCACTGCCTAGGTGTCATTCTTGACTCTGAACTGTCCTTTGTTCCCCACATTCAATCTGTCTCAAGATCATGTTACATACATCTAAGAAATGTCAAAGTCAGAAAAATATCTCTATGCACACTACTATATTTGCACCTCACACAGGTCCGTGCTGCGCATGCGTACACTCTCCCGTACGTGCGCATACTCACAGTCGCGGGCACCCGCAGGCGCACGGTATGCGTATTTACGGTAGAGTTTATGTGGTTGTAGCGTGCGACTCAATCGTAACATATTTTCAGTAATAATGTATTTTGTAGATCATGGTCCCTTTGATAGATTCTGAAAGTTTGGTTAATATAGAATGTTCATGAACAGAGAAATCCCTCTTTGTTTGATACGAAGGGTCAGACAGGAGTAATACAGTGGTGTTTAGTATCCATCGGAAGAATATTTAATTAGAAATATTCCGGTGTTGGTTTGAAGCAGATCAATCGCTCGTGCGAATAGTTATGGACATAAGAAGTTTATGAACATTTACTTTATTTGCACTTTATTACCCATGCGGCGGGAAACCCAGTTTCCCTCCCACCTGAGCTGTTGGAAATAGTCACAGCCCACCTGTATGAATCAACCTATAACCTTTTGTTATAATGCGAAGCCGAATTCCTGTGTCCAATGAACAATAAGATTGTAGGGACCATTGAATTGCATTGTGTGTGGGGCATAAATAGTCAGGCCGACCATATCCAGTTCACTCTCTTCAACGGTTCTCATTGCTGATAATCGGGAGCTGGATATCGAGGCGCATGCGATCGTTTCCCCTTGTGCGTAAGTTTTTCTCCGTAATCATACTGTTTCTCTCTTGTTATTATGGGCCATATCTCTCTCTCTCTTCTCTTTCTCTCATTTTTCTCTTAAAAACTTAATAGTATTGTATTTACTGTGTAGTTACCTGGTTAGTTAGTCTATGTTATATTGTAGTGTATGATTTGTATTTGTATTAATTCTTTTGCAAGTATATCATTCAAAATATATATATATTAGGCGTTGGACCCTAAGCACGGTATCTGTGTGTTTCTTATAGTATTAAGTAATCTCAGAGCGTCGGTGACGCTCAAACAGCTTTTAAGGTAATAAGGTTATACTGTGTTGCATTTACTCTCTAATATTACACTAAGGTTTTACTGCACAATACACTGTTTATGGTTTAGATACAAAGGTTTAATATAGTGAGCGTCAGCTCCGCTGGTGATCTCCTCGTGGTCCCGAGCGTTCGCTACGCTATAGCGAATCATTACTTTAGTTAACAGCCAATAACGTGCCTGCCTGTGATCTCTTGGCCGTGAGTGAACGTGACGCTTGAGCGTCTCGATCACGGCAAAGCGATTGTTACGCAACTAGCGTACCCTTACGGTACTTCATACATAAATAGCGTACAGTGTTCTTAGACCTCATAAAGGGTATTATATACGATAAATATTTAGCTTTATCAATTGCGGGCTCGTCCAGTCCTTCACATATCTGCACTAGGTAGATCAGCAGACATTATCCCTCAGCAAAGGGCGGGAGGTTGTATCCCTCGTAGTGCTGACGGGATAAGCGTCTGCTTCTCTTAGTAAAGGGTGCTGAAGGAATCCGGGAACCGGAGGTAAGAACAAAACAATAGTGTCTTTTTAAAACTGTTTATTTTTCTGTCTTGCGTACACACGCACGCACACATATATATCTGCATTTCCTTTTCATTGGTGTATTTTCGTATGTCACTCTCCTGTTTGCCAGTTCTATAGTTGATAAACGTATAAATTGTGTTACGGTGGATCTTTGCTTTGCGTACACGTGTCTCTAACAAAAGACTGAGACTTGCGTACGCAATCCAAGGGCCGACGCACGCAGCGTATATTACGCAACGGAGCGTACGGGTACGCCCACGTAACTCAAATCACAAGTTTTTTTCTCTCCTCTCAACGCGATAAGTAGCGCCACGCGGTAAATAACGCCAGGCGATAAATCGCGCAAAATTTTTTTTTAATTCCAAATTTAAATTAATAGATCCTTCTCCTAATTTGTAACACATCTGGTCTAAAGAGAAATTTCTGCGCAGAAATAGAAATAGAAACAAAAGTGTATATGCGGTGAGTGAGTGTTTGTTTTTACAATTTTTAAGGTTGAACCACAAGAAAAGTCGAGTACTCGTGAGGTACATGCGTGTAAGTGACGTACATGGTGGCTAGGGAGGCATCCCTGGTTAAATATACAATTTGAGCATTAGAGTGTAGCAGACCAGGAGGTCATATTGTAACAGACCAGGAGGTCATAGCAGACCAACAGGTTCAGGTACAGCAGACAAGGAAGTCCGCTATACAGTCCACAGGCACAACACCAAGAAAGGGTTGGTGCAACACCCATATAGGCCATATAAGCTCTGGCTGAAGGAATTCGCAGCCGAAATTTTCGATTCCACTGGTCGCTCAGTACATAAGATTAGTTGCTTGTGTACTAAACGATTGTACCGCACGTAATTGTGTGCATTAGTAAACCTGACCGGTACTATTTGTGTACGAAGGTCATAAACGCTATTTGTACATTCTAACGTGATTTGTGTAATTTTTTTTTATTTTAAGGGAAGTTCGCTGCTCACTCAGGAACTATCCAGCAACCAATAGTTACTGGAAAGAGTAAGTGTTCTTCGGAGCACCCTCACAGGTTCCAGTAAATAGAGGTTCAGGTCGCAGGGGCCCTAGGTCGAGTACGCCAGCACCATATCGGTGTGATCAGGTCGTATTGGTCGGCGTGGGCGAGTGAGTGGGGCACTCGGTAAACCGCCACCGTCAGCCTATTTTTGGACGTTTGGTTTGCGTAAGGGTTGGTTAAATAAAGCAACACCTTCGAACTATGGGGGCCACTTGTTCAGGTAGGGGGCGATCAACCTCGGTTCGGGTTGATTCAGTGAACCGACCAATTGGGTCGGCAAGGTATGTAATGTGTGAGAAATACGGAAGTCACACAGAAGCTTTATGTGATGAATGGGAGAGAATGACAGTACATGACGGGGAGAAATTCCCAAGAGTAGGTAGCTTCAGCACAGAAGTGTTAACGAATTTAAGGAGAAGGATATGTCTCATTAAATCAACAAAGAGACGAATCAAACATTACGATTATTTGCAGTTGTGGCAGCAGGAAGGTGACATACAGAGAGGATTGGCTCAGGCGGCGGGACCTGGCTCAATCAGAAAACTGATAGCCACGGCCCCACCGCCACCATACATATCAGGAGAGAAATTGGTTGCGGAGAATGACGCACTAAGGTGTAACACACAAACACTTAGCAACTGTATAAATGTTAAAGATAATGTTAACCAATTAACCAACGCAAGTATTAACCCGTGCAAGTTGTACCCTGTTTTGAACTTTCCTCAGGAGTGTGATCAAGAAGACGAATCGGCAACAATTTCAGCGCTCTCTCTAGCAGCCACCATAGCAGAGACCACAGTAGGCACAGCTCCACCCACGAGATTAGTAACAAAGGCCCCTAGCGGAGGGATAGGTGAGGTCGTGTCTACAGGTAAGTACGGCACCATACACTATGCTGAAGCCATTTCACCACAGGCTGTAGAACCCACACAGAGTGATGTTGTTAGAGTTAATCCTGTTAGGGTAATAGCTGTTCCAAATGGGAAAACTGACACAACAGGGGTCACCCCTGTGAGGAACATTGCCATGTATAGCCCATTTTCCAGAATGGAATTAAGGACCATCGTGTCTGAATTCCCTGACCCTAGAAAAGATTTAGTTGCCAGTCAAAAATACATCAGAGACTTAGGTAACACTGTAGAGCCCAACAATAAAGACTGGCAGATATTGCTGAGAGCATGTTTACCCTCCAATGTTGACGCAACTCAATTTTTAGCTGATTGCGGATTAGATCAGGATGTACCTCTTACAGATGTGTACAACAAAGACAATGTAAAAAGAATAAACTTACAGTTAAAAGAATATTTCCCAGCGGTAGTCAGATGGAACAAGATATTCTCCATTAAACAGAAGGAGTCAGAGACAGCTGCAGAGTATTTTCACAGAGCATTATCAGAAATGGCAAAATACACAGGCATAGAGGACATTAAAACAAACATAAACCATCGAGAAGTAGCAGTATCGGTACTAATGGATGGTTTAAAAGAATCATTAAAGACTAGGGTACAGACCACACAACCATGTTGGCGAGGTCTGTCTGTGGCTACTTTGAGAGAGGCTGCTATTGATCACGATAGGAACATCACCAGACACAGGGAACAACAAAGTGATAAGTTAATGGCCGTAAGTATACAGGCCCTGACCACAAGGCAGCCTTTGTTTGTATCACCAAACCCTGTGGGTAAGTCAAGTGTGGTTACTTGTTATTCTTGTCATAAACAGGGACACATGGCACGAGATTGTAGAGTAAAGAATGTACGAAACTCATACCAACCCCCTAGACAACGACACGACACACGACATAGGGAGCAAGGTCCGCAGAAACGGAGTTATGAGCCACATGCAGGGGAAACAAAAAGATACCCCCCAAACAGAGATTGGCAAACCTCTGGTAGTTCCCAGCTAACTCCCTCACAAGTAGTTGCTGCCAGCGGGATTCAGGGAGGTCACCATACCCAATAGGGGTGTGGCCATACCTGTAATCTGCAGCCAGTAAAATTGATTGCAAGTCTTGGAAGTGAACCAGAAATTGCAATCAATGTAGCTGGTAAATCATTAAACTTTCTTGTAGACACAGGGGCGGCCAAATCAGTGATAAATTCGACAGTGGGCATGAGGACCACTGGTAGGACAATTCCAGCCGTGGGAGTAACAGGAGTAGTCCAGCATTACCCTGTTAGCAAACCAGCAGAGATTACAATAGGGCCTTTACATACCAAGCATTCCTTTTTGCTGGCTGCATCGGCACCGACCAATCTCCTGGGAAGAGACTTACTGTGTAAAATGAGGTGTGTCATTTATTGTACTCCTGAAGGTGTATTCTTGGACATACCTGAGAATCACGCTCAGGAAGTGCGAGACATGTTAGACTCCCCATCAAAATTAATGTCGCATACCATTATGACAAATAGGAATCCATCCCAAGTAGAAGAGATGACATCTCAGATACCAGAGTCACTTTGGACAAAAGACGGACAGGACACTGGATTAATGGCAAACGTAGCTCCAGTAGTTGTACAAGTAAAAGATGGTAGGATAGCTCCAAAAATCCCACAGTACCCTCTGAAGCCAGAGGTGGAGTTAGGAGTTTACCCAGTAATAGAGCGCTTGCTACAACAGGGCATTCTGGTAAGAACGTCCAGCACTGCTAATAGTCCCATCTTCCCTGTGAAAAAGAGTGGGGGGAGGGGTTACCGGCTAGTGCAGGATCTAAGGGGGATTAACAAAATAGTTGAGAGTCAGTTCCCCGTAGTGCCAAATCCAGCTGTCATCCTAATGCAAATCCCTCCCACTGCCAAATTTTTCACTGTCATTGACCTCTGCTCCGCTTTCTTTTCGGTACCTCTGCACCCTGACAGCCAATATTTATTCGCATTCACATACAGAGGAGTCCAATACACATGGACTCGATTACCACAAGGATTCATAGACAGCCCAAGTATATTTTCTCAGGCTTTGCATGATTGTTTACAGTCTTTCCAACCAATGAGTGGATCAGTATTAATACAGTACGTGGACGATCTACTACTGTGTTCTGATTCACTGGAGGCATCCCTGAAGGATACGAAACAGCTCCTGTTTCATCTTTCAGACACAGGACACAAGGTTTCCAAAGACAAGTTGCAATTATGCCAAACTAAGGTTAAATATTTGGGACACTGTTTAACACAAGGACTGAGACACCTGACCGCTGATAGAATTCAAGCAATTAGAGACATGACTCTGCCACAAACCCAGCAACAGATCAGAACATTTTTAGGAATGTGTGGGTATTGCCGTAATTGGATCCCAGGGTTTTCCATTTTAGTGTTACCTTTGCAGGAAATGGTCTCCTCAAACAAACCTGATCGGATTTCGCATACAGACGAGTCTGAGGCAGCATTTGAGAGACTTAAACAGTGCCTAACGCAGGCACCAGCATTAGGTATGCCAGACTATGGGAAACCCTTTGAACTATACGGAACAGAAAGTGCTGGTTGCGCGGCAGGCGTACTAACCCAAAAGCACGGTGATGCCAGCAGGCCAGTAGCATATTACAGCGCTCAGCTAGACACGGTAGCGCGATCCCTCCCCACATGCTTGCGAAGCGTTGCTGCGATAGCATTGCTAGTAACGAAAAGCGAAGACGTCGTGCTAGGTCACAACCTCACAATTCATACACCGCATGCAGTGTCAGCCTTGTTAAATTCTGCCCAAACCAGGCACGTCTCATCAGCGCGGTTTACAAGATGGGAATTGGCACTAATGGCCCCCGTAAACATCACCATAAGGAGATGCAGTGCATTAAATCCTGCAACATATCTCCCAAGTGTGTCTGGACAGACCCAAAGGGTGGAGGATGAGAGTACTGGGGAAGGAGGATTTAATACAAAGGAAGACACTCATGATTGTATAGAATATTTGACCCAAAATTTTACCGCAAGGCCTGACATCAGTGACAACCCACTGGAAGATGCAGAACTTACGTTCTACACGGACGGTAGTTGTCATAGACAGTCAGACTCGGGAGACTTGTGTACTGGATACGCAGTCGTAGATGACCAAGGCACCATAGAAGCGGAACCGCTAGGCCCACCTCACTCAGCCCAGGTTGCTGAACTGGTCGCCCTAACCAGAGCATGTGAATTGGCTAAGGGCAAATCAGCCAATATCTACACCGATTCTAGATACGCATTCGGGGTAGTCCATGATTTCGGAGCCCTATGGCGCCTCAGAAATTTCATGACGGCAGCTGGTACACCGGTAGCGCATGCAGCTCACATAAAAAGGCTTCTAACAGCGATACAGGAACCCGACAGAGTGGCTGTTATCAAATGTAAAGCACATACATATAGCCAAGACCCAGTATCGCTTGGTAACAGCCGAGCAGACGAAGCAGCTAAGTTAGCAGCTGCTACCCCCAGACAGACAGACACCACACAACTGATGGTATTTAATACCATCAACACACAGAAGTTGTGTGAGATGCAAAATTTGTGTTCCACACAGGAAAAGGCAGTCTGGAAGGCAAAGGGATATGGCCAGGAGTCCTCAGGACTCTGGACGGATGGACATGGTAAACCAGTGGCCCCCAGAGCATATCTTCCATGTTTGGCTGAAGCAGCTCACGGGCTGACTCATCTAGGCAAGGAAGGGATGTGCAAATTGGTAAGAGCATATTGGTGCGCCCCAGGATTCTCCTCTCATGCGAGTAAAAGAGCAATGTCATGCCTTACCTGTTTGAGAAAGAATATTGGAAAGGCAATACCTACAGAACCATCCCATATCCCACCTGCCGGCGGCCCTTTCCAGGTAATACAGATTGACTTCATTCAATTACCCCCTTGTCGAAATTTGAAATATGTACTTGTTTGTATAGATGTTTTCTCAAATTGGGTCGAAGCATTTCCAGCGGCCACAAATACCGCTATGTTTACTGCGAAGAAAATTGTGCAGGAATTTGTATGTAGATATGGTATCCCTAGAATTATCGAAAGTGATAGGGGTACCCATTTTACAGGTGATGTCTTTCAAGGAATGTGTAAATTGATGGGAATTGATAGCAAGCTGCATACTCCATACCGTCCACAGGCGAGTGCGAAAGTGGAAAGAGTGAACAGCACTATTAAAAATAAACTGAGTAAAGTGATGGCAGAGACAGGATTGACATGGCCAGAAGCTTTACCCATTGTACTGTACAGCATCAGAACCACTCCCAGGTCCCCTCTTAATCTGTCTCCCTTTGAAATCTTGTTTGGTCGACAACCGCATGTCATGATTAACCCTCAGGATGATTTGAAGTGTAACAATGAAGTAACTGTAAAATACTTGATTAACATGAGTAAACAGTTGAGGAATCAAAATGATAATCTGAAGTTAGTGATTCCTGATTTACCAGATAGCAATTGTCATGACATTGAACCTGGGGATTATGTAATGATACGGAATTTTCTACGCTCAGGTTGCCTTATTGACAGATGGGAAGGACCATACCAGGTCTTATTGACTAGCACTACAGCATTGAAGGTTGCTGAGAGAGAGACTTGGGTTCTTTCATCCCACTGCAAGAAGGTTGCTGATCCAGAGAAGTCCCGTGATAAGGAACAGACGGTAGAGGTTGTATCACTGGAGTGTCTGTTCCAGGAGGACTGAGGCGGCACCTGAGCCGTGAAAATCTCAAGACCAAGAGCTGTTGTCGACTCCCCACTCCCTTTTATTGTTTTTCTCCACTTCCCATCCCCTCTCCCTAAAATTTCTTTTTCCCCCTTCTCATTCTTCTCCGTTTCCTCCTATAAGAAGGACTTGCCCCAAGAGACTGTGATCCGGATTTTCCTGTTAACCATGATGTTGACCAGAGCAGTCTGTTCCGGCGAGAGTACCATGGAGGTCGAGAGAGGTTCTGGAATGGGTTCTGATGATAAAGATGGAGGCGTAGTTTTCCGAGAACAACATAATCAACAAGCAAAGGCGAGTATCAGAAAACGATCCGATAGCATTGACCATAGAAGGAATTGTGAAGGATTGTTAGCTGAAGAAAACTGTATCTGTAGGCTCTGTAACAATGTCATTGAGGATGGGTGCATTAAGAAATGCCAATCCAGTTTTAATATCCATATGGACCGGCATCCATTGAGTGACTATCACTCCTTAGTGGGTAATGTGTTAAACAAAACAGATTGTTGGGTATGCTCTCAAGTACCTCAGGGTCATAGCAAATCAGTGCTAGTACCATTTCCTTTAACGATAGAGGAGGTACTTGAGTTAAATGGTGGGAGACCGGTGGACCGGAGGTTTAATATCTCCAGCCCTCCTAGTTTGAAGCTCCACCAATACCATGTGGATAGGTCCCTATTATGTTTCAACATCTCCAATCCCCGAAAACCGGGAAATTGGGAAGTGTCATGGAGTAATCACACCATGACCTTTTCGCATAGAGCAGATAGAATGCCTACAGATACAGAGCTTGTACGCCACATAGCCAGTAGAGGAAAATCTTTCCGGTATAGGTATACCTTAGGAAATAGGATTACTAAAGTTGGAGAGGTATCACCAGGATACTGTGCACATATCATACAACCTGATACGTGTACTAAGCAGATGGAAGAATTAGGGTTAGGAGATTTCACATGGAAGGTGTGTAATATGGTTATGTCCTACTCCGTCCCATATGTTCTCCCCGATGATGCATATTTCATATGCGGGAGAAAGGCGTACAAGTGGCTTGCCCCAAACTCTGAAGGATTGTGTTATATTGGAAAAGTACTGCCTGAAGTAATGACTGTATCACATGACAAAATGAAAGACATACACCGTGGTGCCCAAGCTCCTTATACTCACACCCATTACGAGCACGTTGTTAAAAGGCACCTGATAGAGAAGACAGAGCATCCGGCCTCTGATCTGATAAGTGAATCCACCGGGATTCAATTCTTAATCGCGTTAGATTTCACCCGCACCGCTAGAGGAGTGCTGAATTATAAATACATTTCTGCGCTCGCCAATTTGTTAGATAATATCACTGAAATGTATGATGACACGTTTAGGTATACTGGAAGAGAACTTCAGGCTTACAAAACAGAACTGGTACAGCATAGAATGGTTCTCAATTACCTCACAGCAGTGACAGGCGGATATTGTGTCACACTGGCAACACAATACGGCGTGAAATGTTGCACATATATTACGAATAGCACCGAGGACCCGGTCGAGGTCATAGACCAAAAGATGGACGATATTCTCCAATTGAAGTGGGAATTTCGCAGGAGACACAATCTCACTCTTGCTGCTGTAGGTAATGAGCTGACTGGTTGGGTGTCATGGTTGAACCCGCGAAATTGGTTTTCTGGTTTAGGAGACTGGGCTCAAGGAGTCATAATGGATGTTGGGAAGTTTCTCCTATGTATCTTAGGTGTTGTCATATCGATTGGATTGATATTTAGATGCGGTCAGGCTTTAATGAAGTGCAATCATCGTACTAGGGTAATGAGTTTAAGGAGTGAGGAAACTGTAATTAACCTGGACTTGATTTATGACCCAAATGTAGAAACAATGATGTGATGAAAATGCGATTTCTACGGTCCGTTTCTTTCACCTGTTTTTCCGTTTTCTCCAAGGTAACAAGACCCACTTGGACGAGGAATTTGATGAGCCGATATACAGACAACAGAGGGATTAAAGAAGAAGTTTAACAACCTGATACACAGATTTTTGATGAACTATGCCATGGATCCCCAGTTTCCCTAGAAATTTTAAAATTACGCTAGCCCAACACTTTTGTAAATCTATGGACATTGACAGCTTTTGCTCGCACCTTATGGGCAAAAGCACAAAGAAGACTGCATTCAACAGACACCAAACAAGACCTCAATCGACGACTGTACATTTACCTGACATAGAATACCACCGCATTTACCGTAATTATGTCTTTTCTTCATTTCTACAACCCTCAGGTAATGACACACATAGTCGATAGGGAATACAGGCACAGATATCAGCAATCACATATCTCCCCCATTCATGTATCATCAACTAAAATGTGCTCCCCCATTTTGTTACCACCAAAGCCAAAAAGAGCTCGGTAAAGTTTGACAGCCTATCCACAGACCCGTACCACGGGATAAGAAGGAATTCACATGTATACTTCGCAATACCTCGAAGCTTGATTTAAAACACGTACGGCACGATGATACATGACCCCCAAGCACGGATTCATACACACATGCTTCTGCTATCTCACTAGGTCATACCCTTTTCCTACCATCTCCTCTCCTCCCTTACCCAACCATGTAAATGTATTAACCCCTAACATATATTTTTCTCTTTTTGAAATGTTTTCAGGAAGTGGCAGTTATTGTTGACTGCCAAAGGGTGGACTGTCAAAGTCAGAAAAATATCTCTATGCACACTACCATATTTGCACCTCACACAGGTCCGTGCTGCGCATGCGTACGCTCTCCCGTACGTGCGCATACTCACAGTCGCGGGCACCCGCAGGCGCACGGTATGCGTATTTACGGTAGAGTTTATGTGGTTGTAGCGTGCGACTCAATCGTAACATATTTTCAGTAATAATGTATTTTGTAGATCATGGTCCCTTTGATAGATTCTGAAAGTTTGGTTAATATAGAATGTTCATGAACAGAGAAATCCCTCTTTGTTTGATACGAAGGGTCAGACAGGAGTAATACAGTGGTGTTTAGTATCCATCGGAAGAATATTTAATTAGAAATATTCCGGTGTTGGTTTGAAGCAGATCAATCGCTCGTGCGAATAGTTATGGACATAAGAAGTTTATGAACATTTACTTTATTTGCACTTTATTACCCATGCGGCGGGAAACCCAGTTTCCCTCCCACCTGAGCTGTTGGAAATAGTCACAGCCCACCTGTATGAATCAACCTATAACCTTTTGTTATAATGCGAAGCCGAATTCCTGTGTCCAATGAACAATAAGATTGTAGGGACCATTGAATTGCATTGTGTGTGGGGCATAAATAGGCAGGCCGACCATATCCAGTTCACTCTCTTCAACGGTTCTCATTGCTGATAATCGGGAGCTGGATATCGAGGCGCATGCGATCGTTTCCCCTTGTGCGTAAGTTTTTCTCCGTAATCATACTGTTTCTCTCTTGTTATTATGGGCCATATCTCTCTCTCTCTTCTCTTTCTCTCATTTTTCTCTTAAAAACTTAATAGTATTGTATTTACTGTGTAGTTACCTGGTTAGTTAGTCTATGTTATATTGTAGTGTATGATTTGTATTTGTATTAATTCTTTTGCAAGTATATCATTCAAAATATATATATATTAGGCGTTGGACCCTAAGCACGGTATCTGTGTGTTTCTTATAGTATTAAGTAATCTCAGAGCGTCGGTGACGCTCAAACAGCTTTTAAGGTAATAAGGTTACACTGTGTTGCATTTACTCTCTAATATTACACTAAGGTTTTACTGCACAATACACTGTTTATGGTTTAGATACAAAGGTTTAATATAGTGAGCGTCAGCTCCGCTGGTGATCTCCTCGTGGTCCCGAGCGTTCGCTACGCTATAGCGAATCATTACTTTAGTTAACAGCCAATAACGTGCCTGCCTGTGATCTCTTGGCCGTGAGTGAACGTGACGCTTGAGCGTCTCGATCACGGCAAAGCGATTGTTACGCAACTAGCGTACCCTTACGGTACTTCATACATAAATAGCGTACAGTGTTCTTAGACCTCATAAAGGGTATTATATACGATAAATATTTAGCTTTATCAGAAACATATCCAAAATATGACCATATCTTACACAAGACACAGCAAAAACTCTAATCCATGCTCTCATTATCTCCTGCATTGATTATTGTAATAGTCTCCTGACCGTCTTCCCAAACATAGGCTCTCACCACTACAATCCATTTTGAATGCAGCTACAAGGCTAATCTTCCTCTCTAGACGTTCATCGTCTGCAGATCCGCTCGGTCAGTCCCTCCATTGGTCACTGGTATTCTACCGTATTGAATATAATATAATTTTACTTACATACAAGGCTATTAACCAAACTGCACCAACATACATCTCTTTCCTCATCTCAAAATATCTCCCTACCTGACTTCTGCGTCTCTCATACACACACTTTACTTGTTCACACTCAAAATTACAGGACTTTGGGGGTCATTCCGAGTTGTTCGCTCGTTGCCGATTTTCGCTATGCTGCAATTTGTTGCTAAATGCGCATGCGCATGGTACGCAGGGCGCATGCGCTTAGTTATTTAACTAAAAACTTAGCAGATTTGCTGTGGATTCTGCGGCGCTTTTCAGTCGCTCTGCTGATCGGTAAATGATTGACAGGAAAGGGGCGTTTCTGGGTGGTAACTGAGCGTTTTCTGGGAGTGTGCTAAAAAACGCAGGCGTGTCAGGAAAAAACGCGGGAGTGTCTGGAGAAACGGGGGAGTGGTTGGCCGAACGCAGGGCGTGTTTGTGACGTCAAACCAGGAACTAAACGGACTGAGCTGATCGCAATCTGTGAGCAGGTCTGGAGCTACTCAGAAACTGCAAATAATTATTTATATGCAATTCTGCTAATCTTTCGTTCGCTATTCTGCTAAGCTAAGATACACTCCCAGAGGGCGGCAGCCTAGCGTGTGAAATGCTGCTAAAAGCAGCTAGCGAGCGAACAACTCGGAATGAGGGCCTTTATCCGGGCTTCACCCACTCTGTGGAATGCCCTCCCATGCACAATAAGACTCGCCTCTAGTCTCCAAACCTTTAAACGTTCCCTGAAAACTCACCTCCTCAGACAAGCCTATCAAATTCCAGACCCACCCACATAACCTTCAGTGCTTCCCTATCTAATTACATCCTCTCTGTACAGTACACATAACATCACATATCTTGTCTTTCTTTACTCTTACACCCTCCTGATACTGGGCCAAAATTGCTGGGTGATCATATCATACAACCCATTAAGAACCTAGCAATCTGGGGAACCATTATGTAACAGGTAGCATCTATCCTTGTGTATCAATGCCTATTTCCCTATAGATTGTAAGCAGGGCCGGTGCAAGGTCTCTATGCACCCTAGGCAAATGTCCAGCCTAGCGCCCCCTAACCTGCAAAACCCTCACCTTTCGGCAGGGAAATGCAGGTGGCCACTAGGTGGACTAGGGTATATTGCATTATTATACATATACAGAAAGAAGAAACAACACTCATGGACTTTTAAAGTGAAAAATAAGAATTTACTCACCGGTAATTCTATTTCTCGTAGCCTGTAGTGGATGCTGGGTACTCCGTAAGGACCATGGGGTATAGACGGGCTCCGCAGGAGACTGGGCACTCTTAAAAGAAAGATTAGGTACTATATCTGGTGTGCACTGGCTCCTCCCTCTATGCCCCTCCTCCAGACCTCAGTTAGGGAAACTGTGCCCGGAAGAGCTGACATTACTAGGAAAGGATTTGGAAACCAGGGTAAGACTCATACCAGCCACACCAATCACACCGTACAACTCGTGATAACTATACCCAGTTAACAGTATGAACAATAACTGAGCCTCTCTCAACAGATGGCTCATACAATAACCCTTTAGTTAAGCAATAACTATATACATGTATTGCAGAGAGTCCACACTTGGGACGGGCTCCCAGCATCCACTACGGACTACGAGAAATAGAATTACCGGTGAGTAAATTCTTATTTTCTCTGACGTCCTAGTGGATGCTGGGTACTCCGTAAGGACCATGGGGATTATACCAAAGCTCCCAAATGGGCGGGAGAGTGCGGATGACTCTGCAGCACCGAATGAGCAAACTCAAGGTCCTCCTCAGCCAGGGTATCAAACTTGTAGAATTTTGCAAAAGTGTTTGAACCCGACCAAGTAGCAGCTCGGCAAAGTTATAAAGCCGAGACCCCTCGGGCAGCCGCCCAAGATGAGCCCACCTTCCTCGTGGAATGGGCTTTTACTGATTTAGGATGCGGCAGTCCAGCCGCAGAATGTGCAAGCTGAATCGTGCTACAGATCCAGCGAGCAATAGTCTGCTTTGAAGCAGGAGCACCCAGCTTGTTGGGTGCATGCAGGATAAATAGCGAGTCAGTTTTCCTGACTCTAGCCGTCCTGGAAACATAAAGTTTCAGGGCCCGGACTACGTCCAGCAACTTGGAATCCTCCAAGTCCCTAGTAGCCACAGGCACCACAATAGGTAGGTTCAAATGAAACGATGATACCACCTTAGGGAGAAATTGGGGACGAGTCCTCCATTCTGCCCTTTCCATATGGAAGATCAGATATGGGCTTTTACATGACAAAGCCGCCAATTCTGACACACGACTAGTCCAAGCCAAGGCCAAAAGCATGACCACTTTCCACGTGAGATATTTTAGCTCCACGGTCTTAAGTGGCTCAAACCAGTGGGATTTTAGGAATCCAACACACGTTAAGATCCCAAGGTGCCACTGGAGGCACAAAAGGGGCTGAATATGCAGCACCCCTGTAACAACGTCCGAACTTCAGGCAGTGAAGCCAGTTCTTTTTGAGAGAAAAGGGGATAGGGACGAAATCTTGGCCTTTATGGATCCTAATTTTAGGCCCATAGTCACTCCTGACTGTAGGAAGTGCAGGAATCGACCCCCCTGGAATTCCTCTGTAGGGCCTTCCCGGCCACACACCAAGCAACCTATTTTCGCCATATACAGTGAAAAAGTCTTGCTGTCACGTCTTTCCTAGCCTTTATCAGCGTAGGAATAACTGCATCCGGAATGCCCTTTTCCGCTAGGATCCGGCGTTCAACCGCCATGCCGTCCAACACAGCCGCGGTAAGTCTTGGATCAGACAGGGTCCCTGTTGCAACATGTCCTGACTGAGAGGCAGAGGCCATGGGTCCTCTGAGAGCATTTCTTGCAGTTCCGGGTACCGAGTCCTTTTTGGCCAATCCGGAGCAAAGAATATTGTTCACACTCCTCCGTTTATTACAATTCTCAGCCCTTGGGTCTGAGAGGAAGAGGAGGGAATATATAGACCGACTGGAACACCCACGGTGTTACTAGTGCGACCACAGCTATCGCCTGAGAGTCCCTTGACCCAGCGTAAAACCTTTTTTATCTTTTTATTGAGGTGGAACGCCATGTAGTCCACCTGAGGCAGTTTCCATCAATTTGCAAAACTGCGTGAAGATTTCCTGATGAAGTCACCACTTTCCCGGGTGGAGGTCGTGTCCACTCCCGGAATGAACACTGCTGACAGTGCGCTAACTTGATTCTCCGCCCAGCGAAGAATTCTGGTGGCTTCTACCCTCTCCACCCTGCTCCTTGTGCCGCCCTGGCGGTTTACATGAGCCCCTGCGGTCTGACTGGATCAGAACCGGTTGGTCGCGAAGCAGGAACTCCGCTTGACTTAGGGCGTTGTATATGGCCCTTAGTTCCAGGATATTGATGTGAAGGCAAGTCTGTTAGCTTGACCACAAACCTTGGAATTTTCTTCCCTGTGTAACTGCCCCCCACCCTCGGAGGCTTGCATCCGTGGTCACCAGGACCCAGTCCTGAATGCCGAATCTGCGGCCCTCGAGAAGGTGAGCACTCCGCAGCCACCACAGGAGAGACACCCTGGCCCTGGGGGATAGGGTGATTAACCGATGCATCTGAAGATGTGATCCGGACCACTTGTCCAGTAAGTTCCATTGTCCTTGCATGGAACCAGCCGAAGGGGATGGCCTCGTATTATGCCATCATCCTTCCCAAGACTCAGTGAGGCAGCAGGGAAGGGAGGGTTAGGGTTAGGCACTAAAAAGGGGAGGTTAGGCTTAGGCACGAAGCGAGGAAGGTTAGGTTTAGGCAGCAGGGAAGGGAGGGTTAGGGTTAGGCACTAAGAAGGGGAGGTTAGGCTTAGGCTCGAAGCGAGGAAGGTTAGGTTTAGGCAGCAGGGAAGGGAGGGTTAGGGTTAGGCACTAAGAAGGGGAGGTTAGGCTTAGGCACGAAGCGAGGAAGGTTAGGTTTAGGTAGCAGGGAAGGGAGGGTTAGGGTTAGGCACCCAAAAGGGCGGGTTAGGGTAGGGAACAGGTAAGGGTTACGGTAATTTCTGGGGGGCTCTCGGGATTCTGACCGCCAGCATCTAATCCATCGGGATATCATACTGAATCCTATACAGTAATGCCCTACTTTCCCACCAAGGGACAAATAATGACTGCATATTTGACAGTGGGACAAAGCCCTCAAATAGGGACTGTTGTGAGGTACGCTCTGGTAGAGCCCCAGTTATAGCTCTGCCTCATTTATTGTTGAATTCAGCAGTGTGTACTAGGCTTGATTGCCCATACAAATAGCCATATGGATTATATGTAGGTAAACGAATATGTTATAAAAGGTCTACAGTCAAAAGGTCTACACCAAATGGTTGACATGCATAAGGTTGAAATGGACAAAAGGTGGACAGGTTCAAATGGTCAATAAGACAATGGTCGACACAGCATATGATCAACATGAGGTGTTTTTTCCCCCAGCTTTTTCATACTTTACCATCCATGTGGACTACGACTGGAAATAGTATCCTGCACATGCAATGGGACCCGGTACACTAATTGGAGTTCCACGTGCTGCAACCAAAAACACAAAAAAAAAATGCCGATCTTTTTTTTAATGCGTCAGCCATTTCCATGTTGATCTTTTGAACCTGTCAACCTTTTGTCCATTTCAACCTTATGCATGTCGACCATTTGGTGTTGACCTATTGACTGTTGTCCTTTTAACTGTCGACCTACTGTATCATCCGTATACCCCGATGAACATAGCAGGCGAACCGAGTTAAAAACAAGTATGGTACATGAGGAATTGCAAGACAATTCACGTTCACAGAAATATGGCAGCATGCAGTAAACTACTTCTGAATGTCCGTGGTAAAAGGGTTGTTCTGACAGCAAAAAAAAAAAAAAAGAGAGAGAAAAATAAGAGAAATAGTAAAATTAGAAATAATAGAAATAATAAAAAAGGCTACTTATACAGTCACCATCTGTCAATTCCACAGGTTTTACCGATTTCTGGAACAGTCCTACAACACACTCATATCTGCTTTCTCTCACAACTGTGAACATGCGTTCTCTCCATAGCTTGTAATATGTGTGTGTCAATGCTCCTCCCCCATAAAGGAAATATTACAGGAGAATGGCATTGACACCTACTGACAGTGAGAGGATGGGTTTAATTTGCTGGCTGTCGGGATCCTGGAGTTCAGGATACCGACGCTGGAATCCTGGCGCAACACCACTATTCCCACTCTTGGCATCGTGACGAACCCGCAAAGGGACTCTTATCGCTCACCCCGCTGCCGGCATTCTGGTGTGCGGTGATCCCGTTGTCGGGATATTGACAGCTGGCATCCCGTCCGTCGGTAAATAATACTGAACCCCTACTGAGAGGATCTCATGAACAGCATTTATAAGGCGAGCATACTTTCATTTTTCTTATTTTAAACTTCATCCAAAATGACAGTTTCTGAAACACTGGGGGTGACTCAATTGTTTTTGCATGCAGGTAAGTAATGGGTGTCTCAATTGTTTTTGGGTAACCGTTACTTATTGTGCCCAAATGCACTGGGATAAAGCGGCTAAACCCATCTAAAGTACTTTGCGCAACAACAAAAAAAAAATGAGGTTAGTGCTGTCTAAAGACCAACTTTTCTCACATTCTGCTCCCCATCACAGGAGCGTATATGCATCAGTAATAGCACCCGATTACAGGGACTCTGCTGATAGGCCTGTGAGTGGAGAGGACGTTCTTGATGCCGTCTCAGCCAAGCTTGAAGCACTATATCCCACATCATGTTATTTTTACTGAGTTTGATTATAATGAAAACTTACATCTTGTTTTCAATAAATATTCCATATAAAAACCAGATAAAAAAGTATTTTAGTTGCATATAGGAAGCAAGAGAAGAGGGATTTTATTATGCAATAGATGTACATGGACATTTGCAAACACAAATCTTTAGAACCTTTCAGTCGGCGACAGTTGGCAGCTACGCACTTCTGTGAATCAGTTTCCAGTTATATTACACTGAGACAACAGCGCTCTGTGAGGTGTGATTCTCTCATCATAACCCACATGTGTGGTTATAAAGTAGGTGTTTCCAAAAGTACAGAAGCTGTATTACATTAGATGTGGAGGGTGAAGGCATTAACTGGTGGTGCTTTCTGCCTGGAGATTGTACATATCAGAGGATGTAGGTCATATAATACACTGGTTCCTGCTGATATACACAGCTCTTAAGGTAAAGAAACGTATTAATGAGGCTTAACAACCTCATTCTCATCACAGATGAAATATGAAATACCTGTGCTTAAAAAGCCTGATTCTGAATTGTATGCAATGCCGATGTTCACGCGATTATCAGAAGACAGCATGTGTGCCGCAGTCGCACTGCACACGTGCCAAGGTACCGTGGTGATGGCACTCGGTGAGGATTTTTTCCCAGAGTGAATGACTGTCAGAGACCATTTGGGGGAGGTAACTGCAAGTGGCGGAAAAAACACAGTGCCGTGGCCTACAGCTGCGATCACATACATAGAGAAACATGGCGTCTGTGTTGCTGCTTCTGCAGCCAGTCTGTTGACCATAGACTTACTTGGAGAGTCGATGAACCTTGTTTCTTCGTCACTGCTGCACCTCCCATCAGAGGTGGTAGAGGCTAAGACTGTAGAGCAATTTAAACATGCTTGGGATAGGCATATGAATATCCTTACAAAGAATTAAGGTTCAAAAAGGGTTGAGATTGCCTAAAGGATAAAAAAAAAAAAAAAGGGGCAGACTAGATGGGCCAAGGGGATCCGGTCTGAAGATCGACACTGTCTAGGTCGACAATATTTAGGTCAACCACTATAGGTCGACAGTCACTAGGTCGACAGGGATGGAAGGTCGACAGGGTTTCTAGGTCGACATGTGCTAGGTCGACAGGTCAAAAGGTCGACATGAGTTTTTCACATTTCTTTTCTTTTTATGAACTTTTTCATACTTAACGAGCCACGTGGACTACAATTGGAACAGTAATCTGTGCCGAACGAAGCGGTAGCAGAGTGAGGCACCTTGCCCGAAGCATGGGGAGCAATGCGAGCCATGCGAGGGGACACGGTTCACTAATTAGGGTTCCCGGTCACTCTACAAAGAAAACGAGACACAAAAAACACACCTCATGTCGACCTTTTGACCGGTCGACCTAGCACATGTCGACTTAGAAACCCTGTCGACCTTCCATCCCTGTCGACCTATAGTGGTCGACCTAAACATTGTCGACCTAGATACTGTCGATTTGATGATCCACACCCGGGCAAAGTGGTTCTTATCTGCCCTTAAATTCTATGTTTCTTTGTTTCTATTTGTATACGTAGTTGCTGAGAACTCAGCAATGGCTACAGTGGGTGTCTCTGTATTGTTTTCTGGGTGGTGGCTTCATCTCTGTTGCTTTGCAAGTCTGTAGGCTGAAAAAAATTGCAACAGCACATGTATTTGCGTACAATTCAGAATCAGGCCTAGAGTGTGAAAACGCTTCTCTAGCTGCAGTGTGATTGCATGTGATAAGTGTAGAACACATAATTATTCCCATGTCCCCCTTTTCTATATTATTACTATCATGGGATGTGGTATAGATTTACGGTAAGATCTGGTAACTAATGCAATATTATGATTAACTTTGTATAGTGGCAACATATTCAGCAGCACTGTACAATCAGCCTATTTTTATTCAGGCACATCATACATATTGTCAACATTCTCAACTGGAAATGCTAGACAAAACAGGCCATACCCTAAATCCAGTTTTGGTCATATCTTCCCCAGCTTTGCCCAGCCAGACACCCTCGCTCTGCTGTAGGATTCTGCAGCCTCGTAGTGATTTGCAGCTTTCAGTAACATCAAAGCTCTTATCTCAGATAATAAAAAAAATATAATTTTGGGTGATGTGGAAAAAGAGTTTTGTGGACACAAGATGCTGCCAAGAATGAATGCTGTCTTACATCTCAGCCACATGGTGTTTTGAAAGAGCAAGTCTGTACATAATAAAGCACAGACAGAGTATGCAGATGTCAAGTTCAATTTTAATAATAGGGAACAAATAATGGAGAAAACTATTAAAACTTATATGTGCTGCATATTGTGAATATATCTGGGGCGTAACTCCCAGAGGCAATGGTGGCGACTGCCTTCGTGCTCCAAGCCTTGAAGGGTAACCTGCATGTATAGCAGCACCTATGTGGTTCACAGCAGGATCCAATTGTGACCGCTGCTCTTCCAACGGAGCTCTGCGGTGTATCCACTGCTGCAGTTTGGCTCTGTCCCAGGAACCCTACAAACACCTACAATAGGGGACAGGAAGGCTCCCAATTGGTACCGCTCAGTTTGCGCCATTTGGCTTAAAATATGTGGTGCCTTTTCCACAGGGAGCGGGGGATGATGGCTGAGGAAGGTTATGGGAGCTGAAGATGGGGCTGTGGCCGAGGAAGCTGAGGGTCTGGGAGCTGAGGATGGTGATGGGTCTGGGAGCTGAGGAGGGTGATGGGGGCTATGGCTGAGGAAGGTGATGGGTATGTGTTTGAATATATATGGGGGGGGGGGGGGGAAGGGGGAAGTGCTGTAACATGAACTTGCTCCAGGTGCCGTGGCTACACGCTACGCCTCTGACTACATCTCCTATGCTAAATATGAGATCTGTCCCATATTCTCACCTTGAAGTCTGATTGTCTTCATATGGTCATCTCTGGCCACTGGTAAGTGACGTTTAGTGTGAATCCTTTCAGGCCAGAGTCCAGTGCAACCCTTTATTAAATCAGTCACAGTGATAGAGTAAGTTGGTATCTGGATGATAGGTCAACAGTCAAAAGGTCGATGGTCAATAAGTCAACACCATATGGTCGACGGGCTGACAGGTTCATTGGTCGACATGACAGTGTTTGACACAACATATGATTTGGTCGACACAATTTTTTGCTTTTTCAAACTGTTTCATACTTTACCATCCACGTGGACTATGATTGAGAATGGTAACCTTGACTGAAGCATGGTAATCAAACACTGTAAACTAATTGGGGTTTCATGTGCTGAAACCTACAATTTGACGCACAAAAAACTTGTGTCAGCCATTGACCTTTTGATTTGTTCAACATTTTTCACGTCGACCTTGTGTGTGGGGTTAACCTAGACCTTTTTGCTGTTGACCTTTTGAACCACACCTGAGTAAGACAGCCTCACGTGGCAGTTATATCTGAAAAGCCTTGGTGAGTTTGGAGGACCTGTGTGCATACCTTGAACTATGTAGTGGGAAGATAAGGTCATATGGTGCTGTATAAAGCCATGTGAGGCTTTATGTGACCATTTGAGTCTGTATTAAGGCGTATGAATGTATATGGAGGCATATGAAGGGACAGTTGTCTGATGTGCCCAATGAGGGCACTTAAGAGTTGCATTTAAGGTGGCTGCATTTGCAGTAGACAGATTTACTACCTCATGCTAATGTTAGATTCAGCTGGATGTGAAAAGCATGCTGCCAATTGACTTTACGCTATCATTAATATTGGGATTCCACCAGCCTCATGCTAGGTGCAAGATATCTGTCAAAAGCAGCCTTCACTTCCCTGTAAGCACTACTCTTTTTATACACTCCGAGAAGTCTGGGTGGTACCGTCTGATTTTGTTACCACTCAGTTCCCACCCCAAAACACCTAGTTTCATAGAAAGACAGATCTGGTCAAGTTCTGTCCAACTCCAAATAGGACAGTCAATGCAAAAATGCATAAATACACATCTACGCATATGCTGTATGCAAAACTCGTCATTTGATTCTATGCACAGAGATCTATATGACTCAGAATCAGCCCCTATGTGTGAACTACATATATAACTGTTAATAAGTAAATAAATATATAAGTATTTAAGACACCAAAAATTAACATTTTGGATCAGGATGGACAAAGAAGAGTAGAGTCAAAAGAGTTGATAGGTACATATATATCTATAAGGCATGCTTTAGTGATATCATAATTTCTTTTTTTTTTATCTGAAGAAATTTTATTAGAGAAATGTTTCAATACAGAGCATACACATCAGATTAAAGACAAACAAAGTCAATATCATAGTAGTAGTACGTCTGTAAACTGTGATACAGGGTAACAATTCTAGAAAGATAAAAAACAGGAACACAAGGAAAATAGAGGAAAGGAGGAAGAGAGAAGATAAAAGAAGAAAGAAACATAAAATAAGGGTGATGCTGGCCGTCAATATTCCAGGGAAAATGTAGAGAGCTTACGCATATATAGAACCTGAACTAAACAGTGGGCAGATACTTAGGAGACCAGAAACGGCTCATGTATATGATCTATCCTATGATATTCGGTACTACTGGGGCTGTGTCAAAAGGGCTCGACCTCATCATTTCAATGGTTCATAGAAACGGAAAAGTAAAACATTCACACAATACAAGACAGAGCGTTTCGGGGAGCAATAGAAGAGAAATAATAATCAGACCAAGGCAACCATTTGCGCAAAGGGGATTGAGGAGACAAGGAATATTTAACACTCATAGTTTCCATTTCACAATTGCGCTGGATTGACGCTATAATTTTGGACAAATGCGGTGGGTCTTTTCTTTTCCAATATTGCGCTATGGCAGATCTAGTGGCTATGAGAATATGTCCCACAACATAAGAGTGTTCAGAGGATACAGAGGGGGGGAAATAATGCAAAAAGACAATCTCAGGACGAGGAGGAAGGGGCACCTTTGTAACTTTTCCAATCAGTCCAAAAACGTCCGTCCAAAGTGGCCTAATAATCGGGCATGTCCAGAATATGTGTATTAAGGTACCATCGAATCCACAATGTCTCCAACAGAATTTAGAGGAATCAGGCCAGATTCTATGGAGTTTATCTGGTGTGTGATAAAGGCCATGGATTAGCTTAAACATCATTTCAGTGTGATTAATGCACCGAGACATTTTAAAGATATTCATGAAAATTTTGTTCCATTCATGATCTGCCAGAGGGATATTAAATTCAGTCTCCCATCGTGTTTGAATATGTAGTTTCACATCGTTATGCGGAGAAAGGAGAGTAACATACCACTGAGATATACCGCCTTTGTGGTTTATGGTGGAAAACTTAGCCAAGATATATGGTGGGGGAGTAGGAGAAGAGAGAGGAGCAGGTATGTTCGTCATTATCCAATGTCGAATGCGTAGATATTTATAAAAGACCTTTGCCGGTATTGAGTGTTGGGATTGCAACTGTTGGAAAGTTTTAAGCCTTGATCAGTCGAATGCCAAGGTATAAGTCCTTGATCAGTCGAATGCCAAGCTCCCGCCAGCTCCGCAAAGAGAGATCCGGGAGTAATTTAGAAATCGCTAAAAGGGATAAATGTGAGGAAGGCAAAGGACAGTCACCCAAATTAGCGACCAGTCTGTCCCAGACTTTAAGAGAATTAGTTACACTCCTCATAATTTTAGCACAAGGGGGTCTATGTAAAGGTTTTACCCAAATTAAATCTGGGAGAGGAAAGTCAGAGCATATATGCCTTTCAATGTCAACCCAGGGTTTTACAGAATCTGTCCGAAGCCAGTCCTTCAACTGATCAAGGAGACATGCATGTTGATAAAGTTCAAGATTAGGGAAAGCAAGACCGCCGCTACCTTTGGATCTAAACAAGCGAGTTCTGGCTATCCTGGATTTTTTACCCTTCCAAATATAAATAGACATAACAGAGTAAAATTTGTTAAGTAGAGCAAGCGGGACTAAATAAGGTATGGCTCTGAACAAATAAAGAATTTTAGGGAGGAGCATCATTTTAATCGAGGAAAGCCATCCTAACCAAGAAATTTCATTATTTGCCCACTGTTTAGTGAGGGCTTTGAGCTGGCCTAAGAGAGGGAGGTAATTACAATCAACCGCGGAATGGGATCTGGAGGGGATCCTGATCCCAAGATATTGAAGGGAAGAGTCTTGCCAAGCATAATTATATGTAGATTGTAGGGATTGAAGTGGGATTGAATCAATATCGAAGGCTAGCGCCTCAGTTTTAGTCGTGTTTAGTTTGTAGTTGGAGACTTCAGAGTAGGACTGAAGAATATCGTGAATAGCTGGGAGAGAGGATTCAGGTTTAGTTATAAACAATAGGACGTCATCTGCAAACAGGCAAATCTTATGTTGTGTAGGACCTATATGAACCCCACTAACAAGAGTAGAAGACCTAATTTTCTCTGCCAGAGGTTCTATTGCTAGGATGAAAATTAGTGGCGAAAGTGGACATCCCTGACAAGTGCCGTTGGTGATAGGGAAGAGATCAGATAGAAACCCATTACTAAAAACACGCGCTGAGGGTTGTGTGTATAGACGCAGAACATTTTGTAAGAACTGTCCCGAGAACCCAAACCTGGCAAGAACTTCGGACATGTATATCCAATGAATCCTGTCGAAAACTTTCTCAGCGTCAAGAGAGAGCAGCAGTAGGGGCTCCCGAAGTGTGGAATGAGCTTCTAGAAGAGAGAATACTCTCCTAGTATTATCAGGGGCTTGGCGACCGACAGTGAAGCCTACCTGATCTTGATGTACAGTATCAAAGTGGGGATCAACGGATTCAGTCTATTCGCAAGCAGTTTGGCATACAGCTTAATATCCGTGTTTAAAAATGCTATGGGTCTATAATTTGCGCAGATAGATGGGTTCTTGCCAGGCTTGAGAATCGTGATTACCTGTGCCTCCAACATTTCTCCAGGGAAAGGGTTAGAGGAAGCATCATTATACAAATTAAGAATAAGTGGGGAAAGTGAATCTTGGAATGTAGTATAAAAGAGATTAATAAACCCATCTGGGCCGGGGGCTTTGTCCTTATTGAGGGCTTTCAAAGAGGCATGGATTTAATTCTCAGTCCAGGGTGTGAAAAGTGTGGAGGCGTCATCGGAGGAAATGGAAGGCAAATTAATGGAATCCAGGAAAGACCGTATAAGCTGTAAGGAAGGTTGAGGGGTGAGGGGGTCATGTTTAAGGTTATATAGCTTCCTATAGTAAGATGCAAATTGGTTTAGAATATCTTTAGGGTTCAAGGTCAGTGATCCATCCGGGTTAGTCAAATTTTTAATTCTATTGCTAAGATTTTTTCCTCTAAGTTTCCGCACCAATAGTTTACCAGCTCTATTGCCTAACGTGTAGTATTTTTGATTTAATTTGGAGACCTCTCTTTGAAGCGAAGAGGAAACTGAATAGTCTGTACCTTTCACACATCCAGTCAGGGACGTAAGAATGAGATCATCTGTAGGGGACTGTTTATGTTTAGTTTCTAAAGTCATCACCGCCAACTCATAGGCCAATTGGACCTCCCTATCACGGCGCGCTATATGAGCCGAAGCATTTATAGCTGCTCCTCTCAGGACTGCCTTAAGGACACACCAATGATTGGAGATAGAAGTATCAGTAGGGCTATTGGTGTCCAGATAAGAAGACCAGGCCTCCCGTAATATAGAGACTTCGTCCTCATCTTTCAAAATGTAATCCCGCAACCTCCAAGGGCGAGGAGGGGAGGTAAATGGTTTGTATGACCAGGACCAAATTAAAGGTGCATGGTCGGACCACGAGATCGGCAATTTTTTAACGGTGGGGATCGATTGCAATGTCCATTTATCCGTCAGGAGCAAATCGATCCTAGAATAGGATCTGTGCACTGCCGAATAAAACGTGTAATCTCTGGCACCAATGTTCCTGACTCTCCAAGCGTCATATAAATCAAATTCAGTCAGTAAGTGTGAGAAGGAGGAGGCTAGAGATTTGGCCGCGTTGGAAGACTGTTTATCAAGTTTCGAAGATTTATCTAAATGAGGGTCAGGAGCTAAGTTAAAGTCACCCATAAGAAAAGTCGCACCTTTCCTAACACTATACAACTTTTGGAAAAAGGATTTTATGAACCGGGGTTGATTGGAATTAGGGGCGTAAAGGGAAACGAAAGTAACATACCTAGTTCGCAACTTCCCCACTAGAATCAGATATCTGCCATTGCCGTCTACCCACTTACCCTCCAATTGAAAGGAGCACGATTTATGGAATAGAATAGCGACTCCATTTCTTTTAAATGGTCCACAAGAGACATAATGAACTGGGTAATTGGTATTGGAGAATTGTGGAGGAGAGTGTAACGGAAAGTGGGATTCCTGTATAGCCACTACATCCGCCTTTTGGTCAGCAAAATATTTCAGAGCCAAACGCCTCTTGCGGGGTGAGTTGAGCCCTTTGACATTAAGACATAAAAAAGTGGCCATGGGGGAGGGTATGACAGAGTGGTACATAGCACAGCGAAAAGCATCAGTAGCAAGTGTGTCAAAATACAATACATATCGACATAGCTCTCCAAAAAAAAAGAAACAAAGTCAGCATCAGTAAAGAAAAGGACATAAGAAAAGGAAACATAACAAAAAATAAAACAGGGGAAGAAAACAGAAATAGCATCCATAGAGGAGCTAGAGATACCGTCACACGGGTATCGTGACGGGCAAATACGGGTGGGTGGCATGCTGGCCAAAAATTCTCACCTCCGCTTCCAAACCAGAGCACAAGTAACAGTTAATAATCAATAAAAAAAAAGTAAATAAATAAATTAAAGTAAGGTCATCCCAAAATGAGAAAAAAGGGACATTTGCTATGCAGTTAAAACAAGAAACAAGAGCAATTCTACCTCGGCCTAAGAATAACGAGAACATTGGAATATCAGGCAAATAACAAAGCCTAGAAGACAATAAACATGTAAACATAGATAAACCTGTAAAGAAAAAAAGCTAAACAATAGCTATCATAAGAATAGCACAAGGCAAGCTTCAACCCGGAACTAATGTCCATTCTTGGGCGATTCGTTTCGGTGATGCAGCGGAGGGAGTGGGTTGTATATCAAGAAGGATGTCCCATTTTTCCAGGATTTTAGGCCCATCCTCAGGGGTGTTGATAATAGTGGTAGTACCATTACGTAGTACTATCAGCTTAGTAGGGAATCCCCACTTATATTGAACCGCAGCTTTCCTTAAGGCTGACGTAATAGCGGAAAATGAACGTCTTTTGGCCAAAGTCGCTGGGGACAGGTCCGGAAAGAGTTGAAGAGAGTCCAGGCAAGTCGCCGTATGTGAGGAGGGCATTGCTGCACGCAAAATTTTCTCTTTAATGTGAAAATAGTGAACTCTGAGAAGGGTATCACGGGAGGCTTGAGCAGGAGCTTGTCTTGACTTTGGAAGTCTATGAATTCTGTCGATCAGAAGATCAGGTAGTGGAGCATCTGGTAACAATTTATGAAAAAGACCAGTGGCGTAGTCATATAGGTCAGCATTAGAAACAGCATCAGGGATGCCTCTTATTTTGATATTGTTTCTATGGGAGCGGTCCTCTAAATCTGTAGTTTTCTCGCGGATGTAGGAGACTTCCTATAGGAGAGAGTCATGTGCAGTGATTAGATCATTATGCGATGCGACCAGCTCCTCCATCTTGTGCTCAATATGGTCCGTCCTGTTACCAATTTCAGAGATGTCAGAGCGAAGAGATTGGATGTTAGATTTAAGCTCGGCCGAAATATCAGACTTGAAAGAGGCTAATAAGGAGTGGATAGAACGTAGCGTGATCGGACCATCCAGGGAATCTATATCAGCCTGTGCGGCGGTAGCCGGGTTATGTAGTGTTGATGAAGTAGTTTGAGATGATTGAGCTGGAGTTGACGAGGGAAGGGATGAGTGGGCCTTAGAACCGGAGGAGGAGGGCCCAAAGAAATTCACTTGCGGAGCAGATTTAGACCCCATCGTCTTCTTTGGAGGCATGTCGAGAAGACCCAAGGGGGATTAGTAGATCATACAGGTGAATGGAGGATGACCTTAGCAAATGAGTACTCAGGCAGGAAGCGGCGGTGAGGTAGACATGATGTTAGAAGGACATATCCTCACAGTGAAGTCGTACCATAGGCACTGTATTTGTTAACAGTGGTCGCAAAACGGCGCCATCTTTGAAGATCAGATTATATGTACGAGAGCAAAGTGGAGGCACGGGTGCTATGAGCCTTTCCCAGCTCCACACCTCAAAACTCCCAGCTTGGACCAGCCAGGGTCTGCAGTGTAGAGGCTCACAAATATCCAGGGAGGCACTGAGGAGTGTGTTATCTGAAGGATAGTAAACGTACAAAAGATGGTGTTTCTTACCCTGTTGTAATACAGGAGATGTAACAAGCAGCAGCACTACTATCCAGCCAGAACTTCCTTGCCACCTCCAAGATGGCCGCCGTCACTGAGCCCCTGTAATTGCAGATAATAGCCCAGGGGTCCCCGCTCCTGGGGGATGTGGCTGACACCCCCAGGCCACTCTGAGGCATTCACAGCGGGGGATTCAGAGGTCGGACGAGCCGTTTATATAGGTGCGGCGTCCGTGCGTCCTCCACTGCCCCCACCAAGATGGCCGCCGGCACCGGACACTCGCGGGTGCCTCTGCGGCTTCACCCGGCGTTCGGCGCCCGGCTCCAGGGAGACAGCCGCTGTTCTTCGGCTCCCGTCAGCGGCTTGCAGGAGGGGGGGAGTGGCGGCAGTGAGTGTCGGCAGTGAGGGCCATTCGCGCCCGCACGGCCCGTGGAGGATTCAGGTGCCCGACCGGGGGGACGTCCAAATTTAGGTTCCGGCTTTGGTGCAGGGGGAAGGCCGCAACCCGCAAGAGCAGGAAAAACCTGCTCCCCGGCTCCGCAGCACTCCCTCTTCAGGTGGGTAAGCTCAGGGAAGGGTTAATAAGGCGCTGGGTGAATATGAGTCCCAGATGGGCAGCCAATAAGGGGTTTAAAGTGCAAGTAACAGCACGAGCTCCCCTGGGACACGTCCAGTCACTCAGGCAGCAAGCCACGCCCCCGATATCATAATTTCTTAATGTATACTATTAGCAGGTTAAATATAGGTTCCCCTAGTATGTAGGAAGATTTTGAGTGTGAAACATTTCTTTAAAATGGCAGCCTAAGAAACTTAAGTGGTAGCATCATAGTTTTCTGCAGTATCGTAATGTTCTTCAGTCTGTAGTTCAGGGACGTGCAGTTAGGGAAGGCAGTGCCTCTTCTGTCATTAATGATGAAAATAATACACAGAAGATACTTATGACACATATTTTATGTCATAAGTATCTCCTTTATATTATTTTAATAATTGTTGCAGGTAGTTTGGGTTTGGGAGTGGTGCCACCCATTGTCAATGGGATAGAGGCAGAAGCAGGGGGAGGGGGGGGGGGGGGGAGACCCATACCGTGGGCTGTAAAAGCCCATTGAAAATCTATAGGAAAGTGGCACTTCTAGAAGTGCCTCATTGACACAGGGACGTGCTTTCAACCCGCTGTCATCACTGGGTGGCAGCGGGACGTGGCGGAGGTGTGGGTGTCACAGACGGCGTGATGCTGCAGGCATGGATTTGAAATACCTGCCTGCCATTCTGCAGAGTTTGGAAGCGGTACCAATTTAAAAAATGGCGCCTCAGCATCATTTTGAAAATTCAAGATGGCCACGTGAGCCAATTACGGCTCGCCGTGTCATCGTCCCACCTCCTCTGGCTGACTTATATGAGTCAGCGCGCGGGAGCGGCTGTCAGCCTGACGGCAGAGGAGGGGCAATGCATAGCTCCTGAAGAGAGAAGACGTCATGGAAGTTCTGGATGGGTTGCGGCCATGCAAAATAGCTGAAAGGCCACCGCCCCCCAGGTGAAGACACTGGAGGCAGACTACAGAAGCCCTGGGAAGGTGGCAGCCATGAAAAAAAGCTTATAGGTCGCCGCCCCCAGGAGAAGACCTGGCCCTGCCGCTTGCCGGCGGCTGGTGGAGAGTTGAAGGGGCATTGCATGCGATGGAGCGCATGCGATACCTCGTTTAAGTGTATGGGCACCTTTAGTTTATCAAGAGAAGTATACATGTTGCATAATGCTGCAACATTGAATCATTTGTAGCATACTGAGAAAGTAAAGCATGAGGTACAATAATGCTTGTTGCCATAACAGTAATACACTATACACTTGTTATATATCACTAACAGTTCATCTATACTGTATATTTGCTATGCAATACTGTAAAATCAGTATATACTACTTACATTTGGTATACCCTATACCAGTGATGGTCAGCAGATGGCACTCCAAGCACTTTTTCCTGCTTTAGCGTCAGATTTATATGTAACACAAGTTTAAACTGTTTGCTGATATGTCATTACAGATAGGAGTCTATCTTTGAGTAAACTTATTTTTTAACTTATTGCTGAGATAAGGGCAGTCCATTCTGTATACACTATATATTACAGTTTGTATAGACTGCATCTATAATACAGGTTGAGTAACCCTTATCCAAAATGCTTGGGATCAGAAGTATTTTAGATACCGGATTTTTCTGTATTTTGGAATAATTGCATACCATAATGACATATCATGGCGATGGGACCCAAGTCTAAGCACAGAATACATTTATGTTTCATATACACCTTATACACACAGCCTGAAGGTCATTTTAGCCAATATTTTTAATAACTTTCTGTATTAAACAAAGTGTGTGTACACTGAGCCATCAGAAAACAAAGGTTTCACTATCTCACTCTCATTCAGACAATTCCATATTTCTGAATATTTGGATATGGGATACTCAACCTGTATAACCAGCTAATGTGTCAGTCTAACAGCTGCTCACTGAGAGCTGGAGGGAGGGAACCCACCTCTCATAGCTCTCAGTAGCGGATCTTGCCACGGGCAAGCAGGACTTTTGCCCGGGGCGCCACCTTCCAGAGGGCGCTGGCGCCATCCGGAGGGCGCCGCACCATAGCAAGATCCACCACTGCTGTGCCCTCCGCTGCCCGCTGTGTCCCCCGTCTGTGCCTCCTGTGAAGGGAACTAGACGCGTAGCATCTAGTTTCCCTTCGTGGAGAGTACCTTTGCTGAGCAATGCACGATGACGTCATCGCGCACCGCTCAGCATTCAAGCGGCGCTACTAATGTACAGGGGGCGTAACTGACCGTGCCCCCTGTATTAAGCCACGCCCCGTTTCCTGCACGGGGCGCAGAGCGGGCTTGAACCGGCCCTGATAGCTCTCACTGGTTGCCTTACAAACACAGCCTATCTTTTCCCTCAAGCATAATGAGCTCCCCTCCCCCTGCCAGAGTTGAATATCCCAAGCCAGGCGCCCCTTCACAAGAAAAAGTCCTGGACACTAACACTCTATATATATATATACACAACACTTAACATGTTATGCTGTCACTATATTACATTCACTATATAATACTAACATACAGAAGTCAGAAGTGAGGGGTGGGGTCAAACTTGACAAAGGTGAAGGCGCTGGGGAGGGGGATCGCCTACCTCTGGATCCCTGCGGTGACTTTAAAAAGTCAGCAGCCGTTGCATGCTATGCCCCATGCTCTGTGCTAGCCGGCTCTTCACAGTTGCAGTACTGGGAGGAGACGGGGATTTCGGATGGTGTAATGGTTAGCATTACTGCCTCACAGCACTGAGGTCATGGGTTCGATTCCCACCATGGCCCTAACTGTGTGGAGTTTGTATATTCTCCCCGTACTTGCGTGGGTTTCCTCCGGGTACTCCGGTTTCCTCCCACAATCCAAAAATATACTGGTAGGTTAATTGGCTCCCAACAAAAATTAACCCTAGCGTTAATGTGTCTGTGTGTACATGTGATAGGGAATATAGATTGTAAACTCCACTGAGGCAGGGACTGATGTGAATGGGCAAATATTCTCTGTACAGCGTTGCGTAATATGTGTGCGCTATATAAATAACTGGTAATAAATAAATAATAAATAAATAATTTCCAAGCAGGTATCCCAGTCCTGCATCTGTGAAGAGTCGGCTAACACAAAGCATGGGGCATAGCAAGCTGCGGTGGCAGACTTTTTAAAGATTACCGCAGGGATCCGAAGGTAAGTGCTCCCCCGTACTGGAGGGGAGTGGGGCGCCAATATGTAATTTTTTCTTTTAATTGTGGTTGCAGCAATTGTGGATGACCCCCTGCAGCCACAGCTAGGCTGCATATGTAGGCGGTCCTCTGCCATGTCTTGATCGGAGCGCCTGCATGTGATGTCATGCAGCCGCCCTGAAAACGCCATGACCCCCATTTTGCCCGCGCTGCCCCCGCAACACTCCATCACCCCACCCCGTCTGCCCCACGAAAGCCTCTGCCTGTCAATCAGGCAGAGGCGTTCACAGCCAATGTGATCTGATTGCATTGGCAGCTGGCGCACGCACAGGGTGGGACCTGCACATGCGCATTGTCACCGGGATCATGGTTATTGCAGTCACATTGACCTGAATAACCCCCAATGTCTATATATTCACTATACAAAACATTCAGTATAGACTATATATCCACTACATAACAAAAACAGTATTCACTTCTATATAGTCACTATATAAAACACAACGTACATACTACGCATTTATTTTACAAGACACTAATGGGGGCGTTCACACGGGGCGGTTTTTACTTATTTTCAAAGCGATCTGACTAGACTGATTAGAAATGAAGCACAAATCGCTTCGTGTGTACACCTCATATGCGTGGCCCCACGCGTCGCTATCGCCAGCGCAGATCATTCAAGCATGCAGGCAAGATCTAGTTAGATCACCTAGCATGTGCATAAAGAACATTGGTTAACACAAATCACTCAGCTGCAGAGATCCAGTCTGAATTGGGCCCCTAGTTCGCTAAGCACACAGGCACAAGTCACCCTGTGTGTACCCCCCATAAGGGGTATATTTACTAAAAGTTTATTTCGGTCAATGTTGATCGATTTTTGTCGATGATGGGTCTATTTTTGAGTGATTTTCTGTTTCAGAGATGGACGCAAATCGCTGCATACGCAGCAAGATCTGCATCCATCTCTTCACATGCTGAGGGCTACCTCCCAATGCGTCCGCATTGTAATTATGGATGCATCAAATTAAGGTTGACAACTGGAACGCTGTCAGGTGGTCCGCAGCCATTTTTTAATCAGAGCAACTGCATGTGACATCACACAGCTGCCCAGAAAACTTTTGGCCCGCGAAATGCCCCTGTGTCCGGTGCGCGTGCGCAGACCACCCAAATGCAGCTACTGCGTACAGACGCGCGGCTGCGTTCAGGTCTGAATGTCCCCCTAAATCACACATTTACTAATAGATGATTTTTTTTTTTTACTTCCTTTTAAAAAAAAAATTCAAAAATAATCTGTTAGTAAATGTGGGAAATAGGGGTCGATTTTTGGTTGATGTTTGGTCGATTTTGTATTTCAGGGACTACATTCCACATTTACTAACACATGATTTTTGAAATTTTTTTTTTCAATGATGTCATAAATAATCTGTTTGTAAATATGTGATTAAGGGGGACATTTACTAAGCAGCGATAAGAGCGGAGAAGTGAGCCAGTGGAGAAGTTGCCCATGGCAACCAATCAGCTGCTCTGTATATTTTTATAGTATGCAAATTATAAATGTTATGTTAATGCTGATTGGTTGCCATGGGCAACTTCTCCACTGGATCGCTTCTCCACTTTTATCACTGCTTAGTAAATGTCCCCCATAGACCCTTAAACAGAAAATCGATTAAAAATCAACCAAACATTGGCCAAAACTGACTTTTACCAAATATACCCCCAATTATACACTATAGATTCACTATACAACACGAACACCCTGTATACACTACACATCCACTAATACCTAATCTCACTATATACACTATACAGTCACTCTTTAACACAAACACACTTTATACACTGCATATCTACTATAGAATACTTACACTAAGTATACACTATAAATTCACTATATAGCAATAACAATAAATACGCACTAAATATTCACTATGCAACACAATATGCATTCTATATATAACAATAACACACAATACATACTAACATACTAAGATACTAACTAACAGTCCAGTCAAGGAAAAGTAAAATATTAAACAACATTCTCTGCTACAACACATTAAACCTATCATTCATACTAAAATGATGTCAAAGCAATATAGGAATCCCAATCTGCTAAAATGTGTATAATAATAACCAAACTTCTTTTTAGGGTTTATGACCTACCAGAGTTTAAAAAACAAAACAAAACAAAAAACGCTATAAAACTCATCCTTTACTCATTGGATTGCCATTGCTGCTAGTATTCCTGAAAGCATTAGCAGCGTATTGTACCCTTCTGCCCACCAGCAGTCACTAACAGGACTGAATTGTACCCTGACACACCTTTTTCATGAGGTTCTGGATGGATTGCTCCATTTCTGGACAGCTGTTTCAGTGTCCTCTGATCACAGCAGACTGTTTTCTGGCTCTGAGAGCCCTGCACTGTCACGCTCACTCAGCTGCAGCACATCTGGACGCCTTACAGTTCAGGAAGTTCTGGCAAGGTGGAATTATCTCTGCAAAAACTACAGAGATAAAGTAGTTGTTCTAGTACAGTGGTTCTCAAACTCGGTCCTCAGGACCCCACACGGTTCACGTTTTCCAGGTCACCCAGCAGCTGCACTGTGTATCACCAACTGGCACATTTTAAAAATCTACAGGTGACCTGCAAAACATGAACCGTGTGGGGTCCTGAGGACCGAGTATGAGAACCTGTGTTCTAGTACATTAACCATATTTTGTACAACCTTGTACTGAAAGATAAACACACCACCTGCATGTGTCAGTCACACATCAGGTAGGTACATATTGGTGATGCATGGTAAAGTAGTATCTTCTGAGTTGTTCATGTGCATCCAGGTTTTTCTCACCAAAGATTTTAGGGGTCTATTTACTAAGCCTTGTATGGAGATAAAGTCGCTGGAGATAAAGTACCAGCCAATAGGCTCCTAACTGCCATTTTTCAAACACAATCTGTAGCATGGCAGTTAGGAGCCGATTGGCTGGTACTTTATCTCCAGCGACTTTAACTCCATCCAAAACTTAGTAAATAGACCCCTTATAAGACTTTCCACTCTGTTCCCATGGTAAATACATGCTCCCACATTACGCCTGTCGCCAGAAATATTTAATCACTTTATTGGTTTAAAGTAAAACTTTAATGACCACAATGTTGTATTTTCATGTTCAGCTGTACGAACAGTTAGGGGTATATTTGATAAAGTGCAGGTTTTCAAAAGTGGTGATGTTGCCCATAGCAACCAATCAGAGTCTAGCTATTATCTTCTAGTTGGTGTTAGACAAATAATAAGTAGAATCTGATTGGTTGCTCTGGGCAACATATCCACATTTGAAAACCTGCACTTTAGTAAATGTACCCCTTGGTGACATATCAATATAAGGGTAACAGTGGTAACTTGTAGAAAGAGAGCAGGCAGGAGTGTAAAGGATACAGGCATGAAGGGAGTAGGCAGGGAGAGATCCGGCAGTGAACAAAGGGTTAGTCATAAAGAGGACAGGAAGGAGATGGGGTGGCATGAAGAGGGCAGTACCCAATGGTGATAGCTATAAAGGGTTTGCAGTCAGTATGTGAACATTCATAATGTCCTTACCTGAATGTTAAGTAGTGATGTCGATATGGATAAATGTCGACCTCATATGTAGAGACCCGGAAAATCTGGACATTGTCAAAATATCGACATTAGACTTAGGTTTAGATGTTAGGGTTAGCACTAAGGATAGTTCTACCTTAAAAACAGTGTTGACATTCTGACCATGTTAGATCAGGGACGTGCAGTCAGGGGAGGCAGTGCTTCCCCTGTCATTAATGATTAAGATAATACAAATAAGATACTTATGACACATATTCTGTGTCATAAGTATCCTCTATATATTATTCTAATCATTGTAATTAATTAATAGCAGTGCCTCCCGTAGACAATGAGAACGGGATATAGAGGTGGGCGGGGCCAAGCACTGGGCTGTAAAAGCTTTCTGCCGATATCAAAGCACTCACCTGTCAGTGACGCACATGTGATTGGACAGCGAATCCAGTGCTGGATCCACTGGTCCAATCACCCATAAGCGGCAGCGGGACAAGGGTCTCGGAGCTACCATTCAATGATGATTATCAGCTTCCCCTGACTCCTCACCTGCTGCTGCTGCTGGGAGCCTGCAGTAGCCGCCCGTGCTCGGTGATCTCTGTTACCCTGCAGGTGCAGCTGACAGCACCGGGGAATGGGGAGAGCAAAGTGCAGCAACAGCTAATCTAATCTGTGGCAGCAGGCATGGAGGTGGCGGCGGGACGCCCAGAGCAGGGACAGTCGGTGCTCTCCTCCTCCTCTCAGGCAGCAGACTCGGCAGCAGCACTGGGCCAGCTGCACTATTCCGCCAGCAGCTCTGCCAGGATTCAGGTGAGAGGGGCTGGTGGGGGGAAGGTGACTTGAAGTAGTGTGGGCAGGGGGGTAGCTCATCCCCAAATCCAAGACAGGGGGTACTACGTGTAACTGGCACTATGTATAACTGGCAGCACAGGGGGTACTACGTGTAACTAGCACTACAGGGGGCACTATGTGTAACTGGCACTACAGGGGGGAACTACGTGTAACTGGCACTACAGGATGCATTACGTGTAACTGGCACTACAGGGGGCACTGCGTGTAACTGACATTACAGGGGACACTGCGTGTAACTGGCACTACTGGACACTGTACATGTAACTGGCACTACAGGACGCATTACATGTAACTGGCACTACAGAGGCATTACATGTAACTGGCACTATAGGGGGCACTACATGTAACTGGCACTACAGGGGGCACTACGTGTAACTGGCACTACAGGGGGCACTATGTTGTGCTGCTGGGAATGTACTGGAGAAGCTAGTGCCTCCCCAGCCATTGACCTCACCGCACATCACTGTGTTAGATACATGGGTAAGATATGAAGAGGGCAGGCAGGTGACGGGTAAAAAAAAAAGCAAGAAGAAGGCAAAGAACAGACATGGAGTGTGTGAAAGAATAGAGCAGGCAGGGAACAGGAGACAGGCAAAAAACACATAGGGTAGGCAATAAGACAGCACACAGAAGACAACAGGATAGTCATGATGAAGGAAGGCGGGGAAATGGCCTATAGGTATGGAGGTGGCAGGCAGGTGACACAGGAGGGTAATTAGGATTGAAGTCATGGGAAAAAGGGACTACAGGCTAGATATAATTGAGTGTGAAGTCTGTAAATGTGTGAGTTTATCACTAAACGCACACATATAAGAGGCTCTGAGAACACACAAACTCACATATAACTTGCATTTCCACTACTTGCAGGGGGCAGACTTGCATCCAGATGTTTCCCCATTAAAAAACATACAACTCGCACAATGTAAGGGATCAGTAGGATTTACCAACGGTCGGGATGCTGGCCGTCAATATACCGACAATGGCATCCCGATCATCAGTATGCCGGCAGCAGGGAGTGTGCAAAGAGTCCTCTTACGGGCTCGTTGCGCTCGCCACAGGCTATATTCCCACTCCAAAGCCCCTGTTAGCTGGGATTCCAGCTGTTGGCATTGTCAGCGGTCGGGATCCCAGCGTTGGTATCCTGACTGCCAGGATCCTGACTGCCGGCAACTCAAGTGCATTTACAATGTAATAGGGTGCGAGCTGTAAACTTGCACAGAACTAGTAAAAGAAAACTCGGGAAAAAAAGACCTGCTTCTGACTGGCGAGTTTGATAGAAGCCTGCACAGATCAGTGAGATTCTCTGTGTGCAAAAGTAATTAATTAGTTAAAAATCAGAAGAAGAAAAAAAGTTGGCATGGGGTTGTTCCCACCCAAATGCATAACCAGCCCCGAGCTCTTTGAGCCAGCCCTGATTAAAAAAATGCATAGGGTTTCCCTGTATTTAAGGAACTAGCACCGGGCTCTTGGAGCTGGCCCTGGTTTGAAAAATACAGTGAACAAAACGAGTAGAGGTGCCCTGTACTTTTAGAACCAGCACTGGGCTCCACTAGCAGGGGGGTAATGGTCAGCCAGGGGACACAATTGCCGGGTCCCCCGCGGCCAAAGCATTCATCCCCCATAACTAGTCAGCCCAGGCCAGGGATTCTTGGGGTAGTGAGTATCCCCCAATAAATGGCCTCTTGCAAACACTCACTTTATTACACATTTTCCATAGAAAGAAAGCACTGAGTTCCATTGTATTTAAACAAAATTTATCATGGCACCCAACATCCTGGGGTTCAGTATCTTTTGTTAACAATTACAATGTCAACAATCATTATATACGTAGACATCATAATGTTGGCATATTCAATTATTATTATCCTTTATTTATATGGCGCCACAAGGGTTCCGCAGCTCCCAATTACAGAGTACATATGCACAAAATCAAAAAAGGAAAACAGTGACTTACAGTTGAAGACAATAAAGGACAAGTACAGGGTAACTAAGCATAACTACACCAGTAAACGACATAGAGATAAGTTTCAGGGTGGCCAAAAAACTGCAGGATTTGGGCAGTTGAGGATTATTAACGTAAGAAAAGGATAAACACGAGGGAAGAGGGCCCTACTCGTGAGAGCTTACATTCTAAAGGGGAGGGGCAGACAGACAGGGGTGACACAGATGGGGTAGACCGAGCATGGGACAGAGGGTTAGGATGAGATTTGGCTGGGTTTGGTAAAGAAGTGGGTCTTAAGAGCCCGTTTGAAGTTCTGCAGAGAGGTGGAGAGTTTGAGGGGGAGAGGTAGAGAATTCCAGAGAAAGGGAGCAGTACGTGAAAAATCTTGGAGATAGGAGTGGAAGGAAGTAATCAGAAGACAGGAGAGTCGGCGTGCATTAGCAGAGCGAAGAGGACGGGTGGAAGAGTAGAGGGAGATAAGGTCAGAGATGTAAATGGGAGAGAAGTTGGGTGAGTGCTTTTTAAGTGAGTGTGAGATGTTTTAATTGGATTCTGAAAGGGAAGGGAAGCCAGTGAAGGGCTTGTAGGAGAGGGGAGGTGGATGATGTGTGTTTGGTGAGGAAGATGAACCGGGCTGCAGCATTGAGGATAGATTGGAGTGGAGAGATGAAATTGTCAAGAAGGCCAGTTAGGAGGAGATTACAGTAATCCAATCTGGAAATAATCAGTGAGTGGATAATGATCTTGGTAGCATCCTGGGTGAGAAAGGGACTGATCCTGGAAATGTTTTTGAGATGAAAATGACAGGTTTGTGAGAGGTGTTGAATGTGTGGTTTGAAGGAGAGGGAGGAGTCAAGGATTACGCCAAGACAGCGTACTTGGGGGCTAGAGGAGATAGTCGTGCCATCAATGGATAATGAGGTTGTGCGGGAGGGTGGGAAGATGATCAGCTCAGTCTTAGACATGTTGAGTTTAAGAAAGCGCTGGTACATCCAGGAAGAGATAGCAGAAAAACAGTTGGAGGTATGAGTGAGGAGAGCTGTGGAGAGATCAGGGGAGGAAAGAGGTAGATTTAAGTGTCATTAGCATAGAGGTGATATTGGAAGTTAAAAGAACTGAGTTCACCTAAAGAGGACCTATAGAGAGAGAAACGGAGAGGACCAAGAACAGAGCCTTGGGGGTCACCAACAGTTAGTGGAAGTGGGGGGGAGGTAGCGTCATGAGAGGAGACAGAGAAGGAACGATCAGAGAGGTAGGAGGACCGCCAGGAGAGGGCAGTATCACGCAGACCAACAGAGTGAAGGATTTGCAGAAGGAGAGGGTGGTCCACAGTGTCAAAAGCAGCAGAGAAGTCAAGAAGAATAAGCAGAGAGTAGTGGTCCTTAGATTTGGCTGCATGGAGGTCATTGCAGACGTTTGTGAGGGCAGTTTCAGTGGAGTGGAGAGAACGAAAACCAGACTGGAATGGGTCAAGCAGTGAGTGAGAGGAAAGAAAGGCAGTGAGGCAAGTATAGACAATATGCTCAAGAAGTTTGGAGGCAAAAGGGAGGAGAGAGGTGGGTCGATAGTTGGAAAGAGTGTTTGGACCAAGGGTACATTTTTTAAGAATGGGGGAGACAAGAGCATGCTTAAAGGCAGAGGGGACAGTGCCTGATGAGAGGGAGAGATTGAGATGGTGGGCAATATGGGAACAGGCAGAAGGAGAGAGGTAGCGGAGGAGGTGGGAGGGGATAGGGTCAAGTGGGGAGGTTGTGGGGGGGGGGGAGGAATGGTTGAGGGCCATAACTTCCTCACCAGATACATCGGAGAAAGATGTCAGAGTTGGTAAGAGGGAAGGGGAGGAGTGGCAAGGGATGGGTGGTGGCTGGTTGCTGGTCTGGTGGGATGTGATGTCCTGACGTATGGAGTCAATCTTGGATGTGAAATAAGTGGCAAAGTCAAGAGCAGACAATGAGTAAGGGAGAGGAGGGAGTTAACAGTGGCAAAGAGGCGCCGGGGGTTGGAAGACTAGGTAGAGATGAGAATTTTGAAGTATGATTGTTTAGCGAGGGAAGGATGAAAGGATGAGAGCATAAATTTGAAATGGAGGAAGTCTGCCTTAGAGCGTGATTTCCTCCACTGTCACTCGGCAGTACGTGAGCATTTTTGAAGATATCTGGTGCTTTAGGTGTGCCAGGGTTGAGGTGTTGATCAGCGAGGGTAAATAGTGGTTGGCGGAGCAACAGAGTCAAGGGCAGGAGTAAGAGATGCATTGTATAGGTATGTGGCTTGTTCAGGGCATGTGAGAGAGATAAGTGAGTCAAACAGGGAGGACAGGGATGAGGTGTCAATAGCCTCAATGTTACGCTTAGTGATTGTAGCCTTAAGGCCCATATAGACGGGCCGATGTGGGAGAGATGTGTGCTAAGCACCGCTCAGCACACATCCCTCCCGCCGCTCAGCACCGCGCGATCTGTGCTGAGCGTGCAGGGGGAGACGGGGGGCCGCTCAATTCACCCAGCGGGTGAAGTGAGCGACCCACTAGATTGGCCTGCATGCAGGCCAATCTAGCACCAGCGATAGCGATGCGCGGGGCTGTGCATCGCTATCTCTGTAGGGGGTACACACGGAGCTATAATGCTTAAATTCTAAGCAATCTAGTCAGATTGCTTAGAATATCGCTCCATGAGTACCCCCCTTTAGGAGGGAGAGATGGGGAAGCAGAGATAGATAAGTTGAAAGAGAGCAGGTAGTGGTCAGAGAGGGGAAAAGGGGAATTGGAGAAATCAGAAATATCACAGCGGAGAGTGAAACCAGGATTCAGTGAGCTCCTGTTCACATGGGAGGGTGAGGTGGTCCACTGAGAAAGACCGAGTGAAGAGGTGAGGTTAAGGAGTTTAGAGGCAGGTGATTTTGTGGGGTTATCGATAGGGATGTTGAAGTCACCTAGGATAACGGAGGGAATGTCAGAAGAGAGGAAGTGAGGCAGCCAGGAAGCAAAGTTGTCGAGGAATTTGGAGGAAATACCTGGTGGACAGTAAATTACAGCAACTCGAAGATTAGTAGGTTGGTAGAGGCATATCGCATGGACTTGAAATGTAGAGAATGTAAGGGACGGTTCTAGAGGTATAAGTTGGTATGTGTAGCTAGAGGGTAAAAGGATCCCAACACCACCCCCATGGCGACCCCCGGGTTGGGGTGTGTATGAGAATGTGAGGCACCCAGCAGAGACAGCAGCAGGAGAAGTGGTGTCACAGTGAGTAATCCAGGTTTCTGTAATGGCCAGGAGATGCAGGGAGTTGCAAATGAAAAGGTCATGAGTGGGGGCCAGTTTGTTGCAAACAGATATGGCATTCCAGAGGGCACAGGATAGGGGATAAGAGTTTGTTGGAGAGATGTGAATGAGATTAATTGGTTTAATGGAATGTTGGTTGTCAATATATTGACAACCAACATTCAGACAAAATGTTGATACCCAATTTAAAACGTAATCCTAACCAGTGACGTGCGGTGGGGTGAGGCAGAGCCTTTCCTGTCATATTAACGTTTGTGCCAGAGTTTTTACTGCATAAAGTATATAAAAAATACAAAGAATATGTTTGAAATATCTTCTTTGCATTATTCTAATCATTTTTATAGCCAAAACTCTGGAGTAAAAAGTCTATGGCAGGTGATGCAGTGCCTCCCCTGCTTATTTTCTCCATACATCTCTGATCAAAACACAACATTTTCAGGAGTTTATACCGCTGTAGATGTGTATAATGCCCACATGTACCCTTTGGCTCATATATTGCGTGTAAATCTGGCTCTGGTGCAAGCTAGTGCCTCCTGAGCAATTTAGCTCACCGCACGTCCCTGATGCTAACCCCGCTATTATCAACATTTTAACGGCCACTTTTTCACATGGTGACATTTGAATTATGTCGACATTATTACATTCAACATTATGGTGTCAACATTGTGATAGTAGAGATGAGGACTACATCCCAGATCCAGTGCTTATCAGTAATGACCAGAACTCTTTTAGATACGGAGCCAGATACTGAGTGGGCAGGGGCAGTACCGGGATATTTTTTTTTTTGTGCTTGGTAAAATTCACGGTGAACAAACAATTTGCATAAAACCTTTTAGAATTTGCTGCAGATGATACAAATCTAAAACATAGTAGTAGTTTTTCTCTTCTGGAAAGTGTGTATAAAAATGTCACATAAATAAGATTTCAACAAAGTGGATCGGCTGTGCCGACATAAAACCCCATGGATACTTTTTGTATCAGCTTTTTGTAGATGGAATAATGTGCCCACTGATGATAGATATCAAACCTATGGATACGGGCAGGAGGGTACACCTTAAGATGTGTAGAATTCTGGGGGAATCAAATGACCGAAATTATGTGATTGTCAGAGAATTTCATCATATTGGCACAATCCCCTCCCAATAGACCTGCAATTTGTGGCATTATGCTCCTCTTTCTGCCTATTTTACTTGGAAGTGGGTAAGATACAGGAGGGTCACCTACTCTTCTGGGAGTCCATGGGACATGTGGTTGAAATGCGTAGGCTGTACTTGTATATGCTCAGCTCTGGAGCATCCGCTGTGTAAGAACACACAACATACTTTCAGCAAACAGGGTGGTTTGACTGCGCATCGCCTTAATAATGGACTTCTCCAAATATCAGACATCAGGTTCGTTTTGCCTTGTAAATGATTGCCCCTTTAAAAATACGTCCATTCTTGTCCGTTATCCCGCACCTGTGGCAAACTCGAACCCTATTACATATAATATAACCCCTGAGGTCTGAACTTTCTGAGAACTGTGGAAATAATAAGTTATTTCCTTATACCCCTTTTCCACTTTTAGCACGGGTCACAGCCGGGAGCCTGACACGGCTGCGACCCATGCTAGAGCCCCTTTCTACACTAGCTCACCAACCCGGCATATTGCCGGGTTGGTGACGCTGCTGCTGACGCGGCGCTTGGAGATCACATGATCTCCCAGCGCAGCCCTTCCATACACTGTGAATGGGAGCCGTGTCGCATCGACACGGCTTCCGTTTACTCTACACAGCTTACCGGGTTGAACACGTGTACAACCCGGCAAGCTACCCGTGTAGGATTCCCGGATCACTTGATCCGGGAATTTGCATGGGGGGCCGTTTCCACTAGGAAAAACATGGGTAAATGCGCGCCCCCGCACATTTACCCGTGTTTTTAGAGCTAGTGGAAAAATAAGATTTTACTTACCGATAAATCTATTTCTCGGAGTCCGTAGTGGATGCTGGGGTTCCTGAAAGGACCATGGGGAATAGCGGCTCCGCAGGAGACAGGGCACAAAAAGTAAAGCTTTTCCAGATCAGGTGGTGTGCACTGGCTCCTCCCCCTATGACCCTCCTCCAGACTCCAGTTAGGTACTGTGCCCGGACGAGCGTACACAATAAGGGAGGATTTTGAATCCCGGGTAAGACTCATACCAGCCACACCAATCACACCGTACAACTTGTGATCTAAACCCAGTTAACAGTATGATAACAGCGGAGCCTCTGAAAGATGGCTTCCTTCAACAATAACCCGAATTAGTTAACAATAACTATGTACAATTATTGCAGATAATCCGCACTTGGGATGGGCGCCCAGCATCCACTACGGACTCCGAGAAATAGATTTATCGGTAAGTAAAATCTTATTTTCTCTATCGTCCTAGTGGATGCTGGGGTTCCTGAAAGGACCATGGGGATTATACCAAAGCTCCCAAACGGGCGGGAGAGTGCGGATGACTCTGCAGCACCGAATGAGAGAACTCCAGGTCCTCCTTAGCCAGAGTATCAAATTTGTAAAATTTTACAAACGTGTTCTCCCCTGACCACGTAGCTGCTCGGCAAAGTTGTAATGCCGAGACCCCTCGGGCAGCCGCCCAAGATGAGCCCACCTTCCTTGTGGAGTGGGCCTTTACAGATTTAGGCTGTGGCAGGCCTGCCACAGAATGTGCAAGTTGGATTGTGCTACAGATCCAACGAGCAATCGTCTGCTTAGACGCAGGAGCACCCATCTTGTTGGGTGCATACAATATAAACAACGAGTCAGATTTTCTGACTCCAGCTGTCCTTGCAATATATATTTTTAATGCTCTGACAACGTCCAGTAACTTGGAGTCCTCCAAGTCACTTGTAGCCGCAGGCACTACAATAGGCTGGTTCAGATGAAATGCTGACACCACCTTAGGGAGAAAATGCGGACGAGTCCGCAGTTCTGCCCTGTCCGAATGGAAAATCAGATATGGGCTTTTGTAAGATAAAGCTGCCAGTTCTGACACTCTCCTGGCCGAAGCCAGGGCTAGAAGCATGGTCACTTTCCATGTGAGATATTTCAAATCCACCTTCTTTAGTGGTTCAAACCAATGAGATTTTAGAAAGTCCAAAACCACATTGAGATCCCACGGTGCCACTGGAGGCACCACAGGAGGCTGTATATGTAGCACTCCCTTAACAAAGGTCTGGACTTCAGGGACTGAAGCCAATTCTTTTTGAAAGAAAATCGACAGGGCCGAAATTTGAACCTTAATAGATCCCAATTTGAGACCCATAGACAATCCTGATTGCAGGAAATGTAGGAATCGACCCAGTTGAAATTCCTCCGTCGGAGCACTCCGATCTTCGCACCACGCAACATATTTTCGCCAAATTCGGTGATAATGTTGCACGGTTACTTCCTTCCTTGCTTTAATCAAAGTAGGAATGACTTCTTCCGGCATGCCTTTTTCCTTTAGGATCCGGCGTTCAACCGCCATGCCGTCAAACGCAGCCGCGGTAAGTCTTGAAACAGACAGGGACCCTGCTGAAGCAAGTCCCTCCTTAGAGGTAGAGGCCACGGATCTTCCGTGATCATCTCTTGAAGTTCCGGGTACCAAGTCCTTCTTGGCCAATCCGGAACCACTAGTATCGTCCTTACGCCTCTTTGCCGTATAATTCTCAATACTTTTGGTATGAGAGGCAGAGGAGGAAACACATACACCGACTGGTACACCCAAGGCGTTACCAGCGCGTCCACAGCTATTGCCTGCGGATCTCTTGACCTGGCGCAATACCTGTCCAGTTTTTTGTTGAGGCGAGACGCCATCATGTCCACCATTGGTCCCAGCAAGTGGAAGACTTCTGGATGAAGTCCCCACTCTCCCGGGTGAAGATCGTGTCTGCTGAGGAAGTCTGCTTCCCAGTTGTCCACTCCCGGGATGAACACTGCTGACAGTGCTATCACATGATTCTCTGCCCAGCGAAGAATCCTTGCAGCTTCTGCCATTGCACTCCTGCTTCTTGTGCCGCCCTGTCTGTTCACATGGGCGACTGCCGTGATGTTGTCCGACTGGATCAACACCGGTTTTCCCTGAAGCAGAGGTTCTGCCTGGCTTAGAGCATTGTATATTGCTCTTAGTTCCAGAATGTTTATGTGAAGAGACGTTTCCAGGCTCGTCCATACTCCCTGGAAGTTTCTTCCTTGTGTGACTGCTCCCCAGCCTCTCAGGCTGGCGTCCGTGGTCACCAGGATCCAATCCTGTATGCCGAATCTGCGGCCCTCTCAATAGATGAGCACTCTGCAACCACCACAGAAGAGACACCCTTGTCCTTGGAGACAGGGTTATCCGCAGGTGCATCTGAAGATGCGACCCTGACCATTTGTCCAACAGATCCCTTTGGAAAATTCTTGCGTGGAATCTGCCGAATGGAATTGCTTCGTAAGAAGCCACCATTTTTCCCAGGACTCTTGTGCATTGATGTACAGACACCTTTCCTGGTTTTAGGAGGTTCCTGACAAGCTCGGATAACTCCTTGGCTTTTTCCTCCGGGAGAAAAACCTTTTTCTGAACCGTGTCCAGAATCATCCCTAGGAACAGCAGACGAGTTGTCGGCATTAACTGGGATTTTAAAATATTCAGAATCCACCCGTGCTGTTTTAGCACTTCTTGAGACAGTGCTAATCCCATCTCTAGCTGTTCTCTGGACCTTGCCCTTATTAGGAGATCGTCCAAGTATGGGATAATTAATATGCCTTTTCTTCGAAGAAGAATCATCATCTCGGCCATTACCTTTGTAAAGACCCGAGGTGCCGTGGACAATCCGAACGGCAGCGTCTGAAACTGATAGTGACAGTTTTGTACAGCGAACCTGAGGTACCTCTGGTGTGAGGGGTAAATTGGAACGTGGAGATACGCATCCTTGATGTCCAAGGATACCATAAAGTCCCCCTCTTCCAGGTTCGCTATCACTGCTCTGAGTGACTCCATCTTGAACTTGAACTTCTTTATGTACAGGTTCAAGGACTTCAGATTTAGAATAGGCCTTACCGAGCCATCCGGCTTCGGTACCACAAAAAGAGTGGAATAATACCCCTTCCCTTGTTGTAGAAGAGGTACCTTGACTATCACCTGCTGAGAGTACAGCTTGTGAATGGCTTCCAAAACCGTCTCCCTTTCGGAGGGGGACGTTGGTAAAGCAGACTTCAGGAAACGGCGAGGTGGATCTGTCTCTAATTCCAACCTGTACCCCTGAGATATTATCTGCAGGATCCAGGGATCTACCTGCGAGTGAGCCCACTGCGCGCTGTAATTTTTGAGACGACCACCCACCGTCCCCGAGTCCGCTTGAGAAGCCCCAGCGTCATGCTGAGGCTTTTGTAGAAGCCGGGGAAGGCTTCTGTTCCTGGGAAGGAGCTGCCTGTTGCTGTCTCTTCCCTCGACCTCTGCCTCGTGGCAGATATGAATAGCCCTTTGCTCTCTTATTTTTAAAGGAACGAAAGGGCTGCGGTTGAAAAGTCGGTGCCTTTTTCTGTTGGGGAGTGACTTGAGGTAGAAAGGTGGATTTCCCGGCTGTAGCCGTGGCCACCAAATCTGATAGACCGACTCCAAATAACTCCTCCCCTTTATACGGCAAAACTTCCATATGTCGTTTTGAATCCGCATCGCCTGTCCACTGTCGCGTCCATAAAGCTCTTCTGGCCGAAATGGACATAGCACTTACCCGTGATGCCAGTGTGCAGATATCCCTCTGTGCATCACGCATATAAAGAAATGCATCCTTTATTTGTTCTAACGACAGTAAAATATTGTCCCTGTCCAGGGTATCAATATTTTCAATCAGGGACTCTGACCAAACTACCCCAGCACTGCACATCCAGGCAGTCGCTATAGCTGGTCGTAGTATAACACCTGCATGTGTGTATATACTTTTTTGGATATTTTCCATCCTCCTATCTGATGGATCTTTAAGTGCGGCCGTCTCAGGAGAGGGTAACGCCACTTGTTTAGATAAGCGTGTTAGCGCCTTGTCCACCCTAGGAGGTGTTTCCCAGCGCTCCCTAACCTCTGGCGGGAAAGGGTATAATGCCAATAATTTCTTTGAAATTATCAGCTTTTTATCAGGGGCAACCCACGCTTCATTACACACGTCATTTAATTCTTCTGATTCAGGAAAAACTATAGGTAGTTTTTTCACACCCCACATAATACCCTGTTTAGTGGTACCTGTAGTATCAGCTAAATGTAACGCCTCCTTCATTGCCAAAATCATATAACGTGTGGCCCTACTGGAAAATACGGTTGATTCGTCACCGTCACCACTGGAGTCAGTGCCTGTGTCTGGGTCTGTGTCGACCGACTGAGGCAAAGGGCGTTTCACAGCCCCTGACGGTGTTTGAGTCGCCTGGACAGGCACTAATTGATTGTCCGGCCGTCTCATGTCGTCAAACGACTGCTTTAGCGTGTTGACACTATCCCGTAGTTCCATAAATAAAGGCATCCATTCTGGTGTCGACTCCCTAGGGGGTGACATCCTCATATTTGGCAATTGCTCCGCCTCCACACCAATATCGTCCTCATACATGTCGACACACACGTACCGACACACAGCAGACACACAGGGAATGCTCCTAACGAAGACAGGACCCACTAGCCCTTTGGGGAGACAGAGGGAGAGTTTGCCAGCACACACCAAAAGCGCTATATATAACAGGGATAGCCTTATAATAAGTGCTCCCTTATAGCTGCTTTATATATATCAAAATATCGCCATAAATTTGCCCCCCCTCTCTGTTTTACCCTGTTTCTGTAGTGCAGTGCAGGGGAGAGACCTGGGAGCCGTCCTGACCAGCGGAGCTGTGAGAGGAAATGGCGCCGTGTGCTGAGGAGATAGGCCCCGCCCCTTTTCCGGCGGGCTCGTCTCCCGCTATTTAGTGAATCCAGGCAGGGGTTAAATATCTCCATATAGCCTCTGGGGGCTATATGTGAGGTATTTTTAGCCTTTATATAGGTTACATTTGCCTCCCAGGGCGCCCCCCCCCAGCGCCCTGCACCCTCAGTGACTGCGTGTGAAGTGTGCTGAGAGGAAAATGGCGCACAGCTGCAGTGCTGTGCGCTACCTTTAGAAGACTGCAGGAGTCTTCAGCCGCCGATTCTGGACCTCTTCTGACTTCAGCATCTGCAAGGGGGCCGGCGGCGCGGCTCCGGTGACCATCCAGGCTGTACCTGTGATCGTCCCTCTGGAGCTTATGTCCAGTAGCCAAGAAGCCAATCCATCCTGCACGCAGGTGAGTTCACTTCTTCTCCCCTCAGTCCCTCGTTGCAGTGATCCTGTTGCCAGCAGGACTCACTGTAAAATAAAAAACCTAAGCTAAACTTTTTCTAAGCAGCTCTTTAGGAGAGCCACCTAGATTGCACCCTTCTCGGCCGGGCACAAAAATCTAACTGGAGTCTGGAGGAGGGTCATAGGGGGAGGAGCCAGTGCACACCACCTGATCTGGAAAAGCTTTACTTTTTGTGCCCTGTCTCCTGCGGAGCCGCTATTCCCCATGGTCCTTTCAGGAACCCCAGCATCCACTAGGACGATAGAGAAAGGGGTATGAGTGAACAGAAATGTTTTGTAAACCTAACCATTACATTTAGTTTTAGCTCAAGTTACTTGTAAAAAGATAGTTTAATGCACTAATTAGAAAATTTCAGTATTTCAAAAACAGATGAACATCAACTTCCTGATTTGCACATTAGCCATGAGCTGGTAATCTAAAAATATAAAAAATGAAAAAGAGGAAAATAACCACGCTGCTGAAATATACAGGATATGTGCAACTTCCTGACCTCTGTCAAGTATTCTGACTTACCCTTATTGTGGCTAGTATGTGACTATACAGTATGTAACTCACCCATGTTCATATTGATGGCAAACTGAGAAGACCAACATTTTTTTTCCTATATATTATATTTAAAGGAGACACACACCTTTAAAATAGTGTGTACTTAATGGTGGTTAGCACAGAGAAACCTGGCAGGCATTATTATATTGTATCCCTCCGAGACAGTTATGAGCTAACTTTCAGGGTTATAGGTGATACATTTTTTTATTTCTCTCATATTTCTTGGACCTTTCTGGGCTTAAGCACACCACTACACCATCACATTTAGCTTCCAGTAATATCATACATGTCCCATGCAAGCCTCCATACCATTGTACTGTGAGAAAATTATCACACATGCATCAGACTGACAGTAGAGATAAAGACATTAGAAGAGAAACCATAGTGGATGGTGAGTATAGTTGTATGCAAGTTTGGGCAAAAAGAGGAGCAAGAAAAGAAGAAATAGGGGACATTGATAAAAAATTAAAGGAAGAAGGGGAGAGTAAGTAATACCGCTTCACATCGCAAATGCTGGGTCGCACTGGGAATTGAAAATGGGTCTTTCCCAGGTGCAACCTGGCATTGGACCATTTTCAACTGGCTTCCCAACCCGGCATATTGTGGGGTCGGGTTGCCATTGGGGGTGGGGACAGAGGCGGCATCGAGGGTGGGTGCGGAGGCAGTGCTGGGAGATGAGATCATCTCCACGCCGCCTCTGCCTATACTGGGAAGGTGGAAGGAAGACACCACCTTGGGTAAATAACCTGGGCGCGTTCGAAGCACCACCCGGTCACGGTGAAAAATCAAATAGGGAGACTTATAGGATAAGGCACCCGAGTCCGAGACCCTCCTAGCTGAAGCAATAGCCAGCAAAAACAACACCTTAAGGGAAAGCCACTTAAGGTCAGCAGAGCTAAGAGGCTCAAACGGAGACTCTTGCAAGGCCTCCAAGACCACCGACAGATCCCAAGGGACCACAGGTGGCACATAAGGAGCATGAATCCTCAACACACCCTGAGTGAATGTATAGACATCAGGTAGGGTAGTGATCTTTCTCTGAAATCAAACCGACGACAAGGCAGAGATATGCACCTTGAGGGAGGACAGACGCAGGCCCAGTTCCAGGCCTTGTTGCAGAAAGGCCAATAGTTTGGCCGTACTAAACTTGAAAACATCATAATTATGAGACGCACACCAAGTAAAGTAAGCATTCCAGACCCTATGGTAGATCCGAGCAGAAGCCGGCTTACGGGCCTTCAACATAGTTTGAACAACCGCCTCAGAAAAACCATTGGCCCTCAGGACGGAAGCTTCAAGAGCCATGCCGTCAAAGCTAGCCAGGCCAATTCCTGGTAAACATACGGGCCCTGAACGAGGAGGTCTGGTCTTTGTGGAAGTAGAAGGGCACGATCCAATGAGAGGCCCTGTAGAGCGGAGAACCAGTGCCATCTGGGCCACGCTGGAGCGACTAGAAGTAGGTTTCCTCCTTCTTGCTTGAACTTCCGTATTACTCTGGGCAGGAGTGACACTGGAGGGAACACATTCGGCAGCTGAAAGTTCCACGGGATTGACAGAGCATCCATGAACGCTGCTTGAGGATCCCTTGTCCTTGCTCCGAAGACCGGAACCTTGTGATTGTGTCGAGACGCCATCAGGTCCACATCTGGGAGGCCCCACTTGTCCACGAGAAGTTGAAACACCTCTGGATGTAGGCTCCACTCTCCGGCGTGCACGTCCTGACGACTGCGATAGTCCGCCTCCCAGTTCAGAACGCCTGGAATGAACACGGCCGATATGGCCGGCAGATGGCGTTCCGCCCACTGAAGAATCAGTGATACTTCCCTCATTGCCATGCGGCTTCGAGTGCCGCCTTGATGATTGATGTACGCCACCGTGGTGGCATTGTTCGATTGTACTTGAACAGGTCTGTTCTGAGATGCTGGGCCATTGTCTACGCATTGAATACCACCCGCAGTTCCAGAATCTTTATCGGGAGTAGGGACTCCTCCTCGGTCCACCGACCCTGGAGAGAGTGTTGTTCCAACACCGCGCCCCAACCTCTCAGACTGGCATTTGTTGTCAGCAGGACCCAGTTGGATATCCAGAAGAGACGACCCCTGCTCAATCGTTGGTCGTGAAGCCACCAGCTCAACGACAGGTGGACCTCCGGAGACAGGGAGATCATGCGAGATCTGATCCGGTGAGACAGGCGGTCCCACTTGGACAGAATCAACTTCTGTAGAGGGCGAGAATGGAATTGAGCATACTCCACCATGTCGAAGGTGGACACCATGAGACCTAACACTTGCATTGCCGAATGAATCGACACTTGCGGACGGGATGGGAAGCATCAGATCTTGTCCTGAAGTTTCAGGACTTTCTCCTGAGGCAGGAACAACCACTGGTTGTGAGTGTCCATCAACGCTCCCAGGTGCAGGGTTGGACTGGCCCACAGGGGTACAGGGGAAACCACCGGTGGGCCCCACTGCCTGGGGGGCCCCCCACCTCTTCCTCTAGGGATGAGGTTAAGGACTGTACACTTATATACATATACATGTTTTACATTATACTGCACAGAACTATGGTGTATTTTCTACAGTACATTGCTGTTAATGCTAGTGCATGCATGATACTGTACCAGATTAGTATTTACTATATATATTTATCAAAGGGCTCAGACCATGTATTCTCTAATAGTTAGGCAAACCAATGTGGTGGCTTACCACACCCCTTCTGGATACTAGCCACACCCCTAAACATGGGCCCCTACCACTGCATCCCCCCGGTGGGCCCTTAATGACCCAGTCCGACACTGCCCAGGTGTACCATGCTCCGAGCCGGAACCAAGGAGGATTTCTTCCAGTTGATCAGCCTCCCGTGGGCTGACATGCACTGGACCGTCAGATCGAGATGACACAGGAGAATTTCTGGGGAACTCGCCAGGATCAACAAATCGTAGTATGGTAGTATCCTGACCCCTTGACGGCGGAGTGTAGCCGTCATGACCGTCATTACTTTGGTGAAAACTCACGGAGCTGTTGTCAAACCAAAGGGTAACGCCCGAAATTGGTAATGAAGGTTGCCCACCGCAAACCGCAGGTACTGCTGATGAGATACCGCAATAGGAATATGTAGGTAGGCATCCTTTATGTCCAGGGAGACCATATAGTCCCCAGGCTCCATGGCCAGAACAATAGAGCGCAGCATTTCCATACGGAACATGGAGATCCGCACATGCTTGTTCAAGGACTTCAGATTGAGAATGGGCCGCGAGGACCCGTTCGGTTTCGGGACTAGAAACAGCGGTGAATAGAACCTCTTGCCCCTCTGAGTCAGAGGCACCTGTACCACCACTCCTGTGGACAGGAGTGAATGTACCACCGAGTGCAACGTGTTTGCTTTTGCTGGATCCAGAGGTATATCTGTCGGGCAAAATCGATAAGGGGGACGATTCTTGAAGGGTATGGCGTAACCTCTAGCAACGACTTCCCTCACCTAGGTATCTGAAGTGGTCTTTAACCATTCCTGGGTAAAACCTAGAAGTCTGCCCCCCACCCTGGGATCCCTCAGAGGGAGGCCCGCCCCGTCATGCGGCCGGCTTGTCAGTTTTGGAAGCTGGCTGACGGGTGGCCCAGGCACGCTTCGGTCTGGGCTTGCAGGCCTGGAAGCACGAGCTTGCTTTTGGTACGCCTGACCCTTTGCTTTACCTGGAGTACGAAAGGGCCGAGGGAAAATACTTTTAGCCTTCTGTGCGGAAGGAGCCGTACTAGGTAGGCAGGCTGTTTTAGCAGTAGCCAGATCGGCCACAATCTTACTGAGGTCTTCTCCAAAGAGAATGTCTCCCTTAAAAGGAAGCACCTCCAGGGTTTTCTTGGAATCTACATCCACCGACCAGGATCTTAACCAAAGGATACGTCTGGCCAAAACGGATGCAGTAGCAGCCTTGGTCGCGAGCACACCGGCATCAGAGGCTGCCTCTTTAAGGTACAGAGAAGCCGTGGCAATATATGAGAGACATTGTCGAGCACGCTCAGATACATCGAAAGACAGTTCCGCCTCGAGTTCCTGCGCCCACGCCTCAACAGCTTCAGCAGCCCAAGTCGCTGCAATAGTTGGCCTTTGCACAGCTCCGGGTATAAATCGCTTTTAAACAGCCCTCCACACGACGATCTGTCGGTTCCTTCAGAGAGGTGACGGTAGTTACTGGCAGAGCAGAGGGAACAACCATGCGCGCCACATGAGAATCTACAGGCGGAGGAGTTTCCCAATTTTTACACACCTCCGCAGAGAGAGGATAGCGAGCCAACATTCTCTTATTTGGTGTAAATTTTGTTCCCGGATTTTCCCAGGATTCCTGACGTATGTCAACCAGGTGTTTAGAGTAGGGTAAAACTTGTTTAACCAACTTCTTACGCTTAAACCTATCGGTTTCTTGGAAACGGTTTCAGGCTCAGAATCATCAGACACTTGAAGAATGAGCCGTATCGCCTCAATCAGATCCGAGACATCCACGGAAGACTTCCCCATCCCATCTGAAACATCAGCGTCCGTGTCAGAGGGGTCAGTATATGCACCGTCCTCCTCAGAGGACGTGTCGGTCAAAGCCGTGGGTTGGGAGGAGGTAATAGCCCTTTTAGAAGACGATTTAGTCTTATGCGGGCGAGAGTGACCCTTAGATTTAGACATGGATCGGTTCAAATGCTGTAACTGAGTGGAAAGCTGATCTGCCCATGGGGGGTTCACAGCGGGGACCATAAACTGTGGCAGTGGCACAGGTGGTCCCACAGGGGGCGTCAATTTAGTCACAAGCGTGTTTAACAATGTGGAAAATGTAGCCCAAGGTGGGTCTTGTGATGCCCCAAGTGCTACCGACCCAATGGGGGGTAATGAACCCCCTGAACCTGAACTCTCAGCTGCTAAATTATCCTCCATTACGTCCGTGGCCTCACAACCACGCAGTGTGGGAGAGGCCCCAACGTCGTTGCCACGTGTAGCAGACATAACTATGTGCACAGTAATGGGCAACCCGGTACAAAAACTAGCAGCACTATACCTAATGAGAACTCTCAGAGAAGGAGCCTAAGAAGGCACAGACCGGGAGTTCAATAGATATAGAATATATGGTGACTATAAATCACAAGTAAAAATACCCCGTCAGTATATCTTGTGAAACAATCCTATATTATTTGCAGAGAAAAACCTGAAACACTTGGCCCCCTCAGGTATAGCAATATAGGAATAGCACGCTGAGTGAAATACCCTGCAATAAGGCAACCACGCAGCAGCTACATGCACACACACATATAGAGTCACAAGCGTACCATGCAGAAATTATGTACCATAAACGGCACTGGACAAGCAATACAAAGTAATACTCAGTATAGCTATATGTGATAACTATAGATATAACAAACACAGTAAGCACTGGATGTATATCACAGGGTGTTTGTACCACACAACCCTGAAAGTATGCACTCTTTCTTAACTAATACAGTCCCAGTGACAGGTAGAATACTCAAGTGTCCTGTAGGAAGCACAGCACTGGCAGTCAGGTGGTTCCACAGAGGAGGATTTTCCCCAGCAATCCAAGGAAACAGCAAGGCTCTATCTGTAATGGCTGCTGATCGGGAATGAGGGAGAGGGAAGCAGCTCCAGGGCGGGAACATTGCTGAAATGGCGCCCTGGGGCCTCAGGTCCGACCTGCTGGCATCCCCACCGGGTGTGCGGGTAGTAAACATAAAGCGGGGGGAACTTTTGTACAACATCCCCCTTGACCTGTGCCCATAATATAACCCTGGTGGTTAGTGGAGCATCAGCCCAGTAATCCGTGTCCATGCCAGCGCGCGCGTGGCCCGCCTCTTACGGCCACGCTGGATCACGGTACAGTGATGCACAGAAGCCCCTTACCTCCCCCTTGGTTGCGGCCCCGCGATCCAGAAGACGGCGACGTGTGTGAGACTCACTTTAGGATGGAAGAAGCAGGCGCCTCCGATGCAGTGACCCGGCAACCGTGGCGCGGGAGTATACAGCGCCGGTGGGGGTGATGGAGCTGCACGCAGGAAAGTCTATGAGACTTTGCCTGCAGCAGCCCTGGAAGTCTTCTTTACATTTTCTCTGTTCAGTCTGTAAAACGAAGCTCTGAAAAGGCTGCTTATGGCAGCTTCCTGTCAAGTGCCTGCATACTGCAAGGCACCAACTTACAAACTGAGCTCACTGGCATGGAGGCGGGGTTATAGAGGAGGCGGCGCTGTGCATCTTGGGAACAGTCAAAAGCTTTGATCCTGTTGGTGCCTCGGATCAAGATCCTACTCTACACCCGATGTAATTCCTTGTGGAGTCCAGTGTACCCCGTAGCACAAATATAACAATTTAATTTATGGAATTCTTTTATGTGATATGTGTGTAACTAATGTGTATGTATAACCAATGCTGAAAGAGAAAAGAAATGTTAGCGTTTTTCAAACATGCAGGTTAAGCGTATGTTTACAGCTCTTTTGTGAGCATGTCTTTTCCAGACGTGATGGTAATGGACCCAGCTGGGGGAGCTAACTGTCCCCATCCTACCTCAAGTCCTTAGGTCTGTGTAACAAACTATCTCCCGTGCGCTGTTTCCGATTGCCGATGCCTCTCCGTCTAACCGGAAGTTCGGGAGCACTCTGTAGCAGTACTTCCAGATGGCATGGCAACGCGTTTCGTGCACTACGTACACTTTGTCAAGGTTACTCCTCACTGGTCCTGGTTCCATATTTATAGATAGTCTTTACAAAAACGTTATTGTTTAAAACGGAAGTCCAACACAGGAACTTCAATAAAAAAGTGGCAAGCACATGTTCAGCATTGGTGTAAGTTAAATATAGGGGGGGGCGGTTTATATAAAATGTATATAGAATTTATACATAGATAGAATAGATGTAAAGTGAGTATATTATAAAAGATAGACTTATTATTCCTCCTATTTTATATTTACTAAGTTGGTGTTGTCTGTTTTTTCTATCAGTCTATAGCAGAGCTGGCCAAACCAGTCCTCGAGATCTACCAACAGTTCACAATTTCCAGACCACCTAGCTGGTGCTCAGGTGTAGTCATTACTAATTAAGATGTGCTGCATTCATTCCTAACTGACAATTCTACAGATCTCCAGGAGGAGTGGAAAACATGAACTGTTGGTAGATCTCGAGGACCGGTTTGGCCAGCCCTGGTCTATAGGAATACGTTTAGTTCGTTATCTATATTCAGTCCCCTTGGTCTGAGGGTTCTGAGTTCATATATCCACCTGGTTTCTGCTTTTTTCAGTTCTGTTGTAATATCACCTCCTCTCCAATGATTACTTTTTGGATGGCAGTGAATTTTAAGCCTGATGGATTCTTGCCATGTTTCTCCATGAAATGTTGAGAATGCCCCAATGGAAATTTTAATAATGGAAATTTTAACTAATGGGGGTTGAGAAATCCCCCATTGAAAACCTCACTCTTTTCTTTCCTCTGCAAAGCACTGCCCATAGTCTAGATCACTTGGGAGGGAGGATCGGTCTGTCGAGCGATCCTCGCCAATACATTAGCAAAAAAAACAAACATGATTTTAAACATGATTTGGCAATTCTGAGAATTTTTGGTTTCGAATCACAACTAGGGGAGCCCATACATCAGCGCTTTTTTTTTGTGTGGAAATCATCTGCAGAACTTGTTTGGGGCACCTTTACTCTCAAGGCTCAGACAGTTGCTGTTCAATATCGAAGTTATACATGGGGATTCTTAGTTAGTATGATATAGACATAGAAAACATACACTTAAATCCTAAATGTTTTTTAATTCATAATTCAAATTGACGAAAGACAAATGTACTGCTTAAAAATATAACAAAATTAGATTTACCAAGAATGGCATTTGGAGCATAAACAAATTAAACTACAATTTTCCTAAATTTACATTCCACAGCTAATGAGATAAACTGCAAATCTTGAACACTTTTCTGCTTCCATACTACCATATGGGCAAAATACACCACTTCCAAGTGCTGTACTGAACACATCCGATTATCTTACACAGCACTCTATCCCTATTACTAGAGCAGACCTGACAGGCAGCCAGTACTCATTACTTGTAGCCATCCCAACTACTTTTCACTCTCTAAAGCTACACACAAAAAAAAAAAAGCAGCACTACATTACGTATAACAAGTACATAAAATGATCTTTTGCACTTGGATTAAAAATAAAATTGGAAATTCACTTTAAAAAAGAAATAGTCCTTTATTTGGAAATTATTAAAAAAGGCTTTTAGGATACAAAATAAATGAATGGTCATTACATTTTTGCATCAGTGCACATCTCCAACTGAGTGTGGTATTAAATAATGAAAACTTATAAGCTGATAGATGGTGTGAATTAGATTTTCTAAAATGCAGAAATGGGGAGCTATAGGACTGTGTGACGGTAAGCAGTAGACAGGTTGGATTCTGTTTTATTGTTTGGTTATAGTGAAAGAAGAAAATAAAGATCTTCCCCAGCACTATACAGATCTCTTTCAGAGGCTGGGATAATACCAGTGTGTGCTGGAGATGTCACTATTCTGTATGCGCCTACTGTATAACCATCCCCGAGACTGGCTAACTAGATCCTCACCCACTCGATGTACATCTCCTAATAATAGGTAACAAAAGTGGCAGTTTAATCATTTGTTCCTCATTTGTGGCTTTCGTGTTTGGCCACATTAATAGGTCTAGCATTAGAGGCTAGAGTCCACGATTTGATGAAGTTGGAGTCTGAGCAGCCAGAAATCAGTCTGTAGTTGATCTGCGATACCAGAACCGGGCCCTGAAATCATCACTGCAGGTCATGAAACCAGGGTTGGTGGGAGAGTGGACAATACAACGAACAATATTATTGTGTCCCAGGGAGAGGAGGTTTCGGCGTTCTGCTGTTCGGGAATCCCAGCAGCACAGGCTAATTGTCCTTTCATCAGGGAGCAAAACATAGTCTTCTGTGTGGTTGAATACAGCCTGTGTCCTGTGCACCTGCCTTCCACTTAGTCCAGCACCTACACAGAGAAAAACATAAATTACAGTGGCTCTGCCCAGGGCATACACATAAGAAAAAGATATGAGTAAAGCATGGGTCTTCAACCTATGGCCCTCCAGCTGCTGTGGAACTACACATCCCAACATGCCCTGCCTCAGTTTTGACATGCCTTAATCGCAAAACTGTGGCAGGGCATGCAGGTATGTGTCGTTCCACTGCAGTGGGGGGCGGCAAGTGGAAGACCCATGGAATAAAGGGTACTTTGTCCGGAACACTGAATGTAATGGCAAGAGTGACAACCTTTAAATTACGATATACTACGTATTAATTCTAGAACCTAGTGTTTCCCAACCTTGTCCCTTAAGACTAACAGTCCAGGTTTTAGTGATATCTATGCTTGAACATAGATGGTTAAATCAAATAACTGAGATACTTAGTAAGTCACCTGTGCTCAAGTATGGCTATTCTTAAAACCTTGAGGCCTGTGGTTCAAAACCCCTATTTCCAATGCCACCTCTACCCCCCAGTTACATTTATCCTATAGTCTGTACCCCCTCCCCGTTACAGTTTTAAAATAACCAGTGCCCCCACTATCCGTTACATTTATCCTAAAGTTAGTGCTCCCACAGGCAGTTATAGGTAAAAACATGCCCAAAGGAGAAGGACATATATGAGAAAAGGAACATGATAATAGAAAAGGTGGTGAGATTTACACACCACTAACAGACGACCAGCAACAGCTGAACAGGTAACTATAGAACAAGAACCTGCATAAAAGTCCACGCACTGGGGCGGGCGCCCAATACCCCTTATGGACTATGAGAAAAGGATTCACCGGTAGGTATTAAAATCCTATTTTCTCTAGCATCCATAAGGGATATTGGGGAAACTAGTACAATGGGGACGTCCCAAAGCTTCCAGAACGGGAGGGAACGTTCGGAGACTGCTGCAGCACCGCCTGCCCAAACTGGGTATCCTCTTTGGCCAGGATATCAAATTTGTAGAACTTCACAAAAGTGTTCTTCCCCGACCAGGTAGCAGCTCAGCAGAGTTGCAAGGCCGAGATTACACGGGCAGCCGCCCAGGAAGAGCCCACTGATCTAGTAGAGTGGGCCTTTAGAGACTTAGGAACAGGTAAGGCTGCTGACACATAGGCCTGTTTGATAGTAAGCCTAATCCAATGAGCAATGGACTGCTTGGAAGCAGGGCAACCCTTCTTCTGCGCATCATAGAGATCATAGAGCACGAACAAGGAATCCGTCTTTCTGACCAGAGTTGTACGCTTGACATAAACCTTCAAGGCACGCACAGCATCCAAAGGAGCGGAAGCGTCATAACTGGATGGAACCACAATAGGTTGATTCAGATGAAACGCGGAGACAACCTTTGGCAGGAACTACAGTCTAGTCCGGAGCTCCGCTCTGTCCTCGTAAAAGACCAAGTACGGACTTTTACAGGACAAGGCTTCCAATTCTGAAACACGACGATCAGAAGCCAAGGCCAGTAACATCACCATCTTCCACGTGAGGTACTTGTCTTCTACCGTCATCAGAGGTTCAAACCAGGAGGACTGTAGAAATTTCAACACTACATCCAAATCCCAGGGTGCCGCAGGCGGCACAAAGGGAGGCTGTATGTGGAGTACCCCTTGCAAGAAGGTCTGAACTTTTGGCAACACTGCCAATTTCTTCTGAAAGAAAATGGAGAGAGCTGAAATGTGGACCTTAATGGAACCCAGACGTAAGCCCTTATCCACACCAGCCTGCAGGAAACGTCCCAAGTGAAACTCTGCAGGCGGATAAGTGCGTTCCTCGCACCAAGAGACATATCTCCTCCAGATATGATGATAGTGTTTTGACGTCACAGGTTTCCTGGCCTGAACCATGGTTGCAACAGCCTTCTTGGAAAGGCCCTTGTGAGCTAGGATGTTCCATTCAACCTCCATGCCGTCTAACGAAGTCGCCGCAAGTCCGAGTAGACGAACAGTCCTTGTTGAAGAAGATCTCTTCTGAGTGGTAGAGGCCAAGGGTCTTGGAAGGACATGTCCAGAAGATCCGCGTACCACGCCCTCCGAGGCAATTAGAATTGCCTGGCACCTTGATTCCTGATTTGCTTTAGCACTCTTGGGAGCAATGGGATCGGAGAAAACAGGTAGACCAGCCGGTACGGCCAAGGCGGCACAAGTGCGCCCACTGCCCTCACCTGAGGGTCCCTGGTCCGCGAGCAATACCAGAGGAGTTTCTTGTTGAGAAGAGAAGACATCATGTCTATTTGTGGGCAACCCCACCGGTCAATGATCTGCTGGAACACCAGTTGGTGGAACCCCCACTCCCCCGGGGGGAGATCGTGACGACTCAGGAAGTCCGCCTCCCAGTTGTCTACACCCGGAATGAAGATTGCCGACATGGCTCTTGCATTTCTTTCCGCCCAGAGGCGTATCTTAGAGCCTGCATGCGAGAGGTGTCAGCTTTTTGTCCCGCCTTGTCGATTGATACATGCCACAGCGTTGTCTGACTGTAACTGGCAGAGGAGAGGCCTGAAGTAGAGCATTGTAGATTGCTCGAAGTTCCAGAATGTTGATTGGAAGGAGGCTTTCATGTGCTGACCACCTGCCCTAGAACTGCGCCCCTTGGGTGACAGCTCCCCATCATCTCATACTCGCATCCGTCGTGAGGAGGGTCCAATATTGAATGCCGAAACTCCTGCATTCCAGGAGATTGGAGGACTCTAGCCACCACGGGAGGGAAATCCTGGCCTGAGGTGACAGCCGAATCATCCGGTGCATCTGGAGATGCGATCCGGACCACTTGCTCAGGAAATCCAACTGAAACGTTCTGGCATGGAACCTCCCATACTAAATTGCCTCGTATGAGGCAACCATCTTTCCCAACAATATTATGCAGAGATGTACGGACACTCGAGTAGGTCGGAGCACCATACGGACCATCTCGTGAAGTGTTTTTGCCTTGTCCACTGGTAGAAACACCTTCTGGGCCACAGTATCCAGCAATATCTCCAGGAACAGGAGCCTCTGAGTTGGCTCCAGGTGGGACTTCTGTAAGTTGAGGATCCACCCATGGTCGGACAGTAGACGGATGGTGCGGTCGATTTTGGAGCAACAAAAGCTCCCTGGATCTTGCCTTTATCAGAAGATCGTCCAGATAAGGGACCACATTGATCCCCTGGACCCGAAGTTGAAGCATAATCTCCGCCATAACCTTCGTGAATACCCTCGGGGCTGTTGACAGGCCGAAGCAGTGCCTGGAATTGGAAGTGATCGTCCAGCAGGGCAAACCGCAGGTACGCCTGATGAGGAGGCCAAATTGGAATATGGAGATAGGCGTCCTTGATATCCAAAGAGACCATAAATTCCTGTTCTTCCAGGCCCACAATCACTGCTCGCAGGGATTCTATTTTGAACTTGAACACCCTCAAATTAGGATTCAATGATTTCAGATTCAGAATGGGTCTGACCGAACCGTCCGGCTTAGGCACCACAAACAGGTTTGCGTAAAACCCCTTGCCGCGTTGCGGTAGTGGTACTGGAACAATGACGTGGGACTGGACCAACTTTCGGATAGCCTGTTGTAGCCTTGAGAAATGAGCTCCCTGACCCAGGCATCCTGGCAGGAGGTCTCCCAGACGCGGCTGGGCTCCCACCTCGAGATCCCCTCGGGGTGGGTGGGCACCGTCATGATGAGGCCTTAGTGCAGGCATTCCCAACCACGGTCCTCAAGGCACACCAACAGTGCAGGTTTTAGTGATATCCAGGCTGCAGCACAGATGGTTAAATCAAAATAACTGAGCTACTAATTAAGTCACCTGTGCTGAAGCCTAGATATCACAAAAACCTGCACTGTTAGTGTGCCTTGAGGAACGTGGTTGGGAATGCCTGCCTTAGTGGAAGCAGAACTGGTGGACTGTTCCTGAGAATTGGTACTTGCAGGTCTTCTGGACTTGCCTCCAATGCGGCTAGAGGCACCAGAGGTACCTCTGGCCTTCGATTGAAATGTGCGAGACCAAAAGGACTGGACAGACGGCCCCGGATAGGAGCATCTCGCCGGCGGGGCCCCAGAGGGAAGAAACATGGATTTCCCAGCAGTAACTTTAGAAATCCATGCATCCAGTTCAACCCCAAAAAGCCATTCCCCAGAAAAGGGGAGGGATTCTACATTACGTTTGGATTCTGCGCCCGCAATCCACTGACGCAACAAGGCCCTGCGTGCTGACACCACCATGGCAGATGTCCGAGCATTAATGTTCCCCATCTCCCTGAGGGAATCACAGAGGACACGGGTAGTGTCCTGAATGTGCTTCAGGAGGGTTACCATAGTAACTAAGGGCATATCCCCGAGAGACCCCCCTGAATTTGCGTGGCCCAAGAATGAATAGCATGGGTCATCCAGCAACCCGAAATGGCCGGTCTTTGTGAAAGGCCGGCTGCAGTATATATAGATTTTAGAGTATTCTCAACTATGAAGGATCCTGGGGATCGAAAGATAAAGGAGCCCGGGGCAGGCAGCACCGCCTTCTTAGACAGGCGAGAGACTGAGACATCCACCCCAGGGGGTTCCTCCCAAAACTTTCTACATTCAGGAGCAAATGGGACAGTGCGCAAAATTTTTTTGGACACTTGGAATTTTTTGTCTGGATTTTTCCAGGCCTATTTGAATAAGTCATCTAACTCTGCAGAATCAGGGAAAGTGACATTGGGCTTGTTTTGTACAAAAAAAAAAGTCTGCTGTGATGCAGCGTCCTTTAGAGGGAGCTTTAACACATCCCTTATAGCCAAAATGAGGGGTTCAATACCCTGAGTAGAATCGGGATCCCCACTAATGGGATCCAGGTCACCCCAATCATCCTGAATATCATCATCCGAATCTGATAGCAGAGCAGGTAAACCATGCTTCTGTGGACCTGCATGAGAGAGGAGGGGGGGCTGTGCATCTGCCCTAGCAGCTAAATCTGCAACAGCCTGTTGTAGTAGCTGAGTCTTCTGCACATTAGCAGTGAGCTGGGAAGACATATCTGACATGATAGTCTTCAGAGACCCTAACCAGTGGGGCTCTGGACCCTCTTCCCCAGCACCTTCTCTGATTTGTGAAGATTGACTGCATTGATCACAGGAAACAGAATCATTAGATAATGGAGAGAATCTGGTGTGACATACACTGCATAGCTTATGTTTACACCCATATTTCACAGTAAGCACAGTTACATGCAAGCACATACAACAGACAGTTATAATGCAAGCCTGCCCTACTGTATGTGAGAGAGGACACCAGCACACCCTGAACTGCACAGCCCCAGTGAGGCTGTCAGCTTTCTAAACACAGAAAACACTATCAATTTAAGTCCTACAGAGGATCAGGATAGTGTACACAAGCATCTCTCCCCCTTTGCTACACCCTGTACCAGTTTTCCAGCATGTTTTGTGAGGCAGGAAGTGTATGTGCTGTAGATGGCTGCTGTAAGCAGAGGAAGGTGCCAAAACGCCTCAGGTCCCGCTCTGAGTTAGCCCCGCCCCCTCTAATGGCACCGGAGCTATAATGAATATTTATACTGGCAAAGTCTCCTTCATAGCTTAAAACATCACAACAAGTGCTAGACAAGCCTTTTGTGCCAGTTCTACACCGGGGATCTTAGCGGGACCCCCCCCCAGGAGGGTCCCGTACACCGCGCCCGTGGTCAGCCGCACTTTGAACCCCGGTTTGTAGTCCCGATGTCACCTTCAGGCAGCGTCAGGGGTGTGCGGCGTGCTGCGGCTGTGACAGCCAAGGTGCAGTGCCCCGCTGAAAAACAACCCCTCAGGACGGTGGTCCTACCCCCTTCCCCCCTAACTCCCACGGCGCAGTTATGTTGTTGCCCAGACAGCCTACCGAAAATAATAAAAGTTTAAAATGAATTTGAAGAAAACACTCTGGAGCTCAGAGATATGCATCCTCTCCTGAGGGCACTTTTTTTCTAAACTGCCTGTGGGAGGGGGCATAGAGGGGAGGAGCCAGCACACCCAGTTGAAGAAATTTTAAGTGCACTGGCTCCTTTGGACCCAGTCTATAACCCATTGTACTAGTTTCCCCAATATCCCTTATGGATGCTAGAGAAATATAAGTATACCTTTCACATAACCACATAAAGCCACCTCAACCAAGTAGTATGCTAGTAATAATAAGAATTTACTTACCGATAATTCTATTTCTCGTAGTCCGTAGTGGATGCTGGGAACTCCGTAAGGACCATGGGGAATAGCGGCTCCGCAGGAGACTGGGCACAAAAGTAAAGCTTTAGGACTACCTGGTGTGCACTGGCTCCTCCCCCTATGACCCTCCTCCAAGCCTCAGTTAGGATACTGTGCCCGGACGAGCGTACACAATAAGGAAGGATTTTGAATCCCAGGTAAGACTCATACCAGCCACACCAATCACACCGTATAACTTGTGATCTAAACCCAGTTAACAGTATGATAACAGAGGAGCCTCTAGAAAAGATGGCTCACTGCAACAATAACCCGATTTAGTTAACAATAACTATGTACAAGTATTGCAGACAATCCGCACTTGGGATGGGCGCCCAGCATCCACTACGGACTACGAGAAATAGAATTATCGGTAAGTAAATTCTTATTTTCTCTGACGTCCTAGTGGATGCTGGGAACTCCATAAGGACCATGGGGATTATACCAAAGCTCCCAAACGGGCGGGAGAGTGCGGATGACTCTGCAGCACCGAATGAGAGAACTCCAGGTCCTCCTCAGCCAGGGTATCAAATTTGTAGAATTTAGCAAACGTGTTTGCCCCTGACCAAGTAGCTGCTCGGCAAAGTTGTAAAGCCGAGACCCCTCGGGCAGCCGCCCAAGATGAGCCCACTTTCCGTGTGGAATGGGCTTTTACAGATTTTGGCTGTGGCAGGCCTTCCACAGAATGTGCAAGCTGAATTGTACTACAAATCCAACGAGCAATAGTCTGCTTAGAAGCAGGAGCACCCAGCTTGTTGGGTGCATACAGGATAAACAGCGAGTCAGATTTTCTGACTCCAGCCGTCCTGGAAACATATATTTTCAGGGCCCTGACAACGTCTAGCAACTTGGAGTCCTCCAAGTCCCTAGTAGCCGCAGGCACCACAATAGGTTGGTTCAGGTGAAACGCTGAAACCACCTTAGGGAGAAACAGAGGACGAGTCCTCAATTCCGCCCTGTCCGTATGGAAAATCAGATAAGGGCTTTTACAGAATAAAGCCGCCAATTCTGACATGCGCCTGGCCCAGGCCAGGGCCAACATCTTTAAGTGGTTCAAACCAATGTGACTTTTGGAACCCAAAAACTACATTGAGATCCCAAGGTGCCACTGGAGGCACAAAAGGAGGCTGTATATGCAGTACCCCTTTTACAAACGTCTGCACTTCAGGGACTGAAGCTAGTTCTTTCTGGAAGAAAATTGACAGGGCCGAAATTTTAACCTTAATGGACCCCAATTTCAGGCCCATAGACACTCCTGTTTGCAGGAAATGTAGGAATCGACCCAGTTGAAATTCCTCCGTCGGGCCTTACTGGCCTCGCACCACGCAACATATTTTCGCCAAATGCGGTGATAATGTTTTGCGGTTACATCCTTCCTGGCTTTGATCAGGATAGGGATGACTTCATCCGGAATGCCTTTTTCCTTCAGGATCCGGCGTTCAACCGCCATGCCGTCAAACGCAGCCGCGGTAAGTCTTGGAACAGACAGGGTCCTTGCTGGAGCAGGTCCCTTCTTAGAGGTAGAGGCCACGGATCCTCCGTGAGCCTCTCTTGAAGTTCCGGGTACCAAGTCCTTCTTGGCCAATCCGGAGCCACGAATATAGTGCTTACTCCTCTCCATCTTATAATTCTCAGTACCTTGGGTATGAGAGGCAGAGGAGGGAACACATACACTGACTGGTACACCCACGGTGTTACCAGAGCGTCTACAGCTATTGCCTGAGGGTCCCTTGACCTGGCGCAATACCTGTCGAGTTTTTTGTTGAGGCGGGACGCCATCATGTCCACCTTTGGTTTTTCCCAACGGTTTATAATCATGTGGAAGACTTCTTGGTGAAGTTCCCATTCTCCCGGGTGGAGGTCGTGTCTGCTGAGGAAGTCTGCTTCCCAGTTGTCCACTCCCGGAAGGAATCCTTGCAGCTTCTGCCATTGACTGCTTCTTGTGCCACCCTGTCTGTTTACGTGGGTGACTGCCGTGATGTTGTCCGACTGGATCAACCCGGCTGACCTTGAAGCAGAGGTCTTGCTAAGCTTAGAGCATTGTAAATGGCTCTTAGCACCAGGATATTTATGTGAAAGTGATGTCTCCAGGCTTGACCACAAGCCCTGGAAATTTCTTCCCTGTGTGACTGCTCCCCAGCCTCGCAGGCTGGCATCCGTGGTCACCAGGACCCAGTCCTGAATGCCGAATCTGCGGCCCTCTAGAAGATGAGCACTCTGCAACCACCACAGGAGGGACACCCTTGTCCTTGGTGACCGGGTTATCCGCTGATGCATCTGAAGATGCAACCCCGACCATTTGTCCAGCACGTCCCACTGGAAAGTTCTTGCGTGGAATCTGCCGAATGGGCTTGCTTCGTAGGAAGCCACCATTTTTTCCCAGAACCCTTGTGCATTGATGCACTGAGACTTGGCTCGGTTTTAGGAGGTTCCTGACTAGCTCGGATAACTCCCTGGCTTTCTCCTCCGGGAGAAACACCTTTTTCTGGACTGTGTCCAGAATCATCCCTAGGAACAGAAGACGAGTCGTCGGAACCAGCTGCGATTTTGGAATATTGAGAATCCAACCGTGCTGTCGCAACACTACCTGAGATAGTGCTACACCGACCTCCAACTGTTCCCTGGATCTTGCCCTTATCAGGAGATCGTCCAAGTAAGGGATAACTAAAACTCCCTTCCTTCGAAGGAGTATCATCATTTCGGCCATTACCTTGGTAAAGACCCGGGGTGCCGTGGACCATCCAACGGCAGCGTCTGAAACTGATAGTGACAGTTCTGTACCACAAACCTGAGGTACCCTTGGTGAGAAGGGTAAATTGGGACATGAAGGTAAGCATCCTTGATGTCCAGAGACACCATGTAGTCCCCTTCTCTTGAATTTGAACCTCTGTATGTAAGTGTTCAAAGATTTTAGATTTAAAATCGGTCTCACCGAGCCGTCCGGCTTCGGTACCACAACAGTGTGGAATAATACCCCTTTCCCTGTTGCAGGAGGGGTACCTTGATTATCACCTGCTGGGAATACAGCTTGTGAATGGCTTCCAAAACTGCCTCCCTGTCTGCTTGTAAAGCCCCAGCGTCATGCTGAGGGCTTTGCAGAGGCGGGAGAGGGCTTCTGTTCCTGGGAACTGGCTGATTTCTGCAGCCTTTTTCCTCTCCCTCTGTCACAGGGCAGAAATGAGGAACCTTTTGCCCACTTGCCCTTATGGGAACGAAAGGACTGCGCCTGATAATACGGCGTCTTCTTATGTTGAGAGGCGACCTGGGGTAAAAACGTGGATTTCCCAGCTGTTGCCGTGGCCACCAGGTCTGAAAGACCGACCCCAAATAACTCCTCCCCTTTATAAGGCAATACTTCCATATGCCATTTGGAATCCGCATCACCTGACCACTGTCGTGTCCATAACCCTCTTCTGGCAGAAATGGACAGCGCACTTACTCTTGATGCCAGTCGGCAAATATCCCGCTGTGCATCACACATATATAGAAATGCATCTTTTAAATGCTCTATAGGCAATAATATACTGTCCCTATCTAGGGCATCAATATTTTCAGTCAGGGAATCCGACCACGCCAACCCAGCACTGCACATCCAGGCTGAGGCGATTGCTGGTCGCAGTATAACACCAGTATGTTGTGTAAATACATTTTAGGATACCCTCCTGCTTTCTATCAGCAGGATCCTTAAGGGCGGCCATCTCAGGAGAGGGTAGAGCCCCTGTTTTAACAAGCGTGTGAGCGCTTTATCCACCCTAGGGGGTGTTTCCCAACGCACCCTAACCTCTGGCGGGAAAGGATATAATGCCAATAACTGTTTAGAAATTATCAGTTTTTTTATCGGGGGAAACCCACGCTTCATCACACACCTCATTTTATTTCTCAGATTCAGGAAAACTACAGGTAGTTTTTCCTCACCGAACATAATACCCCTATTGGTGGTACTCGTATTATCAGAAATGTGTAAAACATTTATCATTGCCTCAATCATGTAACGTGTGGCCCTACTGGAAGTCATATTTGTCTCTTCACCGTCGACACTGGAGTCAGTATCCGTGTCGGCGTCTGTATTTGCCATCTGAGGTAACGGGCGCTTTAGAGCCCCTGACGGCCTATGAGACGTCTGGACAGGCACAAGCTGAGTAGCCGGCTGTCTCATGTCAATCACTGTCTTTTGTAAAGAGCTGACACTGTCATGTAATTCCTTCCAACAGTTCATCCACTCAGGTGTCGACCCCTAGGGGGTGACATCCCTATTACAGGCAATTTGCTCCGCCTCCACATCATTTTCCTCCTCATACCTGTTGACACAAACGTACCGACACACAGCACACACACAGGGAATGCTCTGATAGAGGACAGGACCCCACTAGCCCTTTGGGGAGACAGAGGGAGAGTTTGCCAGCACACACCAGAGCGCTATATATATACAGGGATAACCTTATATAAGTGTTTTTCCCCTTATAGCTGCTGTATTGTTTATACTGCGCCTAATTAGTGCCCCCCTCTCTTTTTTAACCCTTTCTGTAGTGTAGTGACTGCAGGGGAGAGCCAGGGAGCTTCCCTCCAACGGAGCTGTGAGGGAAAATGGCGCCAGTGTGCTGAGGAGATAGGCTCCGCCCCCTTCTCGGCGGCCTTTTCTCCCGTTTTTCAGTGTAATCTGGCACGGGTTAAAATTCATCCATATAGCCCTGGGGGCTATATGTGATGTATTTTCGCCAGCCAAGGTGTTTTTATTGCTGCTTCTGGCTCTGTAAGGGGGCCGGCGGCGCGGCTCTGGGACCGGACTCCATGGCTGGGCCTGTGTTCGATCCCTCTGGAGCTAATGGTGTCCAGTAGCCTAAGAAGCCCAATCCACTCTGCACGCAGGTGAGTTCGCTTTTTCTCCCCTTAGTCCCTCGATGCAGTGAGCCTGTTGCCAGCAGGTCTCACTGAAAATAAAAAACCTTAGTGAAAACTAAACTTTTCACTAAGCAGCTCAGGAGAGCCCCTAGTGTGCACCCTTCTCGTTCGGGCACAAAAATCTAACTGAGGCTTGGAGGAGGGTCATAGGGGGAGGAGCCAGTGCACACCAGGTAGTCCTAAAGCTTTACTTTTGTGCCCAGTCTCCTGCGGAGCCGCTATTCCCCATGGTCCTTACGGAGTTCCCAGCATCCACTAGGACGTCAGAGAAATGGAATTTGGTTTTGGGTTGTTTTTCTTTGGATATTCTAAATTATATTTCTCTAACGTCCTAGAGGATGCTGGGGACTCCGTAAGGACCATGCGGAGAGACGGGCTCCGCAGGAGACATGGGCACTTTAAGAAAGAATTTAGTTCCTGGTGTGCACTGGCTCCTCCCTCTCTGCCCCTCCTCCAGACCTCAGTTTGATTCTGTGCCCAGAGGAGCTGGGTGCTTTTCAGTGAGCTCTCTTGAGTTTGCTGATAGAAAGTTTTTTGTTAGGTTTTTTATTTTCAGGGAGCTCTGCTGGCAACAGACTCCCTGCATCGTGGGACTGAGGGGAGAGAAGCAGCCCTACTCTCTGAAGCAAGGTCCTGCTTCTTAGGCTATTGGACACCATTAGCTCCAGAGGGATCGGTACGCAGGATCTCACCCTCGCCGTCCGTCCCAGAGCCGCGCCGCCGTCCCCCTCGCAGAGCCGGAAGACTGAAGCCGGGTGAGTATGAGAAGCAAGAAGACTTCACAGGCGGCAGAAGACTTCGTGATCTTCACTGGTGGTAACGCACAGCACTGCAGCTGTGCGCCATTGCTCCACACACCTACACATACTCCGGTCACTGTTAGGGTGCAGGGCGCAGGGGGGGGCGCCCTGGGCAGCATTTGGGACCTCATTCTGGCAAATAAACACATATATACAGCTGGGCACTGTATATATGTAGGAGCCCCCGCCAAAGAAATAAAATTTAAGTGGGACAGAAGCCCGCCGCCGAGGGGGCGGGGCTTCTCCCTCAGCACTCACCAGCGCCATTTTTTCTCCACAGCACGCTGAGAGGAAGCTCCCCATGCTCTCCCATGCTGATACACGGTAGAAGAGGGTTGAAAAGAGAGGGGGGGCACATAATTAGGCGCAAAAAAGTATATTAACAGCAGCTACTCGGTTAACATTAAGTTACTGTGTTATTCCTGGGTTATATAGCGCTGGGGTGTGTGCTGGCATACTCTCTCTCACTCTCTCTCTGTCTCTCCAAAGGGCCTCGTGGGGGAATTGTCTTCAGAAAGGACATTCCCTGTGTGTGTGGTGTGTCGGTACGCTTGTGTCGACATGTCTGATGTGGAAGGCTATGTGGGAGAGGAGCGGGAGCAAATGAATGTGGTGTCTCCGCCGACGGCGCCGACACCTGATTGGATAGATATGTGGAAGGTTTTAAATGATAATGTTAATTCTTTGCATAAAAGATTAGACAAGGCTGATGCATTGGGACAGTCAGGGTCTCAACCCGTGCCTGATCCTATGTCGCAGGGACCGTCGGGGTCTCATAAGTGCCCACTATCCCAAATTGTTGACACAGATACCGACATGGATTCTGACTCCAGTGTCGATTACGATGATGCAAAGTTACAGCCAAAGTTGGCTAAATCACTACGATATATGATTATAGCAATTAAGGAGGTTTTGCACATCACAGAGGAAACCCCTGTCCCTGACACAAGGGTTTATATGTATAAGGGAAAGAAACCTGAGGTAACTTTTCCCCCCTCACACGAACTGAATGAGTTATATGAAAAAGCTTGGGAATCTCCAGATAAAAAACTGCAGATTTCCAAACGGATTCTTATGGCGTATCCTTTCCCGCCAACGGACAAGTTACGATGGGAATCCTCCCCTAGGGTGGACAAAGCTTTAACTCGCTTATCCAAAAAGGTAGCCCTGCCGTCCCAGGATACAGCTACCCTCAAGGATGCTGCTGATCGCAAACAGGAGGGTACCCTGAAGTCCATTTATACACATTCAGGTACCTTGCTCAGACCGGCAATCGCGTCGGCCTGGGTCTGTAATGCAGTAGCGGCATGGACTGATACCTTATCAGAGGAGTTTGATACCCTAGATAGGGATACTGTTTTATTGACCCTGGGGCATATTAAAGACGCTGTCCTTTATATGAGAGATGCTCAAAGAGACATTAGTCTGCTGGGTTCTAGAATAAACTTGATTTCTGCCAGAAGGGTCCTGTGGACTCGGCAATGGACAGGTGATGCCGACTCAAAACGGCATATGGAGGTTTTACCTTACAGGGGTGAGGAATTGTTTGGTGAAGGTCTATCGGACCTGGTCTCCACAGCTACGGCTGGAAAGTCAAATTTTTTGCCTTATGTTCCCTCACAGCCTAAGAGAGCACCGCATTATCAAATGCAGTCCTTTCGTTCACAAAGAAACAAGAAAGTCCGAGGTGCGTCCTTTCTTGCCAGAGGGAGGGGCAGAGGAAAAAAGCTGTACAATACAGCTAGTTCCCAGGAACAGAAGTCATCCCCGGCCTCTGCAAAATCCACCGCATGACGCTGGGGCTCCACTGGTGGAGTCGGGGCCAGTGGGGGCTCGTCTTCGGAATTTCAGCCACATGTGGGTTCACTCCCAGGTGGATCCCTGGGCAATAGAAATTGTGTCTCAGGGTTACAAGCTGGAATTCGAAGAGGTGCCTACTCACCGGTTTTTCAAATCGGCCCTACCGTCTTCCCCCCTAGAGAGGGAGATAGTGTTAAATGCAATACAAAAATTGTATCTTCAGCAGGTGGTGGTCGAGGTTCCCCTCCTTCAACAGGGAAGGGGGTATTATTCGACCATGTTTGTGGTTCCGAAACCGGACGGTTCGGTAAGACCCATATTGAATTTAAAATCTCTGAACCTATACTTGAAGAGGTTCAAGTTCAAGATGGAATCGCTAAGAGCGGTCATCGCCAGCCTGGAAGGGGGGTATTTTATGGTGTCACTGGACATACAGGATGCATACCTTCATGTCCCCATTTATCCACCTCATCAGGCGTACCTAAGATTTGCGGTACAGGACTGTCATTACCAATTTCAGACGTTGCCGTTTGGTCTCTCAACGGCTCCGAGGATTTTCACCAAGGTAATGGCGGTAATTATGGTGCTCCTGCGCAAGCAGGGTGTCACAATTATCCCGTACTTGGACGATCTCCTCATAAAAGCGAGATCAAGAGAGCAGTTGCTGAACATCGTATCTCTTTCACTGAAAGTGTTACAACAACACGGCTGGTTTCTCAATATCCCAAAGTCGCAGTTGGTTCCTACGAATCGTCTGCCCTTCTTGGGCATGATTCTGGACACGACCCAGAAAAGGGTTTATCTTCCGATAGAAAAAGCCCAGGAACTTATGACTCTGGTCAGGAACCTTTTGAAAACAAGACAGGTGTCCGTGCATCATTGCACTCGAGTCCTGGGAAAGATGGTGGTCTCATACGAGGCCATTCCCTTTGGCAGGTTCCATGCGAGGACTTTCCAATGGGATCTGTTGGACAAGTGGTCCGGATCACATCTACAGATGCATCGGTTGATCACCCTGTCCCCCAGGGCCAGGGTGTCACTCCTGTGGTGGCTGCAGAGTGCTCACCTTCTCGAGGGCCGCAGATTCGGCATTCAGGATTGGATCCTGGTGACCACGGACGCAAGCCTCCGCGGTTGGGGAGCAGTCACACAGGGAAGAAATTTCCATGGTCTTTGGTCAAGTCAAGAGACTTGTCTGCACATCAACATCCTGGAACTAAGGGCCATATACAACGCCCTACGTCAAGCGGAGGCCTTACTTCGCGACCAACCAGTTCTGATCCAGTCAGACATCACCGCAGTGGCTCATGTAAACCGCCAAGGCGGCACAAGGAGCAGAGCGGCAATGGCGGAAGCCACCAGGATTCTTCGCTGGGCGGAGAATCATGTAAGTGCACTGTCAGCAGTGTTCATTCCGGGAGTGGACAACTGGGAAGCAGACTTCCTCAGCAGACACGACCTACACCCGGGAGAGTGGGGACTTCATCCAGAAGTCTTCGCACAGATTGTGAGTCGGTGGGAACTGCCACAGATAGACATGATGGCGTCCCGCCTCAACAAAAAGCTGCAGAGGTATTGCGCCAGGTCAAGAGACCCTCAGGCAGTAGCGGTAGACGCCCTCATGACACAGTGGGTGTTCCGGTCCGTCTATGTATTTCCTCCTCTTCCTCTCATACCAAAGGTGTTGAGAATAGTAAGAAGAAAAGGAGTGAGAACAATCCTCGTTGTTCCAGATTGGCCACGACGGACCTGATATCCAGATCTACAGGAAATGCTCACGGAAGATCCGTGGCCTCTTCCTCTAAGGCAGGACCTGTTGCAACAGGTTCCCTGTCTGTTCCAAGACTTACCGCGGCTGCGTTTGACGGCATGGCGGTTGAACGCCGGATCCTAGCGGAAAAAGGTATTCCGGTAGAGGTTATCCCTACGCTGATAAAGGCTAGGAAGGAAGTAACAGCAAAACATTATCATGGTATATGGCGAAGATATGTTTCTTGGTGTGAGGCCAGGAATGCTCCTACGGAAGAATTCCATCTGGGCCGTTTCCTTCACTTCCTACAAACTGGAGTGGATTTGGGCCTTAAATTAGGCTCCATTAAGGTCCAGATTTCGGCCCTATCCATTTTCTTTCAAAAAAAATTGGCTTCTCTCCCAGAAGTTCAGACTTTTGTTAAGGGAGTACTGCATATTCAGCCTCCGTTTGTGCCTCCGGTGGCGCCTTGGGACCTTAATGTGGTCTTGGGCTTCCTAAAGTCACACTGGTTTGAACCACTGAAAACGGTGGAATTGAAATATCTCACTTGGAAGGTGGTCATGTTATTAGCCCTGGCTTCGGCTAGGCGAGTGTCGGAATTAGCGGCTTTATCACATAAAAGCCCCTATCTGGTTTTCCATATGGATAGAGCAGAATTGCGGACACGTCCTCAGTTCCTGCCAAAAGTGGTTTCATCCTTTCATATGAACCAACCTATTGTGGTGCCTGTGGCTACACGGGACTTAGAGGATTCCGAGTCCCTTGATGTGGTCAGGGCTTTGAAAATTTATGTATCCAGGACGGCTAGAGTCCGAAAAACAGAAGCACTGTTTGTTCTGTATGCAGCCAACAAGCTTGGCGGCCCTGCTTCAAAGCAGACTCTTGCTCGCTGGATCTGTAACACGATTCAGCAGGCGCATTCTACGGCAGGATTGCCGTTACCTAAATCGATCAAGGCCCATTCCACTAGGAAAGTGGGCTCTTCTTGGGCGGCTGCCCGAGGGGTCTCGGCACTACAGCTGTGTCGAGCTGCTACTTGGTCGGGTACAAATACCTTTGCAAAATTCTATAAGTTTGATACCCTGGCTGAGGAGGACCTCACGTTTGCTCAATCGGTGCTGCAGAGTCATCCGCACTCTCCCGCCCGTTTGGGAGTTTTGGTATAATCCCCATGGTACTTACGGAGTCCCCAGCATCCTCTAGGACGTTAGAGAAAATAAGATTTTACTTACCGGTAAATCTATTTCTCGTAGTCCGTAGAGGATGCTGGGCGCCCGTCCCAAGTGCGGACTTCTTCTGCAATACTTGTATATAGTTATTGCTTCAATAAGGGTTACGTTATTGTTGCATCGGGCGTGAACTGATGCTATGTTATTGTCATACTGTTTACTGGATTGTTATCACAAGTTATACGGTGTGATTGGTGTGGCTGGTATGAATCTTGCCCTTGGATTAACAAAAATCCTTTCCTCGTACTGTCCATCTCCTCTGGGCACAGTTCTCTAACTGAGGTCTGGAGGAGGGGCAGAAAGGGAGGAGCCAGTGCACACCAGGAACTAAATTCTTTCTTAAAGTGCCCATGTCTCCTGTGGAGCCCGTCTCTCCCCATGGTCCTTACGGAGTCCCCAGCATCCTCTACGGACTACGAGAAATAGATTTACCGGTAAGTAAAATCTTATTTTCTATTCCAAAGTATGTCTCTACCATTCAGTCATTAGAGGACATTAGTATTTAAGACTCAATACAACTTTGCCCCCTGCTGGTCGCAGGTAATTAGTTTAGAACAGGGGATCTCAAAATATTCTGCTGTGGGACACTATCTGACAATACATTTTATTAGACGACCCCAGCAAGTTATTGCAGAACAGTGCCCCTATATGTTTACAAGTGGCACACTTTTTATTATGGTATGGCGATTTTTCCACTGAAACAATGCACAAGTTGAGAGAACATGACAGGTTTCAATATAAGTAACATATTTAAAAATAAAATTTTATTAACTTACTTAATGGGTTGGGTGAGTTTGTAGTGTTGAACACAACTCCTTGTAACTAACATACAGTACAGCTGAGAGTTACTGACACTGGACACCTGATATTTACTGACAAACAGGACAGACTCAAAAGAGGGGTTGAAACGAGTCCGTGAATATGGGGCATTCCAACCAAGGCGGAGACTGGAGTTCCACCTCTTTAATAAACAGTGATCTGAGCAGTCTTCCAGAGATCTTCACAGAACTGTTACCTACATGCTATCGGTATGCCTTCTCTCTGATAGGTGGTCCTACCCCTATATGCCCAAAGCTGTCTATTTTAATTTATTCTTTGGGTTTTTAAGAATTGTATATAAATCTATGTGCATTAAAAAAATTACATGTAAAAGGGTAATGCATTTGATATATTTTATCTTTTCTTACACGTGTGCATCGTTGGAGATCCTGAATATTTTTTGCCAGCAACCCTCAAAGCATTATATGAATTGATGTTTTCTTGAGTACGCACACATCTAAAAGGGGCTCACTCAGGAATATGGGGTGTTGCATCCATCTCTTCTCGGAAAAAGGAAACTACCTTTTCTCTCTTTGATAAGGATCCGTGCATGCAGTGTCACAGGTGGTGTCCTTGAGTGCATTTATGATTTAAAACACTATGATACAGTCCTTTTTTTACATGCTCACCTTTATTTGTGATCATCATTGACAGTACCGAAGTCAACAAACAACATAACATCAATATAACATCTAGTATATGTCTGGTATGGTGTACCGTATAATAGGATTTTGGTACTCACCGTTAAATCCTTTCCTCCTAGTCCGTAGATGATGCTGGGGACTCCAAAAGGACCATGGGGTATAGACGGGATCCGCAGGAGCTTGGGCACACTAAAAGACTTAAGACTGGGTGTGAACTGGCTCCTCCCCCTATGCCCCTCCTCCAGACCTCAGTTATAGGAACTGTGTCCAGGAGAGACTGACATTACAAGGAAATTTTTTGTCTCAACTAAGGGCTACCAAAGTACCAGCCCAGACCATAAACATACCGTACAACCGAAATAACACCGAACTAGATAAAAGTATGCATAAATGAGGAAAAAAATCAAATCAAGGAAAAACACAGCGCTGTTTCTAATGGGCCAAATCTCACAGGGATACAGTCCAGATTTCTTCACGTATATAAAGGACACTTTACCACGTCAATTTAGATCAAAGATAATCCTTACTTTATTTCAAACATCAGTTTGTGCCTCGACAAAGACCTGCAGAGGGTAGAAACGCGTCGGCAGCCGTAGGTGAACCTGGTCTTTAACAGCGTGTAGCAGGGAGCGTCTAGCGGGGGAGAGCGGAGGAGTGTGGAGGCGGCTGCAGCGCCTGGAGGGTCCGTGACCGAAGGACGGCTAGCGGTGTACAGAAAACAACTGCGGGTGAGCAAACCCTGCAACAGATAGCACCGCGATTACCAACTGCGTCCTGAGGGTCTGGTGAGCTCCATTGAATATATCTAAAACCCAACGCTTGTACCGCCTCTCTTGCGGAGATTGCCCTGTGTCTGCATAAAAAGACTTTTAAATGGATGATTGAAATAAAGTAAGGATTATCTTTTATCTACATTGATGTGGTAAAGTGTCCTTTATATACGTGAAGAAATCTGGACTGTATCCCTGTGAGATTTGGCCCATTAGAAACAGCGCTGTGTTTTTCCTTGATTTGATTTTTTTCCTCATGTTTGACATTTGGGCAGTGTGGCTGATCTGCTACAGATAAAGGAAACAGCTGCAGTTTATTTAAAGCGCCCCATACAGAGGACAACAACGTGTGTTTTTAACAGTATGCATAAAACTCCAGCAACCAGCTGCAACAACCCAATACACAAGTCGTGTATAACTAACTTAACCAGTAAGAAAATATATATAATGCAAGAAATAGTCCGCACTGGGACGGGCGCCCAGCATCCTCTACGGACTAGGAGAAAAGGATTTAACGGTGAGTACCAAAATCCTATTTTCTTTTACGTCCTAGAGGATGCTGGGGACTCCAAAAGGACCATGGGGATTATACCAAAGCTCCAGAACGGGCGGGAGAGTGCGGACGACTCTGCAGCACCGACTGAGCAAACGCCAGGTCCTCATCGGCCAGGGTATCGAACTTATAGAATTTAGCAAAAATGTTCGAACCCGACCAAGTAGCCGCTCGGCAAAGCTGTAGTGCCGAAACACCTCGGGCAGCCGCCCAAGAGGAGCCCACCTTCCTGGTAGAATGGGCTTTAACAGACTTCGGCTCCGGCAACCCCACCGAAGAATGAGCTTGCTGGTTCGTACTACAACTCCAGCGTGCAATAGTCTGTTTTGACGCGGGATGACCAACCTTGTTGGCCGCATACAAAACAAACAACGCTTCAGTTTTCCTAGTAACAGCTGTCCTAGAAACGTAAACTTTTAACGCTCTTACAACATCCAGAGATTTTGGAATCGCCACTTCTTCCGTAGCCACCGGAACAACAATAGGTTGGTTAATGTGAAACGCCGAAACCACCTTTGGCAGAAATTGTTGACGAGTCCTCAATTCCGCCCTATCCGAATGAAAAATCAAGTACGGACTCTTATGAGATAAAGCTGCCAATTCCGATACTCGCCTGGCAGATGCCAGCGCCAAAAGCATAACCACCTTCCAAGTGAGAAACTTTAACTCAACCTTCCGCAAAGGTTCCAACCAGGAAGACATGAGGAACCGCAAAACGACATCAAGGTCCCATGGCGCTACAGGCAGTACAAACGGTGGATTGATATGCATTACACCCTTCACAAAAGTCTGAACCTCTGGGAGGGCAGCTAACTCTTTTTGAAAGAAAATAGACAAAGCCGAAATTTGCACTTTGATGGAACCCAATTTCAGGCCAGCATCTACATCCGCCTGTAAAAAGTGGAGAAAACGACCCAAGTGAAAATCCTCCGCAGGAGTCTTTTTAACCTCACACCAGGAAACATACTTCCTCCAGATACGGTGATAGTGTTTCGCCGTAACCTCTTTCCGAGCCTTAATAAGAGTTGGAATGACCTCCCTGGGAATACCCTTACGAGCTAAGATCTGGCGCTCAACCTCCATGCCGTCAAACGTAGCCGCGGTAAGTCCGGAAATACGCATGGACCCTGTAACAACAGATCCTCCCTTAGAGGAAGCGGCCAAGGATCTTCCACCAGTAAGTCCTGAAGATCCGGATACCAGGCCCTTCTTGGCCAGTCTGGAACGACGAGAATCGCCTGAACCTTTGCTCGACTAATGATCCCCAGCACCTTTGGAATGAGAGGAAGAGGAGGGAACACATACACCGACTGGAAAACCCACGGAGACACCAGGGCGTCCACCGCTGTGGCTTGTGGGTCCCTTGCTCTGGAACAATACCTCGGGAGCTTCTTATTGAGCCGAGACGCCATCATGTCTTTTAACGGAATTCCCCAGCGTCTTGTCACCTCTGCAAAAACCTCTTGGTGCAGAGCCCACTCTCCCGGATGGAGGTCGTGTCTGCTGAGAAAATCCGCTTCCCAGTTGTCCACCCCCGGTAGGAAAACTGCTGACAGTGCACTGACGTGTTGTTCCGCACAGCGAAGTATCTTTGTGGCTTCCGCCATTGCCGCTCTGCTCCTTGTTCCGCCTTGCCGGTTTATATGGGCCACCGCTGTGATGTTGTCTGACTGTACCAGGACCGGTCGACCCTGAAGAAGACTTCCTGTTAGGAGCAGGCCGTTGTAAATGGCTCTTAACTCTAGAACATTTATGTGGAGACAAGCTTCCTGGAACGACCATTTTCCCTGGTAATTTCTTCCTTGGGTGACTGCACCCCAGCCCCGGAGACTTGCATCTGTTGTCAGAAGTACCCACTCCTGGATACCGAATCGGCGCCCTCCCAGGAAGTGATGAGCTTGTAGCCACCACAGGAGAGAAATTCTGGCTCTGGGAGATAAACTTATTTTCCGGTGAATGTGTAGATGAGACCCGGACCATTTGCTCAGCAAGTCCCACTGAAACACGCGGGCATGAAATCTGCCGTATGGAATGGCTTCGTACGCCGCAACCATCTTCCCCAGAACCCGAGTACAATGATGTATTGACACACTCGACGGCTTCAGAAATTCTCTGACCATCGTCTGCAATACCAGAGCCCTTTCTTCTGGAAGGAATACCCTCTCTAACTCCGTGTCCAGAACCATGCCCAGAAACGTAAGCCGAGTGGTCAGAGTCAACTGGGATTTCAGCAAATTGAGAACCCATCCGTGTTGTCGCAGAACCGATAGAGACAACTCCACACTTCTCAGTAATCGTTCCTTGGACCTCGCCTTTATCAGGAGATCGTCCAAGTATGGGATAATTGAAACCCCCTGTCTGCGAAGAAGAACCATCATTTCCGCCATGACCTTGGTGAAAATCCTCGGAGCCGTGGAAAGCCCAAACGGCAACGTCTGAAATTGGTAATGAGCATCCTGTATCGCAAACCTGAGGAAAGCCTGATGCGGAGGATATATCGGGACATGTAAGTAGGCATCCTTTATGTCGACTGATGCCATAAAATCCCCCCCTTCTAGGCTGGAGATCACAGCTCAAACGGATTCCATCTTGAACTTGAAAACTTTCAAGTATGGATTGAGGGATTTTAGATTTAGAATTGGTCTGACCGAACCGTCCGGTTTCGGCACAACAAAGAGGATCGAGTAAAACCCCTCCCCCCGCTGCGACGAGGGAACGGGAATAATGACCCTCTGTAGACACAGTTTTTGAATTGCTGCTAACACCACCTCCCTGTCCGGCAGAACTACTGATAACGCCGAAATGAAGAACCGGTGAGGGGGCAACTCCTGAAACTCCAGCTTGTATCCCCGAGACACGATCTCTAGTACCCAAGGATCCAGGCCTGATTGAATCCAGAACTGACTGAAAATTTTGTAGACGGCCCCCCACCGGTTCGGACTCCCCCAGGGAAGCCCCAGCGTCATGCGGTGGACTTGGTAGCAGCAGGGGAGGACTTTTGGTCCGGGGCGCCCGAACCTGCAGAAGGTTTCCTTCCCCTTCCTCTACCTTTTGAAGCGAGGAAGGACGAACCTTTACCACGCCTGAATTTATTGCGACGAAAGGACTGCATTTGCTGATGTGGTGCCTTCTTCTGTTGTGTGGGAACATAAGGAAGAAAAGAGGACTTACCCGCAGTCGCGGTCGAGACCAGGTCAGCCAAGCCGTCCCCAAACAAGACAGTACCTTTGAAGGGTAGCGCTTCCATAGCCCTCTTGGAGTCGGCATCAGCGTTCCATTGATGGATCCACAGGGCCCTTCTGGCTGATATCGACATGGCACTGGTTCTTGAACCCAAGAGACAGACGTCCCTCGCCGCATCTTATGTAATCTGCAGCGTCCTTAATATAACCAAGAGTTAGAAGGACATTATCTTTATCAAGAGTATCCATATCATTAGCTAAATTCTCAGCCCATTTAGCAATAGCACTACTCACCCATAACGACGCCACAGCGGGTGTGAGTAATGCACCCGAATTAGCGAAAATGGACTTCAGAGACGTCCCCCCCCCCCCCCCCCCCAGCGCCCTGCACCCAGTGATTACCGTTGGGGATGTTTGTGGGAGCATGGAGCACAGCTTCACCGCTGTGCTGTACCTTCCGTTGCTGAAGTCTTCTGCCGTCCTGAAGTCTTCTGATCTTCTCATACTCACCCGACTTCTGTGAGGGGATTGACGGCGTGGCTCCGGGAACAAGCAGCTAGGCACACCAAGTGATCGTACCCTCTGGAGCTAATGGTGTCCAGTAGCCGAGAAGCAGAGCCTTGAAACTCACAGAAGTAGGTCCTGCTTCTCTCCCCTCACTCCCACGCTGCAGGGAGCCTGTAGCCAGCAGGGCTCCCTGAAAATAAAAAACCTAACAAAAGTCTTTTCTAGAGAAACTCAGTAGAGCTCCCCTAGTGTGCATCCAGTCACTCCAGGGCACAAAGTCTAACTGAGGTCTGGAGGAGGGGCATAGGGGGAGGAGCCAGTTCACACCCAGTCTTAAGTCTTTCATGCTGCTTTCACATCGCAAAACCTGCTTTTGAAATGGTATTTGAAACGGTTCTTAAAACGGGTCTGAGCAGTTAAACCCCTTTCACATCTCATGTTGTAACCAGTAAATTACCATTTCATTCCCGTTTTGGTACCTTTCACACTGAACCCGTTTCACCCATAGAAAACAGTGGTTGTCATTATAAATGGACTTTTCTGGCCCACACATTATTATTAATCACTAATTAATTCATTATTAATAATTTGGATAGTCGTACGATGGAACCCAGCAGCTTGAAGCATATCTATTTTTATTAGATGGGATTAGGTACTTGGTTTGTCTTTTTTGGAGGCACAAGTATTATTTATATATTTTTTAAAATTATTATTTTTTTTTTAAGATGGAATGGTTAAAAACACGGAAAAAAATGGCGTGGGGTCCCCCCTCCAAAGCATAACCAGCCTCGGGCTCTTCGAGCTGGTCCTGGTTCTAAAAAATGCGGGGGAAAAATTGACAGGGGATCCCCCGTATTTTTAAAACCAGCACCGGGCTCTGCGCCTGGTGCTGGTGCAAAAAATACGGGGGACAAAACGAGTAGGGGTCCCCCGTATTTTTCACACCAGCATCGGGCTCCACTAGCTGGACAGATAATGCCACAGCCGGGGGTCACTTTTATGCCGTGCCCTGCGGCCGTGGCATTAAATATCCAACTAGTCACCCCTGGCCGGGGTACCCTGGGGGAGTGGGGACCCCTTCAATCAAGGGGTGTCCCCCCCCCAGCCACCCAAGGGCCAGGGGTGAAGCCCGAGGCTGTCCCCCCCCCATCCAATGGGCTGCGGATGGGGGGGCTGATAGCCTTTGTTGTAAATGAAAAGATATTGTTTTTTCCAGTAGTACTACAAGTCCCAGCAAGCCTCCCCCGCAAGCTGGTACTTGGAGAACCACAAGTACCAGCATGCGGGAGAAAAACTGGCCCGCTGGTACCTGTAGTTCTAATGGAAAAAAAATACCCAAATAAAAACAGGACACAGACACCGTCGACAGTAAAACTTTATTACACACTGCCGACACACACATACTTACCTATGTTCACACGCCGACATCGGTCCTCTTCTCCATGTAGAATCCAGGGGTACCTGAAAATAAAAGTTCAATATACTCACCTCAGCCATGGTCCAGAGATAAATCCACGGACTTGGCAAAAAAAGAAAACGAACACCCGGACCTGCGGACCGAAAGGGGTCCCATGCTAACATGAGACCCCTCTCCCCGAATGCCGGGACATCACGTGACTCCTGTCACTGAAGTCCCTTCAGCCAATCAGGAAGCGCTACTTCCGTGGCGCTCACCTGATTGGCTGTGCACTGTCTGAGCTGTCAGACAGCGCATCGCAAAGCCGCTCCATTACTTTCAATGGTGGGAAGTTTGCGGCTAGCGGTGGGGTCAGCGGGCCAGTTTTTCTCCCGCATGCTGGTACTTGTGGTTCTCCAAGTACCAGCTTGCGGGGGAGGCTTGCTGGGACTTGTAGTACTACTGGAAAAAACAATATCTTTTCATTTACAACAAAGGCTATCAGCCCCCCCATCCGCAGCCCATTGGATGGGGGGGGACAGCCTCGGGCTTCACCCCTGGCCCTTGGGTGGCTGGGGGGGGGGGGACCCCTTGATTGAAGGGGTCCCCACTCCCCCAGGGTACCCCGGCCAGGGGTGACTAGTTGGATATTTAATGCCACGGCCGCAGGGCACGGCATAAAAGTGACCCCCGGCTGTGGCATTATCTGTCCAGCTAGTGGAGCCCGATGCTGGTGTGAAAAATACGGGGGACCCCTACTCGTTTTGTCCCCCGTATTTTTTGCACCAGGCGCAGAGCCCGGTGCTGGTTTTAAAAATACGGGGGATCCCCTGTCAATTTCCCCCCCGCATTTTTAGAACCAGGACCAGCTCGAAGAGCCCGAGGCTGGTTATGCTTTGGAGGGGGGACCCCACGCCATTTTTTTACGTGTTTTTCACATTTAAACGTTTATAAAGCCACTCTCTCATGTGTCTCCTGTGTTTTCCAAGCTGTTTCCTGGTTGTGGCTGGTGACATCACACATGGAGACAGCCTATCATCTTCTGGGGCTTGCAAATACCGTTTCAGACCCTTTCACACTGCACAGTGAAATGGGACTGAAACGGGTAGGACCCTGCTTTTTTACCGTTTCAAAATACCGGTATTTTGAAAACGGTAAATTGAAGGGGACCCTTTCACATCGCAGCTTGACCCGTTTAGGAAGCCAGTTAAAACGGCAAAATACCGGGTATAAGCTGCGGTGTGAAAGGGGTATTAGTGTGCCCAAGCTCCTGCGGATCCCGTCTATACACCATGGTCCTTTTGGAGTCCCCAGCATCCTCTATGACGTAAGAGAAATGCTTATATTTTTCATTGTCTAGGTGAATTCTGCCAGCGCTGTCTTCATCTCTTGCCTATTTATTTACCCGAGATTGACTATCACAACAGAGAATTACTGATACACAGGGTATCAGAAATTTACGGAGTAAAAAAATAAGAATTTACTTACCGATAATTCTATTTCTCATAGTCCGTAGTGGATGCTGGGGACTCCGTAAGGACCATGGGGAATAGCGGCTCCGCAGGAGACTGGGCACATCTAAAGAAAGCTTTAGGACTATCTGGTGTGCACTGGCTCCTCCCCCTATGACCCTCCTCCAAGCCTCAGTTAGGATACTGTGCCCGGACGAGCGTACACAATAAGGAAGGATTTTGAATCCCGGGTAAGACTCATACCAGCCACACCAATCACACCGCATAACCTGTGATCTGAACCCAGTTAACAGCATGATAACAGAGGAGCCTCTGAAAGATGGCTCACAACAATAATAACCCGATTTTTGTAACAATAACTATGTACAAGTATTGCAGACAATCCGCACTTGGGATGGGCGCCCAGCATCTACGGACTATGAGAAATAGAATTATCGGTAAGTAAATTCTTATTTTCTCTAACGTCCTAAGTGGATGCTGGGGACTCCGTAAGGACCATGGGGATTATACCAAAGCTCCCAAACGGGCGGGAGAGTGCGGATGACTCTGCAGCACCAAATGAGAGAACTCCAGGTCCTCCTCAGCCAGGATATCAATTTTGTAGAATTTTACAAACGTATTTGCTCCTGACCAAGTAGCTGCTCGGCAAAGTTGTAATGCCGAGACCCCTCGGGCAGCCGCCCAAGATGAGCCCACCTTCCTTGTGGAGTGGGCATTTACAGATTTTTGGCTGTGGCAGGCCTGCCACAGAATGTGCAAGCTGAATTGTACTACAAATCCAACGAGCAATAGTCTGCTTAGAAGCAGGAGCACCCAGCTTGTTGGGTGCATACAGGATAAACAGCGAGTCAGATTTCCTGACTCCAGCCGTCCTGGAAACATATATTTTCAGGGCACTGACAACGTCTAGCAACTTGGAGGCCTCCAAGTCCCTAGTAGCCGCAGGCACCACCAATAGGTTGGTTCAGGTGAAACGCTGAAACCACCTTGGGGAGAAACTGAGGACGAGTCCTCAATTCCGCCCTGTCCGAATGGAAAATCAGATAAGGGCTTTTTCAGGATAAAGCCGCCAATTCTGACACGCGCCTGGCCCAGGCCAGGGCCAACAGCATGACCACTTTCCATGTGAGATATTTTAACTCCACAGATTTAAGTGGTTCAAACCAATGTGACTTTTGGAACCCAAAACTACATTGAGATCCCAAAGTGCCACTGGAGGCACAAAAGGAGGCTGTATATGCAGTACCCCTTTTACAAACGTCTGAACTTCAGGGACTGAAGCTAGTTCTTTTTGGAAGAAAATTGACAGGGCCGAAATTTGAACCTTAATGGACCCCAATTTCAGGCCCATAGACACTCCTGTTTGCAGGAAATGTAGGAATCGACCCAGTTGAATTTCCTCCGTCGGGCCTTACTCGCACCACGCAACATATTTTCGCCAATTGCGGTGATAATGTTTTTGCGGTTACATCCTTCCTGGCTTTGATCAGGATAGGGATGACTTCATCCGGAATGCCTTTTTTCCTTCAGGATCCGGCGTTCAACCGCCATGCCGTCAAACGCAGCCGCGGTAAGTCTTGGAACAGACAGGGTCCTTGCTGGAGCAGGTCCCTTCTTAGAGGTAGAGGCCACGGATCCTCCGTGAGCATCTCTTGAAGTTCCGGTTACCAAGTCCTTCTTGGCCAATCCGGAACCACGAATATAGTGCTTACTCCTCTCCATCTTATCAATCTCAGTACCTTGGGTATGAGAGGCAGAGGAGGGAACACATACCCTGACTGGTACACCCACGGTGTTACCAGAGCGTCTACAGCTTATTGCCTGAGGGTCCCTGGACCTGGCGCAATACCTGTCGAGTTTTTAATCATGTGGAAGACTTCTGGGTGAAGTCCCCACTCTCCCGGGTGGAGGTCGTGCTGAGGAAGTCTGCTTCCCAGTTGTCCACTCCCGGAATGAATACTGCTGACAGTGCTATCACATGATTTTCCGCCCAGCGAAGAATCCTTGCAGCTTCTGCCATTGCCCTCCTGCTTCTTGTGCCACCCTGTCTGTTTACGTGGGTGACTGCCGTGATGTTGTCCGACTGGATCAACACCGGCTGACCTTGAAGCAGAGGTCTTGCTAAGCTTAGAGCATTGTAAATGTCCCTTAGCTTCAGGATATTTATGTGAAGTGATGTCTCCAGGCTTGACCATAAGCCCTGGATATTCCTTCCCTGTGTGACTGCTCCCCAGCCTCGCAGGCTGGCATCCGTGGTCACCCGGACCCAGTCCTGAATGCCTAATCTGCGGCCCTCTAGAAGATGAGCACTCTGCAACCACCACAGGAGGGACACCCTTGTCCTTGGTGACAGGGTTATCCGCTGATGCATCTGAAGATGCGACCCGGACCATTTGTCCAGCAGGTCCCACTGGAAAGTTCTTGCGTGGAATCTGCCGAATGGGATTGCTTCGTAGGAAGCCACCATTTTACCCAGAACCCTTGTGCATTGATGCACTGAGACTTGGCTCGGTTTTAGGAGGTTCCTGACTAGCTCGGATAACTCCCTGGCTTTCTCCTCCGGGAGAAACACCTTTTTCTGGACTGTGTCCAGGATCATCCCTAGGAACAGAAGACACGTCGTCGGAACCAGGTGCGATTTTGGAATATTGAGAATCCAATCGTGCTGCCGCCACACTACCTGAGATAGTGCTACACCGACCTCCAACTGTTCCCTGGATCTTACCCTTATCAGGGAATTGTCCAAGTAAGGGATAACTAAAATTCACTTCCTTCGAAGGAATATCATCATTTCGGCCATTACCTTGGTAAAGACCCGGGGTGCCGTGTACCATCCATACGGCAGCGTCTGAACTGATAGTGACAGTTCTGTACCATAAACCTGAGGTACCCTTGGTGAGAAGGGTAAATTTTGACATGAAGGTAAGCATCCTTGATGTCCCGAGACATCATGTAGTCCCCTTCTTCCAGGTTCGCAATCACTGCTCTGAGTGACTCAATCTTGAATTTGAACCTCTGTACGTAAGTGTTCAAAGATTTTAGATTTAGAATCGGTCTCACCGAGCCGTCCGGCTTCGGTACCACAACAGTGTGGAATAATACCCCGTTCCTTGCAGGAGGGGTATCTTGATTATCACCTGCTGGGAATACAGCTTGTGAATGGCTTCCAAAACTGTCTCCCTGTCAGAAGGAGACATCGGTAAAGCCGACTTTAGGAAACGGCGAGGGGGAGACGTCTCGAATTCTAATTTGTACCCCTGAGATATCACCTGAAGGATCCAGGGGTCTACTTGCGAGTGAGCCCACTGCGCGCTGAAATTCATTGAGACGGGCCCCCCACCGTGCCTGATTCTGCTTGTAAAGCCCCAGCGTATACTGAGGGCTTGGCAGAGGCGGGAGAGGGTTTCTGTTCCTGGGAACTGGCTGATTTCTGCAGCCTTTTTCCTCTCCCTCTGTCACGGGGCAGAAATGAGGAACCTTTTGCCCGCTTGTCCACGAAAAGACTGCGCCTGATAATACGGCGTCTTCTCATGTTGAGAGGCGACCTGGGGTACAAACGTGGAATTCCCAGCTGTTGCCGTGGCCACCAGGTCTGAAAGACCGACCCCAAATAACTCCTCCCTTAATAAAGCAATACTTCCAAATGCCGTTTGGAATACGCATCACCTGACCACTGACGTGTCCATAACCCTCTACTGGTAGAAATGGACAACGCGCTTAGACTTGATGCCAGTCGGCAAATATTCCGCTGTGCATCACGCATATATAGAAATGCATCTTTTAAATGCTCTATAGGCAAAAATATACTGTCCCTATCTAGGATATCAATATTTTCAGTCAGGGAATCCGACCACGCCAACCCAGCACTGCACATCCAGGCTGAGGCGATTGCTGGTCGCAGTATAACACCAGTATGTGTGTAAATACCTTTTAGGATACCCTCCTGCTTTCTATCAGCAGGATCCTTAAGGGCGGCCATCTCAGGCGAAGGTAGAGCCCTTACAAGCGTGTGAGCGCTTTATCCACCCTAGGGGGTGTTTCCCAACGCACCCTAACCTCTGGCGGGAAAGGATATAATGCCAATAACATTTTAGAAATTATCAGTTGTTATCGGGGGAAACCCACGCATCATCACACACCTCATTTAATTTCTCAGATTCAGGAAAACTACAGGTAGTTTTTCCTCACCGAACATAATACCCCTTTTTTGGTGGTACTCGTATTATCAGAAAATAAGAATTTACTTACCGATAATTCTATTTCTCATAGTCCGTAGTGGATGCTGGGGACTCCGTCAGGACCATGGGGAATAGCGGGCTCCGCAGGAGACAGGGCACATCTAAAAAAGCTTTTAGGTCACATGGTGCGTACTGGCTCCTCCCCCCATGACCCTCCTCCAAGCCTCAGTTAGGTACTGTGCCCGGACGAGCGTACACAATAAGGAAGGATCTTGAATCCCGGGTAAGACTCATACCAGCCACACCAATCACACCATACAACTTGTGATCTGAACCCAGTTAACAGTATGATAACAAAACGAAGTAGCCTCTAAAAAGATGGCTCACAACAATAATAACCCGATTTTTGTAACAATAACTATGTACAAGTATTGCAGACAATCCGCACTTGGGATGGGCGCCCAGCATCCACTACGGACTATGAGAAATAGAATTATCGGTAAGTAAATTCTTATTTTCTCTAACGTCCTAGTGGATGCTGGGGACTCCGTCAGGACCATGGGGATTATACCAAAGCTCCCAAACGGGCGGGAGAGTGCGGATGACTCTGCAGCACCGAATGAGAAAACTCCAGGTCCTCTGTAGCCAGAGTATCAAATTTGTAAAATTTTACAAACGTGTTCTCCCCTGACCACGTAGCTGCTCGGCAAAGTTGTAATGCCGAGACTCCTCGGGCAGCCGCCCAAGATGAGCCCACCTTCCTTGTGGAGTGGGCCTTTACAGATTTAGGCTGTGGCACGCCTGCCACAGAATGTGCAAGTTGGATTGTGCTACAGATCCAACGTGCAATCGTCTGTTTAGACGCAGGAGCACCCATCTTGTTGGGTGCATACAATGTAAACAACGAGTCAGTTTTTCTGACTCCAGCTGTCCTTGAAATATATATTTTTAATGCTCTGACAACGTCCAGTAACTTGGAGTCCTCCAAGTCGCTAGTAGCCGCAGGCACCACAATAGGCTGGTTTAAGTGAAATGCCGAAACCACCTTAGGGAGAAATTGAGGACGCGTCCTCAATTCTGCCCTGTCCGAATGGAATATCAGATATGGGCTCTTGTATGACAAAGCTGCCAACTCTGAAACTCTCCTGGCAGAAGCCAGGGCCAACAGCATGGTTACCTTCCATGTAAGGTATTTTAATTCTACCGATTTTAACGGCTCAAACCAATGAGATTTGAGAAAATTTAGAACCACGTTCAAATCCCACGGTGCCACTGGAGGCACTATTGGGGGTTGTATATGTAGTACACCTTTGACAAAAGTTTGTACTTCAGGCACTGACGCCAATTCCTTCTGGAAGAAAATTGATAAGGCCGAAATTTGAACTTTAATAGACCCCAATTTTAGGCCCATAGACAATCCTGCTTGCAGGAAATGTAAGAATCGACCCAATTGAAATTCTTCCGTTGGAGCCTTCTTGGCCTCACACCACGCAACATATTTTCGCCAAATGCGGTGATAATGTTGTACAGTCACTTCCATCCTAGCCTTAATCAAGGTAGGAATAACTTCCTCTGGAATGCCCTTTTCTTTTAGAATCCGGCGTTCAACCGCCATGCCGTCAAACGCAGACGCGGTAAGTCTTGGAACATACAAGGTCCCTGCTGAAGCAGATCCCTTCTCAGAGGTAGAGGCCACGGATCCTCCGTGAGCATCTCTTGAAGTTCCGGATACCAAGTTCTCCTTGGCCAGTCCGGAGCCACCAGTATCGTTCTTACTCCTCTTTTCCGTATAATTCTCAGCACCTTTGGTATGAGAGGCAGAGGAGGGAACACATACACTGATTGGTACACCCACGGTGTTACCAGAGCGTCCACAGCTATTGCCTGAGGGTCTCTTGACCTGGCGCAATACCTGTCCAATTTTTTGTTGAGGCGAGACGCCATCATGTCTACCTTTGGTTTTTCCCAACGGTTCACAATCATGTGGAAAACTTCTGGATGAAGTCCCCACTCTCCCGGGTGAAGGTCGTGTCTGCTGAGGAAATCTGCTTCCCAGTTGTCCACTCCCGGGATGAACACTGCTGACAGTGCTATGACATGATTCTCCGCCCAGCGCAGAATCCTTGCCGCTTCTGCCATTGCACTCCTGCTTCTCGTGCCGCCTTGTCGGTTTACGTGGGCGACTGCCGTGATGTTGTCGGACTGGATCAACACCGGCTGACCCTGAAGCAGCGGTTTTGCCAGACCTAGAGCATTGTAGATCGCTCTTAGCTCCAGTATATTTATGTGAAGAGACGTCTCCAGGCTTGACCACACGCCCTGGAAATTTCTTCCCTTTGTGACTGCTCCCCAACCTCGTAGGCTGGCATCCGTAGTCACCAGGACCCAGTCCTGTATGCCGAATCTGCGGCCCACTAACAGATGGGCAGTCTGCAGCCACCACAGGAGAGACAACCTTGTTCTTGGTGACAGTGCTATCCGCTGATGCATGTGCAGATGCGATCCGGACCATTTGTCCAGCAGATCCCACTGAAATGTCCGTGCATGGAATCTGCCGAATGGAATCGCTTCGTACGAAGCCACCATCTTTCCCAGGACTCTTGTGCATTGATGTACTGACACCGTTCCTGGTTTTAGGAGGTTCCTGACAAGTTCGGATAACTCCCTTGCTTTTCCCTCCGGGAGAAACACCTTTTTCTGAACCGTGTCCAGAATCATTCCCAGGAACAGCAGACGAGTTGTCGGGGTCAATTGAGATTTTGGAAGATTCAGAATCCACCCGTGTTGCTGGAGCACTACCTGGGTTAGTGCTACACCGACTTCCAGCTGTTCTCTGGACTTTGCCCTTATCAGGAGATCGTCCAAGTAAGGGATAATTAATACGCCTTTTCTTCGTAGAAGAACCATCATTTCGGTCATTACCTTGGTAAAGACCCGAGGGGCCGTAGACAAACCAAACGGCATCGTTTGAAACTGATAATGACAGTCTTGTATCACGAACCTGAGATACCCTTGGTGTGAGGGGTAAATTGGGACATGCAGATAAGCATCCTTTATGTCCAGGGACACCATGAAGTCCCCGTCTTCCAGATTCGCTATCACTGCTCTGAGTGACTCCATTTTGAACTTGAATTTCTGTATGTACAGGTTCAAGGATTTCAGATTTAGAATAGGTCTTACCGAACCGTCCGGCTTCGGTACCACAAATAGTGTGGAATAATACCCCTTTCCCTGTTGTAGGAGGGGTACCTTGACTATCACCTGCTGAGAATACAGCTTGTGAATGGCTTCCAAAACCGACGTCCTTTCTGAGGGAGACGTTGGTAAAGCAGACTTTAGGAACCGGCGAGGGGGAAACCTTTCGAACTCCAGCATGTAACCCTGAGATATTATCTGCAGGACCCACGGGTCCACTTGTGAGTGAGCCCATTGATTGCTGAAAATCTTGAGTCGACCCCCCACCGTTCCTGGGTCCGCTTGTAAAGCCCCAGCGTCATGCTGATGGCTTTGTAGAAGCCGGGGCGGGCTTCTGTTCCTGGGCAGGGGCTGCGTGCTGCCCTTTCTTACCCTTTCCTCTGCCTCTCGGCAGATAAGACTGTCCTTTTGGTCGCTTTTTATAGGAGCGAAAGGACTGCGGCTGAAAAGACGGTGTCTTTTTCTGTTGTGAAGGGGTCTGAGGTAAAAAGGTGGATTTGCCGGCAGTTGCCGTGGTCACCAGGTCCGAAAGACCGACCCCAAACAATTCCTCTCCTTTATATGGCAATACTTCCATATGCCTCTTGGAATCCGCATCACCTGACCACTGTCGCGTCCATAAACTTCTTCTAGCAGATATGGACATCGCGCTTACTCTTGATGCTAGAGTACAAACATCCCTCTGAGCATCTCGCATATAAAGAAAAGCATCCTTTAATTGCTCTAGAGTCAATAAAACACTGTCCCTATCCAGGGTCTCAATATTTTCAGTCAGAGAATCCAACCACACTACCCCAGCACTGCACATCCAGGCTGAGGCTATTGCCGGTCGCAGTATAACACCCGTATGTGTGTATATACTCTTCAGTGTAGTTTCCAGCCTCCTATCTGCTGGATCCTTGAGGGCGGCCGTATCAGGAGACGGCAACGCCACTTGCTTTGATAAACGTGTGAGCGCCTTATCCACCTTAGGGGGTGATTCCCAGCGCGCCCTAACCTCTGGTGGGAAAGGGTATAATGCCAACAACTTCTTTGAAATTAGCATTTTTCTATCGGGGGTAACCCACGCTTCATCACACACATCATTCAATTCCTCTGATTCTGGGAAAAATACAGGTAGTTTTTTCACCCCCCACATAATACCCCTTTTTGAGGTACCAGTAGTATCAGAGAGCTGCAAAGCCTCCTTCATTGCCGTGATCATATAACGTGTGGCCCTATTGGAAAATACGTTTACTTCCTCACCGTCGACACTAGATTCATCTGTGTCGGTACCCGTGTCGACTGACTGAGGTAAGGGACGTTTTACAGCCCCTGACGGTGTCTGAGATGCCTGAACCGGTACTAACTGGTTTGCCGGGCGTCTCATTTCGTCAACTGACTTTTGTAATGTGCTGACATTATCACGTAATTCCATAACCAAAGCCATCCATTCCGGTGTCGACTCCCTAGGGGGTGACATTACCATCATCGGCAATTGCTCTGCCTCCACACCAACTTCGTCCTCATACATGTCGACACACACGTACCGACACACACAGCAGCCACACAGTGAATGCTCTATTGAAGACAGGACCCTCCTAGCCCTTTGGGGAGACAGAGGGAGAGTTTGCCAGCACACACCAAAAGCGCTATACAGTATATAACAACCCTAGAAGGTGTTGTTTTTATATATGCGCTCTCAATATATATTTATATCGCCAATTTATGCCCCCCCTCTCTTTGTTACCCTGTTTCTGTAGTGCAGTGCAGGGGAGAGTCGTGGGAGCCTTCCTCACCAGCGGAGCCGTGCAGGAAAATGGCGCCGAGTGCTGAGGAGAATAAGCTCCGCCCCTTTTCCGGCGGGCTTTTCTCCCGGTTTTTCTAATAAACTGGCCTGGGTTAAATACATACATATAGCCTTAATGGCTATATGTGATGTATTTATTTGCCTCTAAGGTACTCTATATTGCTGCCCAGGGCGCCCCCAGCAGCGCCCTGCACCCTCCGTGACCGAGATCCGTGAGCCGTGTAGCAACAATGGCGCACAGCTGCAGTGCTGTGCGCTACCTCTATGAAGACTGAAGTCTTCTGCCGCCTGTTTCCGGACCTCCGTTCTGCCGTTCTTCAGCGTCTGTAAGGGGGATCGGCGGCGCGGCTCCGGGACGAACCCCAGGCTGACCTGTGTTCCGACTCCCTCTGGAGCTCAGTGTCCAGTAGCCTAAGACTTCAATCCTCCTGCAGGCAGGTGAGTTGCAAGTCTCTCCCCTAAGTCCCTCGTTGCAGTGCTCCTGTCGCCAGCAGGAGACACTGATTAGAAACCAAAAAAAAAAACTTTTCTAACTAGCTCTTTAAGAGAGCCACCTAGATTGCACCCTCTCGGACGGGCACAAAAACCTAACTGAGGCTTGGAGGAGGGTCATGGGGGGAGGAGCCAGTACGCACCATGTGACCTAAAAGCTTTTTTAGATGTGCCCTGTCTCCTGCGGAGCCCGCTATTCCCCATGGTCCTGACGGAGTCCCCAGCATCCACTAGGACGTTAGAGAAATGTGTAAAACATTTTTCATTGCCTCAATCATGTAACGTGTGGCCCTACTGGAAGTCACATTCGTCTCTTCACCGTCGACACTGGAGTCAGTATCCGTGTCGGCGTCTATATCTGCCATCTGAGGTAACGGGCGCTTTAGAGCCCCTGACGGCCTATGAGACGTCTGGACAGGCACAAGCTGAGTAGCCGGCTGTCTCATGTCAACCACTGTCTTTTATACAGAGCTGACACTGTCACGTAATTCCTTCCAACAGTTCATCCACTCAGGTGTCGACCCCCTAGGGGGTGACATCACTATTACAGGCAATCTGCTCCGTCTCCACATCATTTTTCTCCTCATACATGTCGACACAAAAGTACCGACATACAGCACACACACAGGGAATGCTCTGATAGAGGACAGGACCCCACTAGCCCTTTGGGGAGACAGAGGGAGAGTTTGCCAGCACACACCAGAGCGCTATATAAATACAGGGATAACCTTATATAAGTGTTTTTCCCCTTATAGCTGCTGTATAGTTAATACTGCGCCTAATTAGTGCCCCCCTCTCTTTTTTAACCCTTTCTGTAGTGTAGTGACTGCAGGGGAGAGCCAGGGAGCTTCCCTCCAACGGAGCTGTGAGGGAAAATGGCGCCAGTGTGCTGAGGAGATAGGCTCCGCCCCTTTTTCGCGGACTTTTCTCCTGCTTTTTTATGGATTCTGGCAGGGGTTAAATGCATCCATATAGCCCAGGAGCTATATGTGATGCATTTTTTGCCATCCAAGGTGTTTTTATTGCGTCTCAGGGCGCCCCCCCCCAGCGCCCTGCACCCTCAGTGACCGAAGTGTGAAGTGTGCTGAGAGCAATGGCGCACAGCTGCAGTGCTATGCGCTACCTTGTTGAAGACAGGACGTCTTCTGCCGCCGATTTTCCGGACCTCTTCTGCCTTCTGGCTCTGTAAGGGGGCCGGCGGCGCGGCTCTGGGACCCATCCAAGCTGGGCCTGTGATCGTCCCTCTGGAGCTAATGTCCAGTAGCCTAAGAAGCCCAATCCACTCTGCACGCAGGTGAGTTCGCTTCTTCTCCCCTTAGTCCCTCGATGCAGTGAGCCTGTTGCCAGCAGGTCTCACTGAAAATAAAAAAACAAAACTAAAACTTTCACTAAGAAGCTCAGGAGAGCCCCTAGTGTGCACCCTTCTCGTTCGGGCACAGAGATCTAACTGAGGCTTGGAGGAGGGTCATAGGGGGAGGAGCCAGTGCACACCAGATAGTCCTAAAGCTTTCTTTAGATGTGCCCAGTCTCCTGCGGAGCCGCTATTCCCCATGGTCCTTACGGAGTCCCCAGCATCCACTTAGGACGTTAGAGAAAAGAAACAAAGCCATCTAGTTTGCAATCCACCTCAGCAATAAGCACCTGTGCAGCAGCTTCTTAAATGCTTCCACCCTCATCCATACTTTCGTTTCCTATTGCTGGCTCCTGTCTCCATATGTCCAGAAACCTCACTGAATCAGCGTCAGGACGTGATAAAGTCACATCCAGCATTCAGTGAGGAGGAGGAGGAAGCAGTGCAGTGTCAGGCACTGTGGTGCCTGCAACTCCTCTCTGCGCCTGCGACACCATGGTGGGATTGTAACCATCCACTTTGAGGACATGATCCACAATTTGAATACCCCTGGTTAAGAACATAAACTCCAGTGTCTGTGCATATCTCAAAAGCCAAACCAACTTTTTCTAGTGCAACAAGAATGGATTAGCATCCCCCCCCTTCCCACCCCAAAAACAGTAAATGCATTCGGAACAACTTACCTGTGTATTTTACCAACATCCGTCCAGTAGAAATCTCCCACAACTTCGCCACAGAGTCTTTGCCACTAGAAAGAATGTATTTGGAGTTTTTGGAGAAGATGGCAGAGCACACTTCTGCCCCATCGTGGGCCTTCTCGTATGTGGTTATGCAGCGGTTTGAGACTCCATCCCAGAGCTTGATGCTGCCATCTTTGCTGCAAGTGACGTACGTATTGGCACTGGGGTTGTAGTTGACAGAACAGATAGCGTCTGTGTGCTGATCTTGAGGGTTACAGGAAACGAAGCACTGGAAAGTGTTCACATCATAGAGCCGTAGTGTGGGATGTTGTGTGCCAACAATGATAAAGTCTCCTGATGGATGGAACGAGATGGATCGCAACATTTCTGCTTCCTGGTTAATTATAGAAATAATAACTATTAGAAGACTGAGTTTGGGAGATGTATAGATTTGTGGGGTGCTAAAATATGTAAAAAGAAATGAATAATTATTTACAAAACTATAAGTAGTGCAGAATTGTTCTAGAAGACCATTAATGTTTCAAGTAGCTTTGAAGACCTGCACCCCGAGTGCTTTTACAAAATGTAAGCTTAAAATAAGAACTACAAGCCAGAGATCCCACCAGTGGATCTGGTAAATGCAGAACCACAGTGACTACATAGAACTCCATCGGAAGTATTCGTGGCAAAGCAGCCATGAAATCCCTTAGTGAGGTGTCCGATTTCTACTCAATGTATGTGACAAAATATCTGCTCCAGCTTATAACAGTCTAGAGAAAATAAGAATTTACTTACCGATAATTCTATTTCTCGTAGTCCGTAGTGGATGCTGGGAACTCCGTAAGGACCATGGAGGAATAGCGGCTCCGCAGGAGACTGGGCACAAAAGTAAAGCTTTAGGACTACCTGGTGTGCACTGGCTCCTCCCCCTATGACCCTCCTCCAAGCCTCAGTTAGGATACTGTGCCCGGACGAGCGTACACAATAAGGAAGGATTTATGAATCCCGGGTAAGACTCATACCAGCCACACCAATCACACCGTACAACTTGTGATCTGAACCCAGTTAACAGCATGATAACAGAGGAGCCTCTGGATAGATGGCTCACAACAATAACCCGATTTAGTTAACAATAACTATGTACAAGTATTGCAGACAATCCGCACTTGGGATGGGCGCCCAGCATCCACTACGGACTACGAGAAATAGAATTATCGGTAAGTAAATTCTTATTTTCTCTGACGTCCTAGTGGATGCTGGGAACTCCGTAAGGACCATGGGGATTATACCAAAGCTCCCAAACGGGCGGGAGAGTGCGGATGACTCTGCAGCACCGAATGAGAGAACTCCAGGTCCTCCTCAGCCAGGGTATCAAATTTGTAGAATTTAGCAAACGTGTTTTCCCCTGACCAAGTAGCTGCTCGGCAAAGTTGTAAAGCCGAGACCCCTCGGGCAGCCGCCCAAGATGAGCCCACCTTCCTTGTGGAATGGGCTTTTACAGATTTTGGCTGTGGCAGGCCTGCCACAGAATGTGCAAGCTGAATTGTATTACAAATCCAACGAGCAATAGTCTGCTTAGAAGCAGGAGCACCCAGCTTGTTGGGTGCATACAGGATAAACAGCGAGTCAGATTTTCTGACTCCAGCCGTCCTGGAAACATATATTTTCAAGGCCCTGACTACGTCCAACAACTTGGAGTCCTCCAAGTCACTAGTAGCCGCAGGTACCACAATAGGTTGGTTCAGATGAAACACTGAAACCACCTTAGGGAGAAAATGAGGACGAGTCCTCAATTCCGCCCTGTCTGAATGGAAGATCAGATAAGGGCTTTTACAGGATAAAGCCCGCCAATTCTGACACGCGCCTGGCCGAGGCCAGGGCCAACAACATGACCACTTTCCATGTGAGATATTTTAACTCCACAGATTCAAGTGGTTCAAACCAATGTGACTTTAGGAACCCCAAAACTACATTGAGATCCCAAAGTGCCACTGGAGGCACAAAAGGAGGCTGTATATGCAGTACCCCTTTTACAAACGTCTGAACTTCAGGAACTGAAGCTAGTTCTTTCTGGAAGAAAATTGACAGGGCCGAAATTTGAACCTTAATGGACCCCAATTTTAGGCCCATAGACACTCCTGTTTACAGGAAATGCAGGAATCGACCTAGTTGAAATTCCTCCATCGGGGCCTTACTGGCCTCGCACCACGCAACATATTTTCGCCAAATGCGGTGATAATGCTTTGCGGTTACATCCTTCCTGGCTTGATCAGGGTAGTGATGACTTCATCCGGAATGCCTTTTTCCTTCAGGATCCGGCGTTTAACCGCCCTGCCGTCAAACGCAGCCGCGGTAAGTCTTGGAATAGACAGGGTCCTTGCTGGAGCAGGTCCCTTCTTAGAGGTAGAGGCCACGGGTCCTCCGTGAGCATCTCTTGAAGTTCCGGGTACCAAGTCCTTCTTGGCCAATCCGGAGCCACGAGTATAGTTCTTACTCCCCTCCGTCTTATAATTCTCAGTACTTTTGGTATGAGAGGAAGAGGAGGGAACACATACACTGACTGGTACACCCACGGTGTTACCAGAGCGTCCACAGCTATTGCCTGAGGGTCCCTTGACCTGGCGCAATACCTGTCCAATTTTTTGTTTAGGCGGGACGCCATCATGTCCACCTTTGGTTTTTCCCAACGGTTTACAATCATGTGGAAGACTTCTGGGTGAAGTCCCCACTCTCCCGGGTGGAGGTCGTGCCTGCTGAGGAAGTCTGCTTCCCAGTTGTCCACTCCCGGAATGAACACTGCTGACAATGCCATCACATGATTTTCCGCCCAGCGAAAAATCCTTGCAGCTTCTGCCATTGCCCTCCTGCTTCTTGTGCCGCCCTGTCTGTTTACGTGGGCGACTGCCGTGATGTTGTCCGACTGGATCAGCACCGGCTGACCTTGAAGCAGAGGTCTTGCTTGGCTTAGGGCATTGTAAATGGTCCTTAGCTCCAAAATATTTATGTGAAGTGATGTCTCCAGGCTTGACCACAAGCCCTGGAAATTTCTTTCCTGTGTGACTGCTCCCCAGCCTCGCAGGCTGGCATCCGTGGTCACCAGGACCCAGTCCTGAATGCCGAATCTGCGGCCCTCTAGAAGATGAGCACTCTGCAACCACCCCAGGAGAGACACCCTTGTCTTTGGTGACAGGGTTATCCGCTGATGCATCTGAAGATGCGATCCGGACCATTTGTCCAGCAGGTCCCACTGGAAAGTTCTTGCGTGGAATCTGCCGAATGGAATTGCTTCGTAGGAAGCCACCATTTTTCCCAGGACCCTTGTGCACTGATGCACTGACACTTGGCCTGGTTTTAGGAGGTTTCTGACTAGTTCGGATAACTCCCTGGCTTTCTCCTCCTGGAGAAACACCTTTTTCTGGACTGTGTCCAGGATCATCCCTAGGAATAGAAGACGTGTCGTCGGGATCAGCTGCGATTTTGGAATATTGAGAATCCAACCGTGCTGCCGCAACACTACTTGAGATAGTGCTACCCCGACTACCAACTGTTCCCTGGATCTTGCCCTTATCAGGAGATCGTCCAAGTAAGGGATAACTAAAACTCCCTTCCTTCGAAGGAGTATCATCATTTCGGCCATTACTTTGGTAAAGACCCGGGGTGCCGTGGACAAACCAAACGGCAGCGTCTGAAACTGATAGTGACCGTTCTGTACCACAAACCTGAGGTACCCTTGGTGAGAAGGGTAAATTGGGACATGGAGATAAGCATCCTTGATGTCCAGAGACACCATATAATCCCCTTCTTCCAGGTTCGCAATCACCGCTCTGAGTGACTCCATCTTGAATTTGAACCTTTGTATGTAAGTGTTCAAGGATTTCAGATTTAAAATAAGTCTCACCGAGCCGTCCGGCTTTGGTACCACAAACAGCGTGGAATAATACCCCTTTCCCTGTTGTAGGAGGGGTACCTTGATTATCACCTGCTGGGAATACAGCTTGTGAATGGCTTCTGCTGCAGCCTTTTTCCTCTCCCTCTGCCACGGGGCAGAAATGAGGAGTCTTTTGCCCGCTTGCCCTTATGGGGCCTAAAGGACTGCGCCTGATAATACGGCGTCTTCTTATTTTGAGAGGCTACCTGGGGTAAAAATGTGGATTTCCCAGCCGTTGCCGTGGCCACCAGGTCTGTTAGACCTACCCCAAATAACTCCTCCCTTTTATAAGGCAATACTTCCATATGCCTTTTGGAATCAGCATCACCTGACCACTGTCTTGTCCATAACCCTCTTCTGGCAGAAATGGACAGCGCACTTACTCTTGATGCCAGTCGGCAAATATCCCTCTGTGCATCACGCATATATAGAAATGCATCTTTTAAATGCTCTATAGTCAGTAATATACTGTCCCTATCTAGGGTATCAATATTGTCAGTCAGGGAATCCGACCAAGCCACCCCAGCACTGCACATCCAGGCTGAGGCGATTGCTGGTCGCAGTATCACACCCGTGTGAGTGTATATACATTTTTAGGATATTTTCCTGCTTTCTGTCAGCAGGTTCCTTAAGGGGCGGCCGTATCCAGGGACGGTAGTGCCACCTGTTTAGACAAGCGTGTGAGCGCTTTATCCACCCTAGGGGGTGTTTCCCAACGTGCCCTATCCTCTGGCGGGAAGGGGTATTCATCACACACTTCATTTAATTCCTCAGATGCAGGAAAAACTACCGGCAGTTTTTTCTCACCCAACATAATACCCTTTTTAGTGGTACTGGTATTATCAGAAATATGTAAAACATTTTCCATAGCCTCAATCATGTAACGTGTGGCCCTACTGGAAGTCACATTCGTCTCTTAATCGTCGACACTGGAGTCAGTATCCGTGTCGGCGTCTGTATCTGCCATCTGAGGTAACGGGCGTTTTAGAGCCCCTGATGGCTTTTGAGACACCTGGACAGGCACAGGCTGAGTAGCCGGCTGTCTCATGTCATCAATCTTTTGTAAAGAGCTGACACTGTCACGTAATTCCTTCCATAAGCTCAGCCACACAGGTGTCGACTCCCTAGGGGGTGACATCTCCATTACAGGCAATTGCTCCGCCTCCACACCATTTTCCTCCTCATACATGTCGACACAAAAGTACCGACACACAGCACACACACAGGGAATGCTCTGATAGAGGACAGGACCCCACTAGCCCTTTGGGGAGACAGAGGGAGAGTATGCCAGCACACACCAGAGCGCTATATATATACAGGGATAACCTTATAGAAGTGTTTTTCCCCTTATAGCTGCTGTTTTATTAATACTGCGCCTAATTAGTGTCCCCCTCTCTTTTTTAACCCCTTTCTGTAGTGTAGTAACTGCAGGGGAGAGCCAGGGTGCTTCCCTCCAACGGAGCTGTGATGGAAAATGGCGCCAGTGTGCTGAGGAGATAGGCTCCGCCCCTTTTTCGCAGACTTTTCTCCCGCATTTTTATGGATTCTGGCAGGGGTTAAAATACATCCATATAGCCCTGGGGGTTATATGTGATGTATGTTTGCCAGCCAAGGTGTTTTTATTGCTGCTCAGGGCGCCCCCCCCCAGCGCCCTGCACCCTCAGTGACTGCAGTGTGAGGTGTGTATGAGGAGCAATGGCGCACAGCTGCAGTGCTGTGCGCTACCTTGGTGAAGACTGATGTCTTCTGCCGCCGATTTTCCGGACCTCTTCTTGCTTCTGGCTCTGTAAGGGGGCCGGCGGCGCGGCTCTGGGACCGGACTCCGAGGCTGGGCCTGTGTTCGGTCCCTCTGGAGCTAATGGTGTCCAGTAGCCAAGAAGCCCAAGCTGGCTGCAAGCAGGCAGGTTCGCTTCTTCTCCCCTTAGTCCCTCGATGCAGTGAGCCTGTTGCCAGCAGGTCTCACTGAAAATAAAAAACCTAAAACTAAACTTTCACTAAGAAGCTCAGGAGAGCCCCTAGTGTGCACCCTTCTCGGCCGGGCACAAAAATCTAACTGAGGCTTGGAGGAGGGTCATAGGGGGAGGAGCCAGTGCACACCAGGTAGTCCTAAAGCTTTACTTTTGTGCCCAGTCTCCTGCGGAGCCGCTATTCCTCCATGGTCCTTACGGAGTTCCCAGCATCCACTAGGACGTCAGAGAAATACCTGTTTTGGTATCATTGGCCCTATTTAAATAATCTTTATTTTAGCATATACACATTTTCAAAAAGGTGCAATGTTCTGAATAAGGAGGCTTACATTTATATACATGCAGCTCACACAACACAGTAAGCATTGTTACCATTGACCTTAATGTAGCACTATTGTAACGCTAGACAGGATCTGTAATAAAATTATTAAGCACTAAGATATGCCTGGTCCTCTGTCTGCCTGCTGCTCTGCCCTATTCCGACCCTCGTAAGCCCACTGCTCCACCCCATCCTGTCCCTGCTGCAGAGTGCTCCTCCCCATCACTCGCTGCAGTGGGAACCGTTGGAGGTGCAGTGCATGCATGTTGGAGATGGGACAGAATTATAGGACTGCAATAGTCAACATAGCTGTTTTCAAATGTAAACAGAAATTTTTATACAGTTCATTAAATGCACACCGTAAATAAAGCCTGACAAGTACAGAAATTCCTGCCCTTAAACCCACGACTACAATCCATTACTGACAGCAACAGTCTGTATAAAAATCGGAGTTGCTGTACAGGTGAGAAGTACAGTTAAGAGGAGACTGTAGATAATGAAATGGCTAGACTTGTCTCACTAGAACATAGGTGAACGCCACTGACCTGAATGTATTTAAAGGCTCTTTTGGCTGAGGGTTTGGAATAATCAAACAGTTTCATGGTGTAGTCTTTGGAGCCAGAAGCCAAGATCTGCTCTGTGGGATGGAAAGCCAGACACGTGACCTCATCAACATGGTCATACAGCGTCCGAATGACGGGGTGGTTTTCCATGTTCTGCTGGGCAGTCTCGTTCATCATGACCTGGCAAAGATGGAGAGAAGAGACTCTGAAAGAGACATATTTGGTATAAGGATGTAAATGTAGTAGTTAGAAAACAGTGCTTTGTCATTATAACAACATCTTAGAACACCTCGGAGGGGGTTGATGTATAAAAGGGAGAGTTATGTGTGTACTTTCATAAATCAGCGACTACACAGAGATGCACTGAAAAACACGGGGATGCATATTTCATTTATCCAGCATATTTGTTTAGTATGCCCTTAAAGTCCATACAAATACTTGAACAGATTTAAAAAGCCTTTAAATTCCTTTTAAAGTGAAGCCATGTCATTTATACAGTTGTCTGCCCTTGTATATAATGAAGCTCGTACAGCAAACTCTTCTACACAGAGAAGACAGGCATTTTGATACAATACTTACAACGCAACGCAGTGAACTATTCCATTACTAGTACTCATGATGCACTAGTTCTCAGTAAATTGTAATAATAAAAATAAAAATCAGCTATTCACTGTAAATAATACTTTCTGCTAAAAGCATCACACCCAGGTAGGCTAATAAAAATATGCTTTAAAAATAAGCCTGTCCGTAAAAGACGAAGCATCTACCCCCTTAAACTGTTAGTAGCTTTTGTGTGTTAATATAGGCAAAGTGGTGAGCCAGACAAGTTCTGCAGTGCTGAGTTTACATGTTCTTCATCTGGGTTTCCTCCTCTCAGTGCAATATAGGTTGACTAAAGTACTATTTTGTTTTTTTTTTAAATTGTTTATTTTAATTTTCAGGTTATAAATGTCACAACAGCTCCCCACCTCACGTGGGGTGAGCTGCTACTTGTCACAATATACTATCAGAGGCAGAGATTTAACCTTAATATAAAGAACAAGCGGTTCCCAACATGTGGAGAAATAATCCAAATAAGAGCCATTAACCATACATTTGTAAGAATGAGAAACAGCGATGATTCATGTCAAAGGGTGAATGGGGGCTAATCAGACGGGTGGGAGCCGGGGATTAGACTCGTAACTATAGCAATATAAAGGATAATACAGAAGAGAGAGAGAGCATGAAGAGAAAGAAGGGGAGACGGACAAAGATGGGGAGGGAACAGAGTGGGGGGAGGAAAAGACAGGGGTGGAGGCACCGCCAGTGAGCCCCCGTGTTCCGCCAACCTAGTGCAGGGCGTTAGTACCAAAAGGTAAAGTGCTACATGAGGGACACGAAGAGGAGGGATTACAGGTAGACCTATATCTACTAGCCGGGTGAGATTACTGAGATCATAATAGGAGAGACATCGGGCCCTCGGGGGAACATAATCCACCTGCGGGAGCCTGAGAGTCAAACCATAGTTCCCAACTCAGGAGAAACTGGAAGGATCTATTATGAAGGTATGCTGTGATTTTTTCCATGCTTGCGAGGTACCATACTTTGTTGATGACCTGCTTAATATGGGGGGGCTCCCTCTGTTTCCATTGAAGGGCAATTGAGCACCTGGCCGCGTTTAGGATCTGCGTCAGTAGTTTACTGGAGTTTGGAGGTGCGTTAGCAATGGGGAGGCCTAGCAGGAAGGACCAAGGATCTTTTTTAACATGGGTCTGGAGTACCGTGCTCATCAGGCGTGCGACTGCGTCCCAATAAAGCATAATTTTAGGGCACGTCCACCAAATGTGGAGGAATGAGCCGTGTCCGCCGCATCCTCTCCAGCACATGGGTGAAGAGGAGGGAAACATTTTGTGGAGTCTAGAGGGGACAAAGTACCACCTGTACAAAATTTTATATGCGTTTTCTTTGACTAGGGTTGAGATAGAGGACTTCGCGACTGCAGTGAAGATATCCGACCAATCATAGTCATCAGGCACCGGGCCTAGGTCCCGTTCCCACTGGCGTATGAAAGCCGGGGTCGTCGTCTGGTCCCATGTCTGGAGAAGAGAGTACAGTAGGGATATGATTCCGCGTGCGAGCGGTTTGTGATAGCAGTAGGATTCCAGAGTGGTGAGAGGTTGGAACGGGGACGAGCTCGTTAAAGAAGTGACAAAATGTCTTATCTGGAGATAGGTGAAAGGGTTCGCCTCCGGGAAGTCAAATTTCGTCATGATATCCGGTAGAGGCGCACAGGAACCCTCGGTGAGCACGTCTAATACAAAGCGGATATTCCGTTCCAACCATGGACGCGAGTGGGTCAGTGATTGTCCCGGAGCAAATGAAGGGTTGTCCCAGAGGGGGGTAAGCGCCGAGGGAGATGACAACAGGTGAAAGTGACGCGCGCAATAGTCCCAAATCTGGCAAGTGAATTCCAGCACGGGGTGCATTTGTAGATGAGGAGATCTAGTTCTAGGAGGGGATAAAAGTAGGGACGACAACGATGGGATGCGGCTAAGCTCCGTCTCCAATTGGAGCCAGCGTATAGACTGCGGGGGGGCAAACCAGGTCATCGCCTGGCTGAGATGGGTGGCCAAATAGTAAAGACGGATATCCGGAAAGCCTCTGCCTCCATCCTGCACCGATTTGCGCAGAGTAGAGAAGCCTATCCTGGGGACCTTACCTCTCCACACAAAGCAGGAGCAACCAGGAGTGGACCTGTGCCAGTACATAGTCCGGGACCCTTACTGGCAGCGTCTGGAACAAGTAAAGTAGACGGGGGATAATGTTCATTTTCAGAGCTATGATACGACCCAGCCAGGAGATGATCAGTGATTTCCATTTGTGGAGGTCGGCTCTAAGGTTTCTAAGCAATGGTGTGAAGTTTTCCTTATATAAGTCTCCGTATTGGCGCGTAATAAAGATCCCCAGGTAACGGATTTTAGAAGCGCACCAGGAGAATCTGAAGTCGGTTTGCATGTGGGACAGTCGAGGAGGGGGGATGTGGAAGGGAAGAGCTTCCGTTTTGGACCAGTTGACTTTGTACAAAACAAAAATTGGATAAACTTATGCGCCCAACATTTGATAGGAAATAAACAGATACTTATTCATAAGAGAGTTCTCAAGTCGCAAAATCAAAACTGACGGTTCTTCTACGTCTTTCCTTTAAGTTGGAAGATCCAAGTCTTTTCCTCCAAACGTGAATACCGTAGAGGCAATGGAGGGGGGATAAAAAACAAAGAAAAATCCAATGTGTAATACAGTCTCTTTTACTGATCAGAGATATAAAACAGTTCTGAAGGAATAGGGTCCTTTGAAGTAAATTCCCACTCTGTGTACGATCTGTATTAGAGGACCACCCAAATCAACGTGATGGTATATGTTATGCTCACTTTGTGGCTTACATAAAGCAAGTGTTCTCATACACATAAAGGTATCTTTTCTTTATATATTACTTCTCCCAGTTAATTCCCATATGGTGCTCAAATGGTCAGTTAGAAGGTCCGCTTACACGTTGCTTACTTGTAATGAGTAGATGTAATCATATAAAGGTATCTTTTAGTTATGTTTCTCCAGAAGGAATGGTATTTTCATAGACTTCCCTCCAATGGATATTCAATATAACATGCAAAATAAATATGCAAATATCATGTGTAGACAATTCTTATCTCTATATTACTGCGTAGGGTGGGATGTTGTTTCACCTCTCCCACTTGGTGAATATATATTTTCTTTAAGGATCACCACACTAGTGTTTGAAATGGATTAAGGCTCACTCGTGAATGGAGACAATGGTAACCAGTGTTAAAGATAATCAAGAGAAGCGATAGTTAATCGGCTTACACTTCAGCTTACTTGTGACAATTCGATACAATCATGTAGCGTTTTCTTTTCCTCTCTGCTCGAAAACAGCCAAACTCCAAATAAAATGTCACCGTGGACAATTATACAACGATGAATTTATTGATAAAAAATATAAAAAACATGAAATAACTATAAAAACAACTGATACACCACGATGTTTAGGACCAAACGTAGCCTAGGGAAGATGTAACAACGAAATCCAGCTGGATAGGTAAATCACATAAAAAGGGCCCTCATGTGCTCACCATTCCTGCCGGGTAGTTCTAGGTAGATGGTCTGGGTGTATCAGAAAGTGTATCAGGTGGAGGTTCATTTTCATTTTCTGATACACCCAGACCATCTACCTAGAACTACCCGGCAGGAATGGTGAGCACATGAGGGCCCTTTTTATGTGATTTACCTATCCAGCTGGATTTCGTTGTTACATCTTCCCTAGGCTACGTTGCCAAAGTGAGCAAGAGTTTCGAACAAAAAGGGCCATCCTATCCTGTCAAATGCTTTCTCCGCGTCCAGAGAAAGCATAAGAGCGGGAGTACGTGTAAGGTTGATGTGGTGAGCAAGACTAATAACATGCCTCGTGTTGTCTCGGGCTTGGCGGCCGGAGATAAATCCCACCTGGTCATTATGGATAAGGTGGGGCAATACGTTATTCAATCGGAGGGCCAGAATTTTTGCGTAAATCTTGACATCCGAGTTAAGTAGCGAAATAGGTCTATAGTTAGCGCAATTGGAAGCATCTTTGCCGTCTTTGGGAATAACTATTATCTTAGCCTCTAGAGCCGATTTGGAGAAAGAAGCTCTCTGTAAGACAGCGTTGAAGAGGGATAAAAGGTGGGGCGTAAGCTGGGGGAGAAAAGTCTTGTAATAGGCGGCCGTAAAGTCGTCCGGACCAGCCGCCTTGGTAAGTTTAAGGGCTTTGACCACGGAGGCAATTTCTTCTTCGGAGATCTTTGAGTTCAATTCTGCGGCAACCGATGGACTCAGGCAAGGAAGTTGGCAGTGGGATAGGAAGGTACGGATGGCCCCAAAAAAGTCCGGGTTCGATTGAGTGGGCCCATGGGCATTGTACAACTTTTCGTAGAAGCGAGAAAAAGTTTCAGTAATACGTTTGGGATCAGCTGTTTTCTTGCCAGGGGAAGACTGGATAGATAAGACGTTGTTTCTCGCAAGTTTAGCCCTAAGCCTAAAGGCTAGTAGTCGATCAGCTTTATCCCCTTTTTCATAAAAGGACTGATTGAGCCATTTCAGGCTGGATTCTACCTTGGCCGTCAGGAGCATATTCAGTTCCCCCCTGGCCGTGGTCAAGGATGAGAGATCTGCTTCGGAGCCAGTCGTTTTATGTTTCAGTGAGAGGGAGGCGACTAAGTCCGAGAGCTCCCGGATGCGTTTGGATCTGGTCCTCTTATTATAAGAGGAGGCACTGATCAAGCAACCACGGATTACTGCCTTGTGGGCGTCCCATAATAACATAGGCGAGACAGACGGGGATGTGTTTGTCTCAAAGTAGTGGGAGAGTTCAGCGGCTATGTGAGCTTTCGTTTGGGGGTTGAGAAGGAGTCTGTCATTCAGCCTCCACACAGGGTGGCGATCAGGAGGGCGTGGACCCGCGACGTCCACAGTAACCGGGCCGTGGTCTGACCACGTGCTAGGGTGGATGGAGGTGTCAAGGATACATTGAGCAGGCTCCGAGCTTAGAAATATCATGTCCAGTCTTGTGTAAACATCATATATGGGGGAATAGTATGTGTAATCCTTAGCGTTCGACTCCTTCACTCTCCACGCATCGAAGAGAAGATGTCGTGATAGCAGGAGATTTAAAGCAGCCGCGTTACGCGTGTGAGAGGAGCGCAGAGATCTGGGTAGAGGTTTAGATCTGTCCAGGGCACTGTCCAGAGTCACATTAAAGTCCCCTCCCAAAACCACATTACCGCGTCTGTGTAGGGCTAATAGACTATTTAGGGAGTGGAAGAAAGGGGCTTGGAGCTGATTTGGAGCGTATATATTCAGGAATGTATAGGGGGAACCGTTTAATAGCCCTACTAGCATCAGGTATCTACCTTCAGGGTCCTTCCATGTTTCAGAGGGGATGAAATCTAGGTGGCTAGCAAATAGTATAGAAACCCCCTTCTTCTTGTGTACGGGGTCGCAAGCATGGAAAGTGTGTGGGAAGGATTTTGATCTAAGTTCTGGATGCAACTTACCCGAGAAGTGGGTCTCCTGTAAAAATACGATGTCGCCTCTAAGTTGCTTAAGGGTCTGGAATAAGAGAGAACGTTTACGTGGGCTGTTCAGACCTTTCGTGTTCAGAGTGACTATTCTAAGAACCATGGTATGAAAGTGGAGCACTATTCATGTGGGAGCGCACCGGCGGGACCCCAAGAGTGAGAGGGGTGAGAACAGGGAAGGAAACCAGGGAAAGAAGAGGAGAAAAAGGGTAAGAGAACAGAAGAAGAACAGGCAAATATTAGTACCAGTATCTAGTAGACAGAAAAAATCCATTCTCACTGGTCGGACCCAAGGAAGAAGTAGACCTGCAGGTCCCGTTCGTCCGACGTCGACCACGGAGGTCGAATGGGGGGTGAATGAACCCAGCTGATCGGAGAGGAGGCTGGGTCCCGTGTGTGAACAAAAACAGTGTAAGTGTATTTATCGCAGTCAGTAGGCATAGGGAGCTAACGGGGAGAGGAGGGGGGGGGGGGGGGGGGAGGGAGGAAAGCGAACACAAAGGAACCAAGGGTAAACATGGCATGGCAAACACAAGGCAACAATAGCAACACTAGGACTAATATAAAGTAATAAGAAAGAGGCCGCGGCCCAGTCGGGTCGCCCGGGACAGTAGCCCCCGCGGTCAGCCGCGTGGAGCCCCTGCCCCAGGGCCCGAGAAGGCCCGCCCACCAGACATGTAGCAGGGCAGTAAACAGTAAACATTTGTTATATAGAGGGTTTTGCACCACATGTGAGCCTTAGCAAAGTGCAACGAGTCCCCCCGAGGTTCGCGGAGAACCCGTGTGGGTATCGTGGCCCCGTAAGGCCTTCAACATATGTCGGCTCATGTATCCGAAGAGGCACGTGGTGCCGGGCCAACTGTGTTCCAATCTGGAGATGGGGTCGTGAGGGGAGGGGAGGTGTTGACTGGTAGAGGTCGCTGAGAAGCGGCTGGGGGGCCGGAGATGTTCAGTTGACGGAGCAGTTGTAGGGCTTCGTCAGGAGATCTGGCAGAGAGGAATTTACCATCCGCCCTGACCTGGAGGGCAAAGGGAAAGCCCCATCTATATCTGATGTTGTTGTCTCTCAGGGCTTTGGTTATGTCCTTTAGTTCCCGCCTCCTATTCAGCGTAACCGGTGACAGGTCCTGGAAGATCGAAAGATCGGAGCCTTCGAAAGAGGTGATCGGAGACCTCCGGGCTTTGGCGAAAACTTGATCTTTGACCGCAAAGTAGTGAAACCGTAGAATCACATCTCTCGGTGTTTTAGCATCTTGAGATCTAGGGCGCAGGGCTCTGTGAGCTCTATCTAGGAGTAACATGTCGTCCGGAACGGAGGGGGCAAGAGTGCGGAAGAGGCGGAACAGGTAATCCATGAGGTGGGTTTGCTCTACCGTCTCGGGAACGTTACGGATTCGAAGATTGTTCCGACGACCTCTGTTGTCCAAATCTTCCTGTTTATCTGCCAACAGCATAACATCGGTACGCATTTGAGTCACCTCCTGTTCTGATTCTTGTTGGAAGGCGATGAGCTCCTCTTGTTTTCTTTCTATGGCGTCAACTCTGGAGCCCAGGCTGTCCACATCAGTTTTCAGGCCCGATATAGCCTACTGCACCTCCGCGCGAATTGATTTTTTAATGTTGCGCATTTCGGACAGGAGAAGGGCGACGTCTGCTTTTGTGGCGGGTGTAGAGGAAGAGTCATCGTCTGAGTCCCGGTCAGAGGTGGGTGGGGGTGAGGCAGTTTTCCGAGTGGAGGATGGGGTAGAATTCTTGAAGTAGCCCACCAAGTTATGGGCGTTCGTCTTTTTCCCCCCTTTAGGCATCGTGGCGGAGAGGGGTGAGGAAGATTGGTAGTCAACACCTGGGCAGGTATGGGGGAGCTCCTATAGCATTAGAATCACACACGGGATCGGGTGCATTACATGACGAGATCACATGGTAGGCGGTTCAAAAGGAGGATGGCCCGGAGAGCCCGATCGAGTGCGCTGAGGTGGGAAGGTACACCCTTAAACCCCCAACTAGATTAGGGTCTTCCGGGGTCACTATTAGGGTTACCCAATGGACCGCCACCGTTGACTGCGTGGGCGTAAGAGGTGGCGCCCTGAGGGTGCCCCGGGCGGTACCAGTGTTCGTAGGCCCACAGTTATATATCAGACCCCTGCTGGCGTGCGCCCGGGTGGAGCTGCGTCGCTAACAGTGGTGAACGATTAGGGGGGGGGGGGGGGGGGAGAGCATGAGCAGGGTAGTGTCTCTCCCCGGCAGCTGTGCATTAAGGTGCCCCGTCGGCCAGATGTATGAGGCAGTGCAGCCAGTTTGGGGAACAGCGCCTATGGGGTGTGCTTGGACCAGAAGGCCCAGTTCTGTGGGAGCACAGTCCAGGCGTGGCACATCGCATCTGGGGAGGGTAGGTGAAGGGATAGGCAATCTCCCAGTCACAGGGCCGTGAGCACTCCCACCCTTTACTGCAGTGCAGGGCTACGCTGTGCGCGTATGTTCCGGGGCCCAGGAGGGGGATTCTGAGGTTTAGGGAGAGCAACCACGGTGTCCCCACATAGGATTCCTCAGGGGATCTAGAGCTGAGCTGGGCCTCTGCCAAAATGGCCGCCGTGTATCCCGCCGTCTCGTCTGGCAGGCCGGAGTTTGAATTGCTCCCCAGCCGGGGAGGCAAGCAGGGCCAGCGGGGAGGCCCCTACGGGGGGCACAGCTTCTGAGTCAGCCGTCAGGGGCTGGAGACAATGCCGGCAGTCCTATCCGCGGCAGCCACAGGGTCCGTCAGGCCGGTAGTGTGACCGGGGCCCCGGTCCGTAGTCAGCCGACAGGCCGCAGGAGCTACCCCCGTGGGTGTGACTGTGAGAGTCGGGGCAGCGGGGAGAGAGAGATCTGCGGTGAGGAGCTGAGAAGCACCAGCGTGTGACTCACCCGCCGCGCGAGGCCGCCGTCACCCGCCACTCACAGCTCCGACCTCGATCGCAGAGGTCCCCGGAGAGCTCCAGCTCGTGGGGTATCGCCCTCCACCTGTCTGCAGTCCCCACCGGGGTGTGATGAGCTCGTCCCCCGGGTTTCGCCGTCCACAGGCCCGCACTGAGAGAGGGGCGGGGTAGCCGTACTCCAGCCCCCGGCTTCTGATGGAGGGGAAGGCCGCAACCTGCGGGAACCCTTAAAAGGGCTCCCCGGCTCCGCAACCGAAGCCCCTCGTCCTGGGTGACAAAGGGCACAGGTATCTCTGTCTGTGCGCCCGTGGGGTTCAATAAAACACAGATAATCGCAGGTATATGTGTGGGGCTGCAGGAGCTCACATGAATCGCCTCCTCTCAGCTCACCAGCCAGGCCACACCTCCCTATTTTGTTTTTTTAGATTTTTTATTTTATTTGTTAAAGCCCAAAGCATATAGTAAGCCTTCGAGTACCTTTTTCCATTCACCAATCATATCATACTCATCTGGAATGTGCGACGAAATACATTGAATTTACGGATCTGATATATCTGCCTGATGCTAGGTACACACTATACAATTATTGGTCCGATTTGCCAATAATTGGGACATCGGCCTGATTTATTGTATAGTGTGTACGAATGATCGTGTTGGCGTTTCGCCGATAATTCGGAAAAATCTTGCGCACACACCCAGGCGATCGATTTTCCATTCAATCGGCCCACATCAAAAATGTCTGCCACAATCTCCCGATATCTAGCAGTGTGTGCACATTTTCAATAATCTGCCCATATTTTCTATGTTTTCCTCTCACTACATCATCCTCCTTGTGCACGGACATATGCAAATGCAATGTGATGTGGCAGAAAATCGGTAACTGAAAAAAAAAAATCTTTAAGTGTGTAGCTCAGATATTTTTGCCTACAAGTTCCTGAAAAATCGTCCGATTGTCGGGCAGACCAAAAAAAATCTGCCAGTGTATACCTAACATAAGCCTGTTACCAATCAGGCACTCCCGTTTGTGTCTGCTGCTCACATTTCAATATTATTAATCACATGCTACCTGAGTGATTCCAGACCCAGTATCAACATCATCTGCTCCAGACCCAGTATCAACATCATCTGCTCCAGACCCAGCATCAACTGCACAAGACCCAGCATCAACATCATCTGCTCCAGACCCAGCATCAATATTATCTGCTCCAGACCAAGCATCAATATTATCTGCTCCAGACCCAGCATCAACATCATCTGCACCAGACCCAGCATCAATATTATCTGCTCCAGACCCAGCATCAACTGCACAAGACCCAGCATCAATATTATCTGCTCCAGACCCAGCATCAACATCATCTGCTCCAGACCCAGCATCAACATCATCTGCACCAGACCCAGCATCAATATTATCTGCTCCAACATCATCTGCTCCAGACCCAGCATCAACATCATCTGCTCCAGACCCAGCATCAATATTATCTGCTCCAGACCCAGCATCAACATTATCTGCTCCAGACCCAGCATCAACATTATCTGCTCCAGACCCAGCATCAACATTATCTGCTCCAGACCCAGCATCAACATCATCTGCTCCAGACCCAGCATCAACATCATCTGCACCAGACCCAGCATCAACATCATCTGCACCAGACCCAGCATCAACATCATCTGCACCAGACCCAGCATCAACATCATCTGCTCCAGACCCAGCATCAATATTATCTGCTCCAGACCAAGCATCAATATTATCTGCTCCAGACCCAGCATCAACATCATCTGCTCCAGACCCAGCATCAATATTATCTGCTCCAGACCAAGCATCAATATTATCTGCTCCAGACCCAGCATCAACATTATCTGCTCCAGACCCAGCATCAACATCATCTGCACCAGACCCAGCATCAATATTATCTGCTCCAGCACCATCAGCGGAATTGTCTACCACCGCAGTACTGGGATCTCCTCAACACTCTGAGTGCCACCAGCCCTCTAGTACCCTGTACTCCTATGTATTTCTGTGAACGGTGTGACCCTCAGATGTGTTGGTATTAACAGGGTTGTCACTATCCAGCACACTATTATATTCCCCTCCAGGTCCACTGGGATGGTAAAGTATGAACAAGTCTGTTTTTGAGCAAAAATGTCTTAAAAATGCGCGTCGGCATTTTGAACATGTTGGCATAATGAATGTCGGTATTTTGACTGTCGGGATTATGACCGCCGGTATTGTGGTAAATTAACTCCAAACCCCTATTTACCAGCTTTACTGAACATTAGGTACCACTTGGCCCAAAGTAATATTTTTATTTAGTACACATTTATGCTGTATGTAATTATCACCTAATACCTAGCACTGTTACACTTACATTAATGCTTTTACCTAGGTAGCGCTGTGTTTACCGCGCCACCTATCTTCTTTTATGTGTTCTATTGTAAGAGGACTGGCATTCCTTTTTGCAGGCCAGCAGCTGGTAAACCTTTCAGATTCTCTCTTGTTTGGTGCCAGGATTAATTTGTGTTGATCATTCAGGGTTCAGGGTGACTGATCCTACATAGCAAAGCAACCTGCACGAACCAAAACTGCTGTAAGGCGCTGACACATGCCTTTTCCACCATTAATAGGTCAATGAGAACATTGCACTACCAGCCTGTGTCCACATATCTAGGGCCAGATGTAATAAGCCTCGAAAATTGATAAAGTGGAGAGAAACTAGCAACCAATCAGCTCCTAACTACCATTTTTCAAACAAGGTCTGTGACATGGTGGTTTGGAGCGGATTGGCTGGCACTTTATCACTGTTTAAGGCTTAGTACATCTGGCCCCTAGAGAGATTGTTACAGTAGCACAATTTATTTCCCTGCATAAAAAATAAAACCACCTATTCCTCCTTTGTCAGTTTCTGTGCAGTATAACAATGCTCTACCTCGATTGGCATGGCACTCTTAGCTAGCATTCGCTCGGTGTCCAGGATCTTTATGGAGGCGTCGGCTGATCCAGTTGCAATCAGCTGTCCATCTCTGCTGTAAGTGGCCACGCGACAGGGACCCTTGTGTGATGTTACATAGCAAGTCTCATACTCTGAGGCTTCTGGAGACATCGTCTGTACATCGGCGTCAAACTCAAGGTCAATGCCTGTGCCAGGGGCCACGGTGTCAGAGCGGCCTATGGCATACTGAACTGCGCTGTCATCATTCTCCATGCCTTCAAACAACAACAAGACAAGCTATAAATAAAAATATAAGGCTGTACATGAAATCTGTACAATATATGTATTTAGGTTATGGTCCAGTACACTGGAATGCAATAATAAAACGTCTTTATATAATAAAAGTTAACATTTTGCAGCAGGAATATAAAACTACTGTTATTTAAAACATAAAGCCTGCAAAAGTAAATATAACTACATGCCTAACTTAATTGGTTATATTTGGTCGAGTAGCTACCATCACCTCCTCTTCAATGGGAGAATTATTTTATTGAATGCTCACAAACAGCGGTGTGAAGTGATCAGTGTCATTGCGTTGTAAAACCAATGGCATGAGTAGATCTTTACGCTGGAGTGACTAAATGCAAATGCAACACAACAATCTGGTTATTTTAAAGTCACTCTTTCTGTCTAAAGGAAAAAAATAAGAAAATCTTATGGACCCTACACATATGGCGATGTGTCGCCAAGGTGCCCGTCGGCCGATACGGCCAACCCGGCGGTGGGGGGTGGGAGAGTGAAGTTTCTTCACTCCCCCGATCATCGACCCCATAGTAGTGCATGCTAATATGGATGAGATTGCCCATACTGGCCTGCATGCATAAGTGACCTGGCACCAACAATGAACGAGGGCAGGCCCGCGCATCGTTCATCATTGGTGACTACACACTGAACGATATGAACGAGTTCTCATTAAACGTTCAGATCGTTTAGTGGTATCAGCCAGTGTAGGGCCCTTTACACATCAGGAATGTGGCTATGAACCAGTGGTTGCTCCACTTACGTTTAACACACCATCGGAGAGACCAGACAGTTTGCCGTCTGACTCTCGGGCGCCAGTTCCACCTATATAGTGTGCAGGCAGCTCGGATCTGTAATCACAGCTGTTTCAGACATTTCTACTCACCCACTTTGATGAGATGGAGTAACTGTTCTGAAGGAGCACAAACTGAATTCAGTTTAACTTCATTGATTAAACCATTTGCAATGTTAATGTGACCATCATAGAGCAGCTGGCTGATTATAAGCTTGTAGAGCTGGTGACGATCTTTCAGCGTTATCTTATATCTATACATTGTAAAAGGTGAGTGCAATCTGCAAAACAAATTTAAAAAATAAGAATGATTATCCTCAGAGTTTACTGAATAATAAAAAACACAAATACAAACAACATGGTATGGTTATTATGCTAATCCAGAGGCACCTTTTGATGTTTTGATTGGTGGTGCCGTTTTGTTCTGCGCTATTCAGTTGTGGTTTATTTATGTATCACCATAGTGATCTAGACGCCATCACACTTGTCTGTGTGTAGGTAGTGACTGGAGCTCAAAAATGGAACTCTTGCACCAACACAGGGGATGCGGTAGTAGATTTAAGCTGCGCTATACATTCATTATAAAAGGCACTGAAACGTTGATAGAACGTGATTGTCTGGGCAATTCTTCCCAACCCTTAGCGCTGCCATGGTGTTGTGAGAATATATATATCATACCTTCCCAACATAACCCATTCCAGGAGGGGACAAAATGCTCTTTTCCCGGACTTTCCTCTTAATTTATTATTGCTGTCACCTGTGTTGAAATAGTTAATTAATAAGAAAGGTTTAATTTTCATTACCTCTGGGGAAGTTCGAGAGGTGAGACACAGCTTCATCCGGACGAAAAACGTTGGGTAGATCTGCTGATTGACTTATTTCAGATAAGCCATTTATTCCTTTTTATAATGTACAAGCATTTATGTTTATCCAGTTCTCTTAACTTGTAAATTGGATACACTATGTATGTCTATTTTCTATGTATTTTATATTATTTGAACTCCCAATAAATTTATGAAAACCTACACGGTTTCTGACTCTATGTGGATCATTAGAAGATTTTGAGATTAGCTTAAATTGTTCTTTCTATATGGTTTGGGATCACTTGTAGCTCATTTAACACACATTGGTGTTATTCACACACTATTAAACTAGGAGGCGTCCTTGTCCTTTATTATATATATTTCATTGGTATATATGTACTGGATAAACTCGGCAACTACCAAACCGATTTTAATGGGGTTTTCACTGAAATGTTCCTTGTAAAAGGCCCTTAACTCCAGAACATTTTATGTGGAGACAAGTTTCCTGACTTGACCATCTTCCTTGGAAGTTTTTTTTTTCTCCCAGTGTGACTGCCCCCCCTAGCCTCGGAGGCTTGCATCCGTGGTTACTAGGATCCAGTCCTGGATCCCGAACCTGCGCCCCTCTAGGAGGTGAGAGCTGTGCAGCCACCACAGGAGTGAGATCCTGGTCTTGGAAGACAGGATTATCCTCCGGAGCATGTGTAGGTGGGACCCGGACCACTTGTCCAACAGGTCCCACTGGAACACTGTGGCATGGAACCTGCCAAACTGAATGGCCTTGTAGGCCGCAAACATCTTCCCCAGCAACCGAATGCATTGATGGATTGACACACTTGCTGGTTTCAGAACGTGTTTGACCAGACTCGGGATCTCCAGAGCCTTTTCCACTGGAAGAAAAAAACTCTCCGAAGTTCTGTGTCCAGTATCATTCCCAAAAACGACAATCGCGTTGTTGGAAGTAACTGTGACTTTGGTAAGTTTAGGAGCCAACCATGTTGTTGAAGAACTGTCAGGGAGAGTGCAATGTTTCACACCAACTGGTATCTGGATCTCGCCTTTATGAGGAGATTGTCCAAGTACGGGATAATAGTGACTCCTTGTTTGCGAAGGAGAACCATCATTTCCGCCATCACCTTGGTGAAAATCCTCGGAGCCGTGGATAGACCAAACGGCAACGTCTGAAATTGGTAATGACAATCCTGAATCGCAAATCTCAGGTAAGCCTGATGCGGAGGATAAATGGGAACATGTAAGTAGGCATTCTTTATGTCCACTGAAACCATGAAATCTCCTTCCTCCAGACTGGAGATCACTGCCCTGGGAGATTCCATTTTGAATTTGAACTTCTTCAGGTAGAAATTTAGGGATTTCAGGTTTAGGATTGGCCTGACCGAGCCGTCCGGCTTCGGGACCACTAAAAGGCTTGAATAAAAGCTTTCTCCCTGTTGTGACGGGGGAACCAGGATAATGACTTGATTCTGACACAACTTTTGTATAATTAAAAAAACATTGAACAAATGCGCTGCCTAGACCAATGCAGCCTACTTGAAAAACATAGGAATCCTCACAAAATTCCAAAAGAAACAATGTTGTAAATAAAGGTTAACAAGTGGGCGCAAAGAACCTACATAAAACGTCCTTGGAATAATAATTGTTCCAATTGTGCCACGATCTGTGTTCTTAGGTCCCCAGTCCACAGTATATTCAGTCAAGTGGTAATTTTCTGTATCTCAATGGAAAAAGATAGATCATGGTGCAGATCAAATTTAAAGGGGACAACATGTTTTATTTAACACAGAACACTCACAATTTACACAAAGAAAAAAGCATGTAACCAATCAAAATGGATGAGTGGGGGTGTGGGCTTCTAACATCATCACGTTACCCTCCCAGAATGGCATTTGGGACACCACTGGCGGTTCAGGATAGCACACCAGTTTGGAGTAGCTTTGAAGTCAGAAGTCAAACAACGTCCACAATCCACGGGAAAACGCCACCAGCTTTGACTTCTGACTTCAAAGCTACTCTAACTGGTGTGCTATCCGGAACCGGCAGTGGTGTCCCAAATGCCATTCTGGGAGGGTAACGTGATGAGGTTAGAAGCCCACACCCCCACTCATCCATTTTGATTGGTTACATGCTTTTTTCTTTGTGTAAATTGTGAGTGTTCTGTGTTAAATAAAACGTGTTGTCCCCTTTAAATTTGATCTGCACCATGATCTATCTTTTTCCATTGAGATAAAGAAAATTACCACTTGACAACTTTTGTATAGCCTCACTTACTACCTCCCTGTCCGGAGGAGAAACTGGTAAGGCCGATTTTAAAAATCGGCGAGGGGGAACGTCTTGAAACTCCAGTTTGTACCCTTGGGACACTATTTGTAAAACCCACGGGTCTAGGCCCGAACGAATCCAGAACGGACTGAAGAGTTTTAGACGTGCCCCCACCGTTGCGGACTCCCGCAAGAGAGCCCCAGCGTCATGCGGTGGATTTGGCAGAAGCAGGGGAAGACTTCTGCTCCTGCGAACTCGACAAGGTTGTTGATCCTTTACCTCTTCCCCTCCCTCTACTAGCAAGGAAGGAAGAGCCTCGCCCTCTTCTGTATTTATTGGGCCGAAAGTACTGCATTTGATAGTGGTGCGTTCTCTTTTGTTGCTGAGGAACATAAGGCAAAAAAGAGGACTTATCCGCGGTAGCCGTAGATACCAAATCATCGAGGCCATCCCCAAACAAGACACCACCTTTATATGGGAGAGACTCCATATTTTTCTTGGAGTCTGCATCAGCATTCCATTGGTGAATCCACAATACTCGCCTAGCCGAGACGCCATGGCATTGGCTTTTGATCCCAAAAGGTCAATATCTCTCGCAGTTTCCTTTAGGTATGCTGCAGCGTCCTTGATATAACCCAGCGTCAAGAGGATGCTATCCCTAGCCAGTGTATCTATATCAGATGACAAGTTATCTGCCCACTTTTCAATAGCACTACTCCCCCACGCAGATGCAATGGCAGGTCCGAGCAGCGTACCCGTGGACGCATAAATGGATTTTAAGGTAGTTTCTTGCTTACGATCTGCTGGGTCCTTAAGGGCCGCCGTGCCCGGTGCTGGGAGAGCCACCTTTTTAGACAAACGTGACAGGGACTTGTCCAAAATGGCGGGTGACTCCCACTTTTTCCTGTCCTCAGTGGGAAAAGGATAAGCAACCGGAATACTTTTGGGGATTTGAAACTTTCTGTCAGGGTTTACCCAGACTTTTTCAAATAGAGCGTTCAGTTCATGAGAGGGAGGAAACGTCACCTCCGGTTTCTTTTCTTTATACATACAGACCCGTTTATCAGGAACAGCAGGGTCCTCAGTGATATGTAATACATCTTTAATAGCCACAATCATGTACTGAATGCTCTTTGCCAATTTTGGATCTAATCTGGAATCACTATGGTCGACACTGGAATCAGTGTCCATGTCGGTATCAGTGTGCATCAACTGGGTAAAAGAACGTTTTTGCGACCCCAAGGGGTCCTGGACTTGCAATAACATATCCTCCACAGATTTTTTCCACGCCTGGGTCTGAGACTCAGACTTATCTAATCTCTTACTGATAAGAGCCATGTTCACATTCAAGACATTCACCCAGTCAGGAGTCGGCGGTGCCGACAGGGTCACCCCCACAGTCGTCTGTGTCCCTAACACAGCCTCCTCCTGGGAAGAGCACTCAGCCTCAGACATGTCGACACACGTGTACCAAACACCCACAGACACACCGGGCTTATAGGGGACAGACCCACAGTAAAGTCTGTCAGAGGGACACAGAGAGGATTTGCCAGCTCACAACCCAGCGCCAAACTAACAACTCTGAAAACACTAAAAAATGCCTCAGACCTATAGTGGCAAAAAAAGGAAAAAGAGGTAATAGTGGCGCTGGCAGGCCTGTGTGTGTGTGCACCCTGGGATTAGCTGCCACCTGGTGAGGAGGTAGCCGGCCTCCTCAACAAACAAAGCAATTAGGAAAATTACCAGGTCGGCGCTTAATACCAATTGGTGAACACAATGATAAAAATTAAACCAATTTATTGACAACAAATCACAAAAAACACATAAAAATAAATAAAATTATACATAAACAGGACCACAATATAATAATATAAAACTGAGGTTCCAGGAACCTCTAAATTAAGCAGTAAATTGAACCTTAATTGGGTATACTCAGAGGGCCGTCACAGTACCTATGTTAAAGGATAATTCTTTTTTAGCTGTTTAGCTACATGAAGTTTTCTTGCCAAGATGTAAAAAGGCACGACAGTACTTAGCACAATTGTGCATATAGGTGTCCTCACTTTATAATTTATTTTCCAATTGGGAAAAGTTCATCACTTGCCAATTTTAGTGTGGACTGTGCAGAGGTAAGCAGTAAAGGGATAGCTGTTACTCACAAACTGGACGGTATTTTCTCCTGTTGTACCGCAATGGTACCGGCGTGCATAGCCGCTCTCTATCACCCTTAGCACGGGTGAGACATCCGTCAGCGGTAGGACTCGTCCGTGGCGTGAGTAGTTGGTAGCGTCAGCTAAACGACCGCTCTCTCCTCCGGCAAAGTGTGAGTATACCGGTACAGCGTGTTCCACTCTCAGTATTGGTGGAATGATGTTCACCAAATTCAGGTGTTCCCAGTGTGATCCGAGGGACTAAATGAATCAGTCACGCTAGAAAGTGTAGCAATTACCGGCAATGGTTTTTGATAAGCTGCTGGGAGGACACACTTCAGTTCTTATTGGCAGTAGGTACTGGGGAGAAGGAGAGAAGGAGCCCCAGTACCTACTGCCAATAAGAACTGAAGTGTGTCCTCCCAGCAGCTTATCAAAAACCATTGCCGGTAATTGCTACACTTTCTAGCGTGACTGATTCATTTAGTCCCTCGGATCACACTGGGAACACCTGAATTTGGTGAACATCATTCCACCAATACTGAGAGTGGAACACGCTGTACCGGTATACTCACACTTTGCCGGAGGAGAGAGCGGTCGTTTAGCTGACGCTACCAACTACTCACGCCACGGACGAGTCCTACCGCTGACGGATGTCTCACCCGTGCTAAGGGTGATAGAGAGCGGCTATGCACGCCGGTACCATTGCGGTACAACAAGAGAAAATACCGTCCAGTTTGTGAGTAACAGCTATCCCTTTACTGCTTACCTCTGCACAGTCCACACTAAAATTGGCAAGTGATGAACTTTTCCCAATTGGAAAATAAATTATAAAGTGAGGACACCTATATGCACAATTGTGCTAAGTACTGTCGTGCCTTTTTACATCTTGGCAAGAAAACTTCATGTAGCTAAACAGCTAAAAAAGAATTATCCTTTAACATAGGTACTGTGACGGCCCTCTGAGTATACCCAATTAAGGTTCAATTTACTGCTTAATTTAGAGGTTCCTGGAACCTCAGTTTTATATTATTATATTGTGGTCCTGTTTATGTATAATTTTATTTATTTTTATGTGTTTTTTGTGATTTGTTGTCAATAAATTGGTTTAATTTTTATCATTGTGTTCACCAATTGGTATTAAGCGCCGACCTGGTCAGACCTATAGTGCTTTTAAATGCCAATATACTGCACCAATATGCACTGCGCCCCCCCCCCCCCCCGTTTTGCACCCTGATACTTGTCAGCAGTGTAAGGAAGGACCAGCGTCTCTGCAGCCTTGTGGAGAGGAAATGGCGCCGAGCAGTGAGCTGTGAGAGTGAGGAAGAAGCTCCGCCCCCGTAATGGCGCGCTTCTGTTCCGCTCAAATTAAACAAATAATTATACTGGCGGGGGTTAGGACAGTGCCCAGGCACTAATGTCCCCTCTTGCCAGTTAACTTTTAATGAGGATTTATGCTGCCCAGGCCCCTCCCGCCCCCGCAGTGCCTGTGTATGTGTGGGAGCATGGCGCGCAGCGTTCCACTCGCTGCGCGGTACCTCAGAATGCTGTCACTGGAGAAGTCTTCTGATCTTCTGCTACTCACCTGTCTTCTGGCTCTGTAAGGGGGTGACGGCAGGCTGCGGGAGTGAGCATCACCCTCAGGAGCTAATGGTGTCCTGTCAGCCAGAAGCAGAGCCATTGAATTCACCAGAAGTTGGTCATACTTCTCTCCCCCAAGTTCCAGAAAGCAGGGAGACTGTTGCCAGCAGTCCTCCCTGAAAATAAAAATCCTAACACAAGTCTTTTCAGAGAAACTCAGTAGAGCTCCCTTAGAGTGCATCCAGTCTGCCTGGGCACAATCCTAAAACTGGAGTCTGGAGGAGGGGCATAGAGGGAGGAGCCAGTTCACACCCTTTCAAAGTCTTAAAGTGCCCATGTCTCCTGCGGATCCCGTCTATACCCCATGGTTCTAATGTGACCCCAGCATCCTCTAGGACGTATGAGAAACATATAATACATACACATATCAGACTTATATATACATACCACACACATCTATCTAGCATGTTATTTGGCTACACACACACTACTGTAGATGTACCTATAGATATCATGTTAATTGCCTACACACACATCCACTACACATACTGTATAGACACATCACACATATATATACACCACACACATCTATACATACAGAAAATTGTTAATTTGTATGTATGTGCGGTATAAACTTGAGAACTACTGAACCAATTTTCACGAGATCGTGAGTAACTCATCTTGCTTTTATGTTAATTGGTTACACACACCACACATATATGGCTTACCATACTATCCCTTTAAACCAGGACACTCATTAACACAGGTTCTTTGACTGGCTGACTTCAAGCCTGCATTTTACCTGGTTTTAATCAGCCACAAAACTCTGTAATTCATGAGTGTCCAGGTTTAAAGGGATAGTATGGTAAGCCCCCCCCACACACACACACTCAGTGTGTTCCTGGAAATAGCTGTAACGTAGCATTTCGTATGCAGATACAGCCACACACAGAATATAGCAGAATTTGCTTGTGCATCCTAGTCACACAGCATTACAAATAAAATAATTTTTGGGAAAAAAAGGTGCCCGACGTTAGCAGAGCTGCCAGCTTACTCACGCCCGGCATGTCGTATTGAGGCAAGATGTATGAGGACACATCTGTATACAAGCAGAGGTCACAGTGAAAGTGGCCGTGTGAGTGCTGTGTGCGGCTGGGTTGTGCAATAGTGTTCGGCATGTGTGTAAGAGGCATTATGTGTATAAGCGCATTAATTAAGGTTGGCAAAACGTGTGCATTTTTTATTTTATAAGGACATTAATAATGTGTGTCATATGTGTAAGGTGCATTACTGTGTGGTATTATGTATTTATATGCATTACTAATGTGTGGTATTATGTGTATAAGGTGCTCTACTGTGTGGTGTAATGTATAGAAAGGGCGCTACGGTGTGGTCTAATGTGAATAAAGAGCAATATGTTGTAGTGTAATGTGAATAAGGAGCAATTCAGTGCCATGTAATGTGAATAAGGGGCATTACTGTAAAGAGTAACATATATAAGATAAAGTGGTACTACTGTGTGATGTAACATGAAAAAGGGACACTCACATGATATAATGTGAATAAAGTTGCACTACAGTGTGGCATTATTTGATATGGGGGTACTATTGTGTGGGGATGCACCTTTCCAGCAAGAACATGCCCCTTTTTGGGCTGTGTGCTGAATGTGCGCACTGTTCCTATTTAAAATATAGGGGGTAGGAACACCAAAATGAGGACTGCAATAGGCGAGGGGTGATAGTGCTGGGAAAGGGGTGCAGGGTCAGAGGCGGAACTAGAGGCGGTGCTAGGGGGCACCCACCAAAATCTTGCCGAGGGCATCATATTGCTTAGGGCCGGCTCTGCACACACCCGACAAGACAAAACATGTGTGCAAGTGAGATAAACACGCCTAAATATATGGCACTCCCGGTCGGCAGGCTCTGTGTGAGCTGGCTCCTTATGCGTCTGACCCGTCCATGCGATCTTTAAGAATTTTCATACTTTGACAACTTTGCAACTAGGTTTTTATTTCAAGGTAATTTGATTGCTAAAATATTACTCAAATAAATAACTAGAAGATGTATCATAAAAAAAAAAAAAAAGAATAATCACTCGGTAACGACGGGTATACACTGCTACTATATGTATGTGTGTGATACTCACAGCTGGGCGCCGGTGTATTACTAGCACTGAGTCGGATCAATGATAGACTAGTTACACCGCTGGCCGGGCCTCACCGGATTCTTTCACGTCACTGTATAGCGCGACGCGGGCAACTGCTAAGCACGTCACGCGCTACCACACAGCCCAGTTTCAGTCACTGCGCATGCGTCATCTGACACCAACCCCGCCCCCGGTTCACGTCAAATCTAGCCGCCCGCCTACAACGGTTTTTCCTCCAGTCTACAAATCAGAGACGAGCAGTCTAACGCCGGCAGCCAATCGACACCAAGTGCGGGTTAAAGAACCTTGAAAGCGGGAGGTTTGAATCGCTGGGCGGAGTGGTTGTTGGTAGAGTGGAGAATTGCGGCCTGTTCTTATCTGCGGTGGTCACAGGTCGTCCTGCAGCGCTCGCTCCGAGACGTGTCCGGCTCCCTGCCCTGACAGTGAGGTGTGTCTCACCTTCCCAGCTCCCCGTTCTCTCTCCGTTACTCTGCTCTCTGTTCCGTTGTACGTGGTTCTCGTCCCAAGAGCTCGCAATCCAATCGGTGCAGCAGGTTTTCCTCTAATCTATGAGGTGTTAATAGGTACACCATGGCAGGGGGTGTTATGTGGCTGTACTTGGTGATCATGGCCTTATCCCTGTGTATCGGGGTGATAATTATTCTTATGCCGCAGTATAACAGGCAGCGCGGGGTGGTGGAGGGTGCCACAGCCCGAAAGACTGTATAGCATTAGGTGTGGGGGGCAATGGGTACATCGGGTGACTGAGTAACTAGTGTAGCTGCTGGGGGTAGGGACGTGTCTCTATAGCCCTGGAGACTAGGTGTGAGCTGCTCTACATTGTGTGAGTGATGCTCTGCAGTGTGTATATAACTGCACTGGTGTATGTGTAGAGATGTGCTGCTGTGTGTGGGACAGATTCTCATGTCTACGTATAAGAGTGATGCTCTACAATGTGCATCCACATAAGTCTGTTGGTGAAATATTGGTAAAGTGCTGTCATGTTGGTTCTTGTAACCAGTAACAGCTATTTATCCCCTGCACTAAGTAGAGGTGCATAGGACTCTTGAGACACTATGTTTACACTGCATTTGTACACAACACAATACACCATAGGACTGTGATATAGCATTACATACTGTATGTAAGGTGGGGTGACTTATTGCTCAATGTGTACCTGTGATTGCGTGCTCCTGGCTGTCCTGTCAGGTGGGCTGACCCTCTGACAGTGACATACAGGTGAATTCCGGATGTAATGATATATTGTACACCAAATTGATGTATTGTCTGTGCTGTTAACTAGGATTAGAAAGCTCCTTGTTTTTCAATGTCTGGCACTGTTGAACATCCACAGGAGGCTCAGATGCTGCCCGGCTCCTCCTGCACAATGTGATGTAAAGTCAGGGGACGCGCTGCGCAGCCACCTGCCTGTCATCCGCTGCCGCATTCTGAGAAAGTTACCCACCTCCCTCACCCCCCCCCCCATGTGGTATGGTAAATTATGCGGGAGGGTTCACACAGAAAACAAGCCAATCCCGGGATTGACCATTTTTCAATCCCGATGCCCAGGATTTAAAAAATGGCCTGGGATTGGCCACCCTACTGTTAACTGTGAAACCTCATTCTGATGTGTAACATGTCTAAAGCTGGGTACACACTGGAGCGATTTCTGCCCAAAATGTAATTTCTAGACAAACTGAAATGACATTGGCCGTACACAGAACGATCCGGCCAATCTGTGCAGACGTTAGTGATATCTTTCGGTCAGCTGTGCTGCATGGTGAAGAAGGATGCATGCGGTGCAGTATAATGAAGGATGGTACAAGGGATCAATCCATCCTTCATTACATCGTTCTGATGTGTACCACGGATACAATATGTTGTCCAGCATATCGTCCGGGTACACATCGCTCCAGTGTGTACCCAGCATGCCATACATTGGGGCAGATGTATTAAGTGATAAAGCAGTGGAAAGTGATAATGCTCCAGCCAATCATTATGGGCTTGAAAAATGCAGGAGCGGATGCGTTGGAATGCAGTCAGAATAATGATACCTGAATGCCAACACCATCCTGGTGCCGGAATACTGGCAGCCAGTATTCGAATGAGGACAGACCGTCGGGTAAGCGCTGTGTGTGGGGGGGGTGGGGAGAGCTTAGGTTTAGGCTGGGGGGGTTAGGCACCCCCTTCGAGGGTTAAGGTGGGTACACACTAGAAAGATATATCTGCAGATCAATTGATCTGCAGATATATCTATGGACGGATCGGGCAATGTGCTGTGCATATACACTGCCCGATCCGTTGGGGACGGAAGTCATGAACTCGGCGGGCGTGTACACACGCCCGCCCAGTTCAGCTGTCAATCGCCGCCGCAGCATGTGTACGGACGGTCGGCCGACCGCCGTACTCACACAGCGAAGTGCCAATATATCGGCCATTGGCTGTGCTGCGGGGCCGACGCGATATGTCTGTGAACGACGGAGTTCACAGACGTATCGGACGTACACACTGGCCGACGGACCCGCGATATATCGGCCGTTCAAGAGAACGGCCGATATATCGGCCAGTGTGTACGGGCCTTTAGGCTACGGGTGTGGGGATGCTTAGGTTTAGGCAGCGGGTACAAGGGGTTAGATTTAACCACCTACAGGGGGGGGTCAAAGTTAGGCTGTGGTTGGGGATGGGGGAGACACCCCTGACCCCTGTTGGCTTATCAAATATCGGGATCCTGGCGTCGGTATTACAGCAGCCGGGATCCCGTGCGCTGGCAAAACATACTGATCCTGATGCGTTATCACCTTCCACGTATCACTAATATATCACTTATCCAGGCTTAATACATCTGTCCCATCTGACGTGGAGCACATCAGATGGGATGACCCAATGAAATGATCACGGGTACATACTATATAATGTGTAAGATATTCTGATCCGTGTCAAACAATATATTGCATAGTGTGTACCTGGCTTTAGATGTTACTTCAACTACAGGGCATGCTCTCATTGTGGGTGTAGTATTGTATGCCAGCGCAGGGATCCCGGCATACTGACAGCTGGGTGAGTGCAAATGAGCCGTTTGTGGGCTCGCTGCGCTCACCATGCTGCAGGCACAGTGGCACGCTATGCATGCCACACTATTTATTCTCCCTCCAGGGTAGTCGTGGACCCCCAAGAGGGATAATAGTTGTCAGTATGCCCGGTGTCGGGATTCCGGCGCCAGTATACTGAGTGCCGGTATCCAAACAGCCGGCATACTGAATACCACCCCTCATTGTCCGTATGGGCATTTACGGTAACCCTTAGATCTTGTGTATTTTAATACCCACCACTATGGGGCTCAACCAAAATTGTGAGTTGAGTCATTTGGTGTGGTGGTTCGGTGTACCAGTGCTGCAATTGCATTGCCTGCAATTTGCTCTTTGACTTAACCCCTTTAGTGTTATTTAGGTACCGTAATTCTGTGTTGTGCTCTGCTGAATATCGTGGAAGCATATTGCTGTGATTAGTGTGTCCCCCCCCCCCCCCCCTTCCCCATTGATGCAGTACTTATGCTTGCTTGAGGAGTATCTTGGTTTTATAATTGTATAAGGTGATATATAAAAAGAGGATTTTGGTACTTACTGATAAATCTATCTATCTGAATCCACTCGGGGACACTGGAATTCTAAACACCTGGGGTGTGAAGTATGGAGACCGGAGGTAGCACAATATATGCAAATCAATTGCAGTGCACAAAGGTTCGAAAAGGTCAGATCTTAAAAATTTCAAAACCAGGTTTAAATCCCATGGAGCCGTGGGGGTGGCGGCGAAAGGATGGTTGAAACCTCAACACTCCCTGCAAAAATGTGCATCTCCTGTAAGGAAGCCAGACATTGTTGAAAGAAAATAGAAAGGGCAGAGACCTGAACCTCTAATGATCCCAACCTCAAACCGCCTTCCAAACCAGCTTGAAGAAAATGCAACAATCTGTTAAGTTGAAAATTGTCTGGGGTTCCAACCCCTAGGCTGGCACCAATCCATGTACCTTTTCCAAATTCTGATAGTGAGCCGCAGTCACCGGTTTCCTTGCTGCTAACATCGTAGGGATAGCTGAACTGGGAATACCTTTTTCCCTTAGTATCTGGGCCTTGAGAGCCATGCTGTTAAACAAAGATTGTTCATATCTGGATGTAGAAATGGACCCTGTGACAACAGATCTTCCCTCTGCGGCAACCTCCAAGGCTCCTCCGCTAGGAGACTCCTCAGATCCGAGTACCAAATTCTGCGAGGTCAGTCCGGGGCTATAAGGATTACACACGGTCTTTCCTGTTTCTCTATCGTCCTAGTGGATGCTGGGGTTCCTGAAAGGACCATGGGGAATAGCGGCTCCGCAGGAGACAGGGCACAAAAAGTAAAGCTTTTCCAGATCAGGTGGTGTGCACTGGCTCCTCCCCCTATGACCCTCCTCCAGACTCCAGTTAGATTTTTGTGCCCGGCCGAGAAGGGTGCAATTCTAGGTGGCTCTCATAAAGAGCTGCTTAGAGAAAGTTTAGCTTAGGTTTTTTATTTTACAGTGATTCCTGCTGGCAACAGGATCACTGCAACGAGGGACAGAGGGGAGAAGAAGTGAACTCACCTGCGTGCAGGATGGATTGGCTTCTTGGCTACTGGACATCAGCTCCAGAGGGACGATCACAGGTACAGCCTGGATGGTCACCGGAGCCGCGCCGCCGGCCCCCTTGCAGATGCTGAAGTAAGAAGAGGTCCAGAATCGGCGGCTGAAGACTCCTGCAGTCTTCTAAAGGTAGCGCACAGCACTGCAGCTGTGCACCATTTTCCTCTCAGCACACTTCACACGCAGTCACTGAGGGTGCAGGGCGCTGGGGGGGGGGCGCCCTGGGAGGCAAATGTAAACCTATATAAAGGCTAAAAATACCTCACATATAGCCCCCAGAGGCTATATGGAGATATTTAACCCCTGCCTGTATTCACAAAATAGCGGGAGACGAGCCCGCCGAAAAAGGGGCGGGGCCTATCTCCTCGGCACACGGCGCCATTTCCTCTCACAGCTCCGCTGGTCAGGACGGCTCCCAGGTCTCTCCCCTGCACTGCACTACAGAAACAGGGTAAAACAGAGAGGGGGGGCAAATTTAATGGCAATATCTTGATATATATAAAGCAGCTATAAGGGAGCACTTATTATAAGGCTATCCCTGTCATATATAGCGCTTTTTGGTGTGTGCTGGCAGACTCTCCCTCTGTCTCCCCAAAGGGCTAGTGGGTCCTGTCTTCGTTTAGAGCATTCCCTGTGTGTCTGCTGTGTGTCGGTACGTGTGTGTCGACATGTATGAGGACGATATTGGTGTGGAGGCGGAGCAATTGCCAAATATGGGGATGTCACCTCCTAGGGGGTCGACACCAGAATGGATGCCTTTATTTATGGAATTACGGGATAGTGTCAACACGCTAAAGCAGTCGTTTGACGACATGAGGCGGCCGGACAATCAATTAGTGCCTGTCCAGGCGCCTCAAACACCGTCAGGGGCTGTAAAACGCCCTTTGCCTCAGTCGGTCGACACAGACCCAGACACAGGCACTGATTCCAGTGGTGACGGTGACGAATCAACCGTATTTTCCAGTAGGGCCACACGTTATATGATTTTGGCAATGAAGGAGGCGTTACATTTAGCTGATACTACAGGTACCACTAAACAGGGTATTATGTGGGGTGTGAAAAAACTACCTATAGTTTTTCCTGAATCAGAAGAATTAAATGACGTGTGTGATGAAGCGTGGGTTGCCCCTGATAAAAAGCTGATAATTTCAAAGAAATTATTGGCATTATACCCTTTCCCGCCAGAGGTTAGGGAGCGCTGGGAAACACCTCCTAGGGTGGACAAGGCGCTAACACGCTTATCAAAACAAGTGGCGTTACCTTCTCCTGAGACGGCCGCACTTAAAGATCCATCAGATAGGAGGATGGAAAATATCCAAAAAAGTATATACACACATGCAGGTGTTATACTACGACCAGCTATAGCGACTGCCTGGATGTGCAGTGCTGGGGTAGTTTGGTCAGAGTCCCTGATTGAAAATATTGATACCCTGGACAGGGACAATATTTTACTGTCGTTAGAACAAATAAAGGATGCATTTCTTTATATGCGTGATGCACAGAGGGATATCTGCACACTGGCATCACGGGTAAGTGCTATGTCCATTTCGGCCAGAAGAGCTTTATGGACGCGACAGTGGACAGGCGATGCGGATTCAAAACGGCATATGGAAGTTTTGCCGTATAAAGGGGAGGAGTTATTTGGAGTCGGTCTATCAGATTTGGTGGCCACGGCTACAGCCGGGAAATCCACCTTTCTACCTCAAGTCACTCCCCAACAGAAAAAGGCACCGACTTTTCAACCGCAGCCCTTTCGTTCCTTTAAAAATAAGAGAGCAAAGGGCTATTCATATCTGCCACGAGGCAGAGGTCGAGGGAAGAAACAGCAACAGGCAGCTCCTTCCCAGGAACAGAAGCCCTCCCCGGCTTCTACAAAAGCCTCAGCATGACGCTGGGGCTTCTCAAGCGGACTCGGGGACGGTGGGAGGTCGTCTCAAAAATTACAGCGCGCAGTGGGCTCACTCGCAGGTAGATCCCTGGATCCTGCAGATAATATCTCAGGGGTACAGGTTGGAATTAGAGACAGATCCACCTCGCCGTTTCCTGAAGTCTGCTTTACCAACGTCCCCTTCCGAAAGGGAGACGGTTTTGGAAGCCATTCACAAGCTGTACTCTCAGCAGGTGATAGTCAAGGTACCTCTTCTACAACAAGGGAAGGGGTATTATTCCACTCTATTTGTGGTACCGAAGCCGGATGGCTCGGTAAGGCCTATTCTAAATCTGAAGTCCTTGAACCTGTACATAAAGAAGTTCAAGTTCAAGATGGAGTCACTCAGAGCAGTGATAGCGAACCTGGAAGAAGGGGACTTTATGGTATCCTTGGACATCAAGGATGCGTATCTCCACGTTCCAATTTACCCCTCACACCAGGGGTACCTCAGGTTCGTTGTACAAAACTGTCACTATCAGTTTCAGACGCTGCCGTTTGGTTTGTCCACGGCACCTCGGGTCTTTACAAAGGTAATGGCCGAGATGATGATTCTTCTTAGAAGAAAAGGCGTATTAATTATCCCATACTTGGACGATCTCCTAATAAGGGCAAGGTCCAGAGAACAGCTAGAGATGGGATTAGCAATATCTCAAGAGGTGCTAAAGCAGCACGGATGGATTCTGAATATTCCAAAATCCCAATTAATGCCGACAACTCGTCTGCTGTTCCTAGGGATGATTCTGGACACGGTTCAGAAAAAGGTTTTTCTTCCCGAGGAAAAAGCCAAGGAGTTATCCGACCTGGTCAGGAATCTCCTAAAACCAGGAAAGGTGTCTGTACATCAATGCACGCATCTTCAGATGCACCTGCGGATAACCCTGTCTCCAAGGACAAGGGTATCTCTTCTGTGGTGGTTGCAGAGGGCTCATCTATTGGAGGGCCGCAGATTCGGCATACAGGATTGGATCCTGGGGACCACGGACGCCAGCCTGAGAGGCTGGGGAGCAGTCACACAAGGAAGAAACTTCCAGGGAGTGTGGTCGAGCCTGGAAAAGTCTCTTCACATAAACATTCTGGAACTAAGAGCAATCTACAATGCTCTAAGCCAGGCGGAACCTCTGCTTCAAGGAAGACCGGTGTTGATCCAGTCGGACAACATCACGGCAGTCGCCCATGTAAACAGACAGGGCGGCACAAGAAGCAGGAGTGCAATGGCAGAAGCTGCCAGGATCCTTCGCTGGGCGGAGAATCACGTGATAGCACTGTCAGCAGTGTTCATCCCGGGAGTGGACAACTGGGAAGCAGACTTCCTCAGCAGACACGATCTTCACCCGGGAGAGTGGGGACTTCATCCAGAAGTTTTCCACATGCTAATAAACCGTTGGGAAAGACCAATGGTGGACATGATGGCGTCTCGCCTCAACAAAAAACTGGACAGGTATTGCGCCAGGTCAAGAGATCCGCAGGCAATAGCTGTGGACGCGCTGGTAACACCTTGGGTGTACCAGTCGGTGTATGTGTTTCCTCCTCTGCCTCTCATACCAAAGGTATTGAGAATCATACGGCAAAGCGGAGTAAGAACGATACTAGTGGCTCCGGATTGGCCAAGAAGGTCTTGGTACCCGGAACTTCAAGAGATGGTCACGGACGATCCGTGGCCTCTACCTCTAAGACAGGACCTGCTTCAGCAGGGACCGTGTCTATTCCAAGACTTACCGCGGCTGCGTTTGACGGCATGGCGGTTGAACGCCAGATCCTAAAAGGAAAAGGCATTCCAGAAGAAGTCATTCCTACCTTGATTAAGGCAAGAAAGGAAGTCACCGCGAAGCATTATCACCGCATTTGGCGGAAATATGTTGCGTGGTGCGAGGATCGGAGTGCTCCGACGGAGGAATTTCAACTGGGTCGTTTCCTACATTTCCTGCAATCAGGATTGTCTATGGGTCTCAAATTGGGATCTATTAAGGTTCAAATTTCGGCCCTGTCAATATTCTTCCAAAAAGAATTGGCCTCAGTTCCTGAGGTCCAGACTTTTGTCAAAGGAGTACTGCATATACAGCCTCCTGTGGTGCCTCCGGTGGCACCGTGGGATCTAAATGTAGTTTTAGATTTCCTCAAATCCCATTGGTTTGAACCACTAAAAAATGTGGATTTGAAATATCTCACATGGAAAGTGACTATGTTACTGGTCCTGGCGTCCGCCAGGAGAGTATCTGAACTGGCGGCTTTATCTTATAAAAGCCCTTATTTAATTTTCCATTCGGATAGGGCAGAGCTGCGGACGCGTCCGCATTTTCTCCCTAAGGTGGTATCAGCGTTTCACCTGAACCAGCCTATTGTAGTGCCTGCGGCTACAAGCGACTTGGAGGACTCCAAGTTGTTGGACGTTGTCAGAGCTTTAAAAATATACATTTGAAGGACGGCTGGAGTCAGAAAATCTGACTCGCTGTTTATACTGTATGCACCCAACAAGTTGGGTGCGCCTGCTTCTAAGCAGTCGATTGCTCGTTGGATTTGTAACACAATTCAACTTGCACATTCTGTGGCAGGCCTGCCACAGCCTAAATCTGTTAAGGCCCATTCCACAAGGAAGGTGGGCTCATCTTGGGCGGCTGCCCGAGGGGTCTCGGCATTACAACTCTGCCGAGACGCTACGTGGTCAGGGGAGAACACGTTTGTAAAATTCTACAAATTTGATACCCTGGCAAAGGAGGACCTGGAGTTCTCTCATTCGGTGCTGCAGAGTCATCCGCACTCTCCCGCCCGTTTGGGAGCTTTGGTATAATCCCCATGGTCCTTTCAGGAACCCCAGCATCCACTAGGACGATAGAGAAAATAAGAATTTACTTACCGATAATTCTATTTCTCGGAGTCCGTAGTGGATGCTGGGCGCCCATCCCAAGTGCGGATTATCTGCAATACTTGTACATAGTTATTGTTAACTAATTCGGGTTATTGTTTAGGGAGCCATCTTTCAGAGGCTCCTCTGTTATCATACTGTTAACTGGGTTTAGATCACAAGTTGTACGGTGTGATTGGTGTGGCTGGTATGAGTCTTACCCGGGATTCAAAATCCTCCCTTATTGTGTACGCTCGTCCGGGCACAGTACCTAACTGGAGTCTGGAGGAGGGTCATAGGGGGAGGAGCCAGTGCACACCACCTGATCTGGAAAAGCTTTACTTTTTGTGCCCTGTCTCCTGCGGAGCCGCTATTCCCCATGGTCCTTTCAGGAACCCCAGCATCCACTACGGACTCCGAGAAATAGAATTATCGGTAAGTAAATTCTTATTTTCTCTATCGTCCTAGTGGATGCTGGGGTTCCTGAAAGGACCATGGGGAACAGCGGCTCCGCAGGAGACAGGGCACAAAAAGTAAAGCTTTACGATCAGGTGGTGTGTACTGGCTCCTCCCCCTATGACCCTCCTCCAAGCCTCAGTTAGATTTTTGTGCCCGGCCGAGAAGGGTGCAATCTAGGTGGCTCTCCTAAAGAGCTGCTTAGAAAAGTTTAGCTTAGGTTTTTTATTTTACAGTGAGTCCTGCTGGCAACAGGATCACTGCAACGAGGGACTTAGGGGAGAAGAAGTGAACTCACCTGCGTGCAGGATGGATTGGCTTCTTGGCTACTGGACATTAGCTCCAGAGGGACGATCACAGGTACAGCCTGGATGGTCACCGGAGCCTCGCCGCCGGCCCCCTTGCAGATGCTGAAACGAGAAGAGGTCCAGAATCGGCGGCAGAAGACTCCTCAGTCTTCTTAAGGTAGCGCACAGCACTGCAGCTGTGCGCCATTTTCCTCTCAGCACACTTCACACGGCAGTCACTGAGGGTGCAGGGCGCTGGGAGGGGGGCGCCCTGGGAGGCAAATGAAAACCTTTTTTGGCTAAAAATACCTCACATATAGCCTCCGGGGGGGCTATATGGAGATATTTAACCCCTGCCAGAATCCACTAAAGAGCGGGAGACGAGCCCGCCGAAAAAGGGGCGGGGCCTATCTCCTCAGCACACAGCGCCATTTTCCTCACACAGCTCCGCTGGTCAGGAAGGCTCCCAGGCTCTCCCCTGCACTGCACTACAGAAACAGGGTAAAACAAGAGAGGGGGGGCAAAATTGTGGCAAAACTATATTAAAGCAGCTATACAGGGAGCACTTATTATAAGGCTATCCCTGTCATATATAGCGCTTTTGATGTGTGCTGGCAAACTCTCCCTCTGTCTCCCCAAAGGGCTAGTGGGGTCCTGTCTTCGTTAAGAGCATTCCCTGTGTGTCTGCTGTGTCGGTACGTGTGTGTCGACATGTATGAGGACGATATTGGTGTGGAGGCGGAGCAATTGCCAAATATGGGGATGTCACCTCCTAGGGGGTCGACACCAGAATGGATGCCTTTATTTATGGAATTACGGGATAGTGTCAACACGCTAAAGCAGTCGTTTGACGACATGAGACGGCCGGACAATCAATTAGTGCCTGTCCAGGCGCCTCAAACACCGTCAGGGGCTGTAAAACGCCCTTTGCCTCAGTCGGTCGACACAGACCCAGACACAGGCACTGATTCCAGTGGCGACGGTGACGAATCAACCGTATTTTCCAGTAGGGCCACACGTTATATGATTTTGGCAATGAAGGAGGCGTTACATATTGCTGATACTACAGGTACCACAAAACAGGGTATCATGTGGGGTGTGAAAAAACTACCTATAGTTTTTCCTGAATCAGATGAATTAAATGAGGTGTGTGATGAAGCGTGGGTTGCCCCCGATAAAAAAATGCTAATTTCAAAGAAGTTATTGGCTTTATACCCTTTCCCGCCAGAGGTTAGGGCGCGCTGGGAAACACCTCCTAGGGTGGACAAGGCGCTCACACGCTTATCAAAACAAGTGGCGTTACCCTCTCCTGAGACGGCCGCACTTAAAGATCCAGCAGATAGGAGGATGGAAAATATCCAAAAAAGTATATACACACATACAGGTGTTATACTACGACCAGCTATAGCGACAGCCTGGATGTGCAGTGCTGGGGTAGCTTGGTCAGAGTCCCTGATTGAAAATATTGATACCCTGGATAGGGACAATGTTTTACTGTCTTTAGAGCAAATAAAGGATGCATTTCTTTATATGCGTGATGCACAGAGGGATATCGGCACACTGGCATCACGGGTAAGTGCTATGTCCATTTCGGCCAGAAGAAGTTTATGGACGCGACAGTGGTCAGGCGATGCGGACTCAAAACGGCATATGGAAGTTTTGCCGTATAAAGGGGAGGAGTTATTTGGTGTCGGTCTATCGGATTTGGTGGCCACGGCTACAGCCGGGAAATCCACCTTTTTACCTCAAGTCACTCCCCAACAGAAAAAGACACCGACTTTTCAACCGCAGCCCTTTCGTTCCTTTAAAAACAAGAGAGCAAAGGGATATTCATATCTGCCACGAGGCAGAGGAAGGGGGAAGAGACAGCAACAGGCAGCTCCTTCCCAGGAACAGAAGCCCTCCCCCGCTTCCACAAAAGCCTCAGCATGACGCTGGGGCTTCTCAAGCGGACTCGGGGGCGGTGGGGGGTCGTCTCAAGAATTTCAGCGCGCAGTGGGCTCACTCGCAGGTAGATCCCTGGATCCTGCAGATAATATCTCAGGGGTACAGGTTGGAACTAGAGACGGATCCACCTCGCCGTTTCCTGAAGTCTGCTTTACCAACGTCCCCCTCCGACAGGGTGACGGTCTTGGAAGCTGTACTCTCAGCAGGTGATAGTCAAGGTACCCCTTTTACAACAAGGAAAGGGGTATTATTCCACTCTATTTGTGGTACCGAAGCCGGATGGCTCGGTAAGACCTATTCTAAATCTGAAATCCTTGAACCTGTACATAAAGAAGTTCAAGTTCAAGATGGAGTCACTCAGAGCAGTGATAGCGAACCTGGAAGAAGGGGACTTTATGGTATCCTTGGACATCAAGGATGCGTATCTCCACGTTCCAATTTACCCCTCACACCAGGGGTACCTCAGGTTCGTCGTACAGAACTGTCACTATCAGTTTCAGACGCTGCCGTTCGGATTGTCCACGGCACCTCGGGTCTTTACCAAGGTAATGGCCGAGATGATGATTCTTCTTCGAAGAAAAGGCGTATTAATTATCCCATACTTGGACGATCTCCTAATAAGGGCAAGGTCCAGAGAACAGCTAGAGATGGGATTAGCACTGTCTCAAGAAGTGCTAAAACAGCACGGGTGGATTCTGAATATTCCAAAATCCCAGTTAATTCCGACAACACGTCTGCTGTTCCTAGGGATGATTCTGGACACGGTTCAGAAAAAGGTTTTTCTCCCGGAGGAAAAAGCCAAGGAGTTATCCGAGCTTGTCAGGAACCTCCTAAAACCAGGAAAGGTGTCTGTACATCAATGCACAAGAGTCCTGGGAAAAATGGTGGCTTCTTACGAAGCAATTCCATTCGGCAGATTCCACGCAAGAATTTTCCAGAGGGATCTGTTGGACAAATGGTCAGGGTCGCATCTTCAGATGCACCAGCGGATAACCCTGTCTCCAAGGACAAGGGTATCTCTTCTGTGGTGGTTGCAGAGTGCTCATCTATTGGAGGGCCGCAGATTCGGCATACAGGATTGGATCCTGGTGACCACGGACGCCAGCCTGAGAGGCTGGGGAGCAGTCACACAAGGAAGAAACTTCCAGGGCGTGTGGTCGAGCCTGGAAACGTCTCTTCACATAAACATTCTGGAACTAAGAGCAATCTACAATGCTCTAAGCCAGGCAGAACCTCTGCTTCAAGGAAAACCGGTGTTGATCCAGTCGGACAACATCACGGCAGTCGCCCATGTGAACAGACAGGGCGGCACAAGAAGCAGGAGTGCAATGGCAGAAGCTGCAAGGATTCTTCGCTGGGCAGAGAATCATGTGATAGCACTGTCAGCAGTGTTCATCCCGGGAGTGGACAACTGGGAAGCAGACTTCCTCAGCAGACACGACCTTCACCCGGGAGAGTGGGGACTTCATCCAGAAGTTTTCCACATGCTGGTAACCCGTTGGGAAAGACCAATGGTGGACATGATGGCGTCTCGCCTCAACAAAAAACTGGACAGGTATTGCGCCAGGTCAAGAGATCCGCAGGCAATAGCTGTGGACGCGCTGGTAACGCCTTGGGTGTACCAGTCGGTGTATGTGTTTCCTCCTCTGCCTCTCATACCAAAAGTATTGAGAATTATACGGCAAAGAGGCGTAAGAACGATACTAGTGGTTCCGGATTGGCCAAGAAGGACTTGGTACCCGGAACTTCAAGAGATGATCACGGAAGATCCGTGGCCTCTACCTCTGAGAAGGGACTTGCTTCAGCAGGGTCCCTGTCTGTTTCAAGACTTACCGCGGCTGCGTTTGACGGCATGGCGGTTGAATGCCGGATCCTAAAGGAAAAAGGCATGCCGGAAGAAGTCATTCCTACTTTGATTAAAGCAAGGAAGGAAGTAACCGCGCAACATTATCACCGCATTTGGCGAAAATATGTTGCGTGGTGCGAGGATCGGAGTGCTCCGACGGAGGAATTTCAACTGGGTCGATTCCTACATTTCCTGCAATCAGGATTGTCTATGGGTCTCAAATTGGGATCTATTAAGGTTCAAATTTCGGCCCTGTCGATTTTCTTCCAAAAAGAATTGGCTTCAGTTCCTGGAGTCCAGACTTTTGTTAAGGGAGTGCTGCATATACAGCCCCCTGTGGTGCCTCCAGTGGCACCATGGGATCTCAATGTTGTTTTGGACTTTCTCAAATCTCATTGGTTTGAACCACTAAAAACTGTGGATTTGAAATATCTCACATGGAAAGTGACCATGCTACTAGCCCTGGCTTCGGCCAGGAGAGTGTCAGAACTGGCAGCTTTATCTTACAAAAGCCCATATCTGATTTTCCATTCGGGCAGAACTGCGGACTCGTCCGCATTTTCTCCCTAAGGTGGTGTCAGCATTTCATCTGAACCAACCTATTGTAGTGCCTGCGGCTACAAGCGACTTGGAGGACTCCAAGTTGTTGGACGTTGTCAGAGCTTTAAAAATATACATTTCAAGGACAGCTGGAGTCAGGAAATCTGACTCGCTGTTTATACTATATGCTCCCAACAAGTTGGGCGCTCCTGCGTCTAAGCAGACTATTGCTCGCTGGATTTGTAGTACGATTCAGCTTGCACATTCTGTGGCAGGCCTGCCACAGCCAAAATCGGTAAAAGCCCACTCCACAAGGAAGGTGGGTTCTTCTTGGGCGGCTGCCCGAGGGGTCTCGGCATTACAACTCTGCCGAGCGGCTACGTGGTCGGGGGAGAACACGTTTGTAAAATTCTACAAATTTGATACCCTGGCTAAGGAGGACCTGGAGTTCTCTCATTCGGTGCTACAGAGTCATCCGCACTCTCCCGCCCGTTTGGGAGCTTTGGTATAATCCCCATGGTCCTTTCAGGAACCCCAGCATCCACTAGGACGATAGAGAAAATAAGAATTTACTTACCGATAATTCTATTTCTCGGAGTCCGTAGTGGATGCTGGGCGCCCATCCCAAGTGCGGATTATCTGCATTACTTGTACATAGTTACAAAAATCGGGTTATTATTGTTGTGAGCCATCTTTTCAGAGGCTCCGCTGTTATCATACTGTTAACTGGGTTTAGATCTCAGGTTGTACGGTGTGATTGGTGTGGCTGGTATGAGTCTTACCCGGGATTCATAAATCCTTCCTTATTGTGTACGCTCGTCCGGGCACAGTACCTAACTGAGGCTTGGAGGAGGGTCATAGGGGGAGGAGCCAGTACACACCACCTGATCGTAAAGCTTTACTTTTTGTGCCCTGTCTCCTGCGGAGCCGCTGTTCCCCATGGTCCTTTCAGGAACCCCAGCATCCACTACGGACTCCGAGAAATAGAATTATCGGTAAGTAAATTCTTATTTTTACCTTCTTTCACTTGTGGTAGGAGAAGAAATGGTGGAAAGATGTAAGCCCAGTGAATCGACAGTGCATCCACTGCTTCTGTCACAGGGTCTAGTGTCCTGGCCACATATCTCAGAAGTTGACGATTTGTCGGGATGCCATTAGATCCACCTGTGGTAACCCCCACCTTCTTACTATTGCGTTGAAGACTTGGGGATGTAGGCTCCACTCTCCTGGATGCATGTCTTGGCTGATAGAATCTGCCTCCCAGTTGTCTACTCCGGTATTGAAGACTGCCGACAGAATTATGTGTCGTTTTTCTGCCCAGGTCAGAATTCTTGTTGCTTCCTTTAGGGCCAACCGACTGTTCGTTCCTCCCTGGCGTTTTATAGAAGTAGCTGCTGTGACATTGTTGGATTGAATTCTCACATGTTGCCCTCTTATTAGACTCTCTGAAGAAGCGCTTTGTAGATAGCTCGAAGTTCCAGCCCATTTATGGTGAGTCTACTCTTGTACTGGGACCATCTCCCCTGAAACTGGTGTTTTTTCAGTACTGTGCCACAACCTCTGAGACTTGCATCCACCGTCAAAATTATACAATCCCAAATTTCAAACCTCTTCCCCATTGCCAGGTTTTTGCGGATCGACCACCAAATCAACAAAATTCTGGTTTGAGACGACAGGCGGATCTTCCTGTGAAGAAAAAGATGCATGCTTTCCCCCTGTGGGATCAGGTCCATCTGGAATGTTCTTGAGTGAAGTCTGCCACACTGAATCACTTCGAAAGATGCTACCATCTTCCCCAGAAGCCGTATGCAAAGGTGTAGAGACACCCTCTGATACTGCAAGACCTGTTTGAACAATGTGCTGATGTCTTGAATCTTGTCCTCTAGTAGAAAGACATTTTAGTTGAGTCGTATCCAGAACCAGACCCAAGAACTGAATTCTTTGGTATGGAAGTTAGTTGGCGTTTTTGAAGTTGACCATCCAGCTGTGTCGAGTCAGAGCCTGATGAGTCAATCTTGCATCCCTGATCAAAATCTCCGGGGACGGGCCCTTGATCAAAACATTGTCCAGGTATAGTATTATTGTTACCCCCATAGATCTTAATTTTGCTACCATGACCGCATGATCTTTGTGAAGATCCTTGGCGCCGAGGACAGACTGAACGGTAACGCTCTGAATTGATGGTGTTCCTTCACTGCAAATCTCCAAATTGGAACATGTAGGTATGTCTTTTTGTCCATAGACACCATGAATTCCTCTTGTTCCAACCCTGCTATGACTTACTATCGATTAGATCTTGAAACGTTAAAATGTTAGAAATTGGCTTAACACCTTCAGGTTTAGAATGGGTCTGACCAGAACCGTCTGGTTTGGGTATCACAAAAAGATTTGAATAAAAACTCCTTCCTCTTTGTGGTACCGGTACTTGGACTATGACATCTGAAAGGATCAACTTCTGGATAGCAGATTTCAATGCCCTTGCCTTTTGAGGGCACTGAGGCAGACCCGTAATAAAGTATTTGCTGTGAGGACATATAAGAAACTCTATTTTGTAACCCTGAGATAATATTGTTGACCCAGATCTCGGGAGTGGTTTCGGCCCAGGCTTCCCGAAACCCTGTCGACCGGGCACCCACCTTGGGAGACCCAAGATTAGCTGGGAGACAGTCATACCATTGTTTCTCTGACGTCCTAGTGGATGCTGGGAACTCCGTAAGGACCATGGGGAATAGCGGGCTCCGAAGGAGGCTGGGCACTCTAGTAAGATTTATGACTACCTGGTGTGCACTGGCTCCTCCCACTATGACCCTCCTCCAAGCCTCAGTTAGATCTTGTGCCCGGCCGAGGTTGGATGCACACTAGGGGCTCTCCTGAGCCCTTAGAAAGAAAGTATAGATTTAGGTTTTTTATTTTCAGTGAGACCTGCTGGCAACAGACTCACTGCAGCGAGGGACTAAGGGGAGAAGAAGCGAACTCGCCTGCTTGCAGCCGGATTGGGCTTCTTAGGCTACTGGACACCATTAGTTCCAGAGGGATCGACCGCAGGCCCAGTCCTTGGTGTTCGGTCCCGGAGCTGCGCCGCCGTCCCCCTTACAGAGCCAGAAGCAAGAAGAGGTCCGGAAAAACGGCGGCAGAAGACATCAGTCTTCACCAAGGTAGCGCACAGCACTGCAGCTGTGCGCCATTGCTCCTCATACACACTTCACACTCCGGTCACTGAGGGTGCAGGGCGCTTGGGGGGGGGGGGGGCCTGAGCAGCAATAAAAACACCTTGGCTGGCAAAAATACCACAATATATAGCCCCAGAGGCTATATATGTGGTAAATACCCCTGCCAGAATCCAGAAAACAGCGGGAGAATAGGCCGCGGAAAAGGGGCGGAACTATCTCCCTCAGACACACTGGCGCCATTTTCTCTTCACAGTGCAGCTGGAAGAAAGCTCCCCAGGCTCTCCCCTGTAGTTTTCAGGCTCAAAGGGTTAAAAAGAGAGGGGGGGGGGGGGGGCACAAAATTTAGGTGCAATATTGTATATACAAGCAGCTATGGGGGAAAATTCACTCAGTTAAGTGTTAATCCTCTCATTATATGGCGCTCTGGTGTGTGCTGGCATACTCTCTCTCTGTCTCCCCAAAGGGCTTTGTGGGTCCTGTCCTCAGTCAGAGCATTCCCTGTGTGTGTGCGGTGCCGGAACAGCTGTGTCGACATGTTTGATGAGGAGGCTTATATAGTGACGGAGCAGATGCCGATAAATGTGATGTCGCCCCCTGTGGGGCCGACACCAGAGTGGATGGTTAGGTAAAAGGTATTAACCGACAGTGTGAACTCCTTACATAAAAGGGTGGATGACGTAACAGCTGTGGGACAGCCGGCTTCTCAGCCCGTGCCTGCCCAGGCGTCTCAAAGGCCATCAGGGGCTCAAAAACGCCCGCTCATTCAGATGGCAGACACAGATGTCGACACGGAGTCTGACTCCAGTGTCGACAAGGTTGAGACATATACACAATCCACTAGGAACATCCGTGACTTGATCCCGGCAATAAAAAAAAAAAATGTGTTACACATTTCTGACATTAACCTCTAAAAATGGGTTTTTATGTTTGGGGAGAAAAAGCAGGCAGTGTTTTGTTCCCTCATCAGATGAATGAATGAAGTGTGTGAAAAGCGTGGGTTCCCCCTGATAAGAAACTGGTAATTTCTAAAAAGTTACTGATGGCGTACCTTTTCCCGCCAGAGGATAAGTTACGCTGGGAGATATCCCCTAGGGTGGATAATGCGTTCACACGGTTGTCAAAATAGGTGGCACTGCCGTTTTAGGAACGGCCACTTTGAAGGTACCTGTTGATAAAAAGCAGGAGGCTATCCTGAAGTCTGTATTTACACACTCAGGTACTAGACTGAAACCTGCAGAGCGTGCTGCTGCAGCGTGGTCGGTGACCCTGTCAAACATACTAGTTTGCTAACATGAGAACATATTAAAGATGTCGTCTTATATATGAGGGATGCACAGAGGGATATTTTGCCGGCTGGCATCCAAAATGAATGTAATGTCCATTCTGTCAGGAGGGTATTAGAGACCTGTCACAGGACAGGTGATGCTGACCTTAAAAGGCGCATAGAGATTCTGCCTTATAAGGGTGAGGAATTTGGGGATGGTCTCTGGGACCTCGTATCCGCAGCAACAGCTGGGAAGAAATATTTTTACCTCGGTTTTCCTCAGACTAAGAAAGCACTGTATTATCAGGTACAGTCCTTTCGGCTTCAGAAAAGCAAGCGGGTCAAAGGCGCTTCCTTTCTGTACAAAGACAAGGGAAGAGGGAAAAAGCTGCACCAGTCAGCCTGTTCCCAGAATCATAATTCTTCTCTCGCTTCCTCTGAGTCCACAGCATGACGCGGGGGCTCCACAGGTGTAGCCAGGTACGGTGGGGGGCCATCTCAAAAATTTCAGCGATCAGTGGGCTCGCTCACAGGTGAATCCCTGTTTCATTCAAGTAGTATTTCAGGGGTACAAGCTGGAATTCGAGATGTCTTCCCCCCGCCGTTTCCTCAAATATGCCTTGCCGACAACTCCCTCAGGCAGGGAGGCTGTGCTAGAGGCAATTAATAAGCTGTATTTCCAGCAGGTAATACTTAAGGTGCCCCTACTTCAACAAGGACGGGGTTACTATTCCACACGGTTTGGGGTACCGAAACTGCATGGTTCAGTGTGACCCTTCTTTATATTTAAAATCCTTGAACACATGCATAAAAAATTCAAGTTCAAGATGGAATCGCTCAGGGCGGTTATTGCAAGCCTGGACGAGGGGGATTACATGGTATCCCGGGACATCAAGGATGCTTACCTGCATGTCCCTATTTACTATCCTTGTCAGGAGTACCTCAGATTTGTGGTACAGGATTACCATTACCAAGTCCAGACTCTGCCGTTTGGACTGTACATGGCACCGAGGGTGTTACCAAGGTAATGGCCGGAATGATGATACTCCTTCGAAAAAGGGGAGTTTTAATTATCCCGTACTTGGACAATCTCCTTTATAAGGGCGAGGTCCAAGGAGCAGTTGCTAGTCGGGGTAGCACTATTTTGGAAAGTGCTACAACAGCACGGTTGGATTCTAAACAGTCCAGAGTCACAGCTGGTTCCTACGACACGTCTACTGTTCCTGGGGATGGTTCTGGACACAGATCAGAAATAAGTGTTTCTCCCGGAGGAGAAAGCCAAGGAGCTGTCATCTCTAGTCAGAGACCTCCTGAAGCCAAAACAGTTATCGGTGCATCATTGCACGCGAGTCCTGGGAAAAATGATAGCTTCCTACGAAGCAATCCCATTCGGCAGGTTCCATGCACAGGCAAGGCCTCTGCTTCAAAACCAGCCGGTCCTGATCCAATCAGGCAACATCACGGCAGTCGCCCATGTAAACCAACAGGGCGGCACAAGAAGCAGGATGGCGATGGCAGAAGCCACAAGGATTCTCCGATGGGCGGAAAATCATGTGTTAGCACTGTCAGCAGTGTTCATTCCCGGAGTGGACAACTGGGAAGCAGATCTTCTCAGCAGACACGACTTCCACCCGAGAGTGGGGGGACTTCATCCAGAAGTCTTCCAAAGGATTGTACACCATTGGGAAAGGCCACAGGTGGACATGAAGGCGTTCCGCCTCGACGAAAAGCTATAAAAGATATTGCGCCAGGTCAAGGGACCTTCAGGCGATAGCTGTGGACGCTCTGGTAACACCGTGGGTGTACCAGTCGTTTTGTGTTCCCCCCCCCCCCCCTCTGCCTCTCATACCAAAGGTACTGAGAATAACAAGAAGGCGAGGAGTAAGAACTAGGTCCTAGTGACCATGGATGCCAGCCTTTTGAGGCTGGGGGGCAGTCACACAGGGAAGAAACTTCCAGGGACTTTGGTCAAGAAAATATATCAGAGGACCCATGGACTCTGCCGCTCAGACAGGACCTGCTGCAGCAGGGGCCCTGTCTGTTCCAAGACTTACCGCGGCTACGTGTTGATGGCATGGCGGTTGAACGCCGGATCCTAAAGGAAAAGAGCATTCCGGAGGAAGTCATTCCTACGCTGATTCAAGCCAGGAAAGATGTAACTGCAAAACATTATCACCGCATATGGCGGAAATATGTTGCTTGGTGTGAGGCCAAAAAAGGCCCCAACAGAGGAATTTCAACTAGGTCGATTTCTGCATTTCCTACAAGCAGGAGTGTCTATGGGCCTAAAATTAGGCTCCATTAAGATACAGATTTCGGCTCTGTCGATTTTCTTCCAGAAAGCATTAGCTTCAGTACCTGAAGTTCAGACATTGTAAAAGGAGTGCTGCATAGTCAGCCCCCGGTTGTGCCTCCAGTGGCACCTTGGGATCTCAACGTGGTGTTGAGTTTCTTAAAATCACATTGGTTTGAACCACTAAAAACCGTGGATCTAAAATATCTCACGTTGAAAGTGGTCATGTTATTGGCCTTGGTTTCGGCCAGGCGTGTATCAGAATTGGTGGCTTTGTCCTATAAAAGTCCTTATCTGATTTTCCATATGGATAGGGCAGAATTGAGGACTTGTCCCCAGTTTCTCCCTAAGGTGGTATCCGCTTTTTACTTGAACCAACCTATTGTGGTGCCTGCGGCTACTAGGGACTTGGAGGATTCCAAGTTACTGGACGTAGTCAGGGCCTTGAAAAATTGTTTCCAGGACGGCTAGAGTCAGGAAAATTGACTCGCTATTTATCCTGTATGCACCCAACAGGCTGGGTGCTCCTGCTTCTAAGCAGACCATCGCTCGCTGGATCTGTGACACGATTCAGCAGGCGCATTCTGCGGCTGGACTGCCGCATCTTACATCAGTGAAAGCCCATTCCACAGGGAAGGTGGGCTCATCTTGGGCGGCTGCCCGAGGGGTCTCGGCTTTACAACTTTGCCGAGCTGTTACTTGGTCAGGGGCAAACACGTTTGCAAAATTCTACAAAATTGATACCCTGGCTGAGGAGGACCTGGAGTTCTCTCATTCGGTGCTGCAGAGTCACCCGCACTCTCCCGCCCGTTTGGGAGCTTTGGTATAATCCCCATGGTCCTTACGGAGTTCCCAGCATCCACTAGGACGTCAGAGAAAATAAGATTTTACTCACCGGTAAATCTATTTCTCGTAGTCCGTAGTGGATGCTGGGCGCCCATCCCAAGTGCGGATTGTCTGCAATACTTGTATATAGTTATTGCCTAACTAAAGGGTTATTGTTGAGCCATCTGTTGAGAGGCTCAGTTATATTCATACTGTTAACTGGGTATAGTATCACAAGTTATACGGTGTGATTGGTGTGGCTGGTATGAGTCTTACCCGGGATTCAAAATCCTTCCTTATTATGTCAGCTCGTCCGGGCACAGTGTCCTAACTGAGGCTTGGAGGGTCATAGTGGGAGGAGCCAGTGCACACCAGGTAGTCATAAATCTTTCTAGAGTGCCAAGCCTCCTTCGGAGCCCGCTATTCCCCATGGTCCTTACGGAGTTCCCAGCATCCACTACGGACTACGAGAAATAGATTTACCGGTGAGTAAAATCTTATTTTTTCCAGTGGGCTTAGGGTCCTGCTTTTGGGTTGCTGACTAGGAACGGCCTCTGTTTCCACGAGATTATCCTCCATAGCCTCTGGCACGAAAGGATTGAGTTCTGAACGAAGTGAAGGTCTGTCCTGAATAACTGTCTGACCGTCTGTGTGGTTTTAGGGTATAAGTAGGCAAGAAAGTTGATTTCCCAGCCATGGCCTGTGAGATCCATTTGTCTAATTCTGGACCGAACAAAGTATCTCCTACGAAGGTATGGGGTATACTGCCATCTGTGGCCTTTGAGACTCAAACAAATCAAAATCTTCAGGTTCCTTGACTTCATCCTCCTTGAAATAAAGGGCCTGTTTTACTTCCTCAATAAGGGATTCTAACCTCTTCACCTCTGAATCTTTCTCTGCAGGGGAAATATCAATGATCTCCTCCCCCGACTCCCTGTCCTCATCTACCAACAGACCCTCTTCTTCCTCTGACTCCTCCTGCAGAAACTGAAGGGGTCTTTTAACTAACCTTCGGACAGTCTGGGAGGGGTAAGTCTAATCACAAATTCCTCCATGGTTTTAAAGAATCCTGCAGCCCATTCTAAATGTTGCTTGCGAGACTCCACCATTTCTCTGGATAAATCAGCTAAGGCACTTCCCCACGAACTAGATGAACCACTACTCCCAGCCTGTGTGTCTCACCCCCCCATTTTGAACACGCATAACAAATCTTTGTAGTTTTGGATGGTGGTTTAGAAGCCATGTTGTAAGAACACGTTCACCCACACTCCACAATCGACAGTCCTGTCACTCTATTGAATTATAATGAGACAGACTGTAGGGAGAAGGGAGCATTGAAACAGCTGGGGAGTGCACAGCTGGTTTAGTCACATAACGTGTGTGTGTGTGTATGTATGTTTTTTATTTTTTTACATGATACTCTGGTACCAGGCCTTGGTTTACAAACCCCACACCACTGCTGTTGCAGGTTGATTCAGGCTTGTCTGCCTCCTTTGCTCCTTTTCTGATGCTTCTCCTATAAGACCTGTCAGCAGTGTCCTTTGAGATATAATATACATATAGAAGAATCAGTGAGCCCTGTTTCCTTCCTCCGTAGCACAATTTTTCAAACTGAAAGGAGAGGGGCGTGAAGGGGGAGGAACCATTCTTCACACCCCAGCTCAGAGGTTCCCTATAAGCCGTGGCTCCCTGGGGTGCCTCGGGAAACATGCAGGGGTGCCCTGGGTTGGTGGTCCAGGACCAATTCAAATTATTCATGGTCAATATAATAGGCAAAACCAGTGCTGGTGGCTGCCAGTCATAAAATATGTGGCCAAACAGAAGCAAATCTTGTCCCTCACCATACAACTGACCCTAAGGATGACATATAAACGCGATCTACTTAATGTAATATTTCTTTATAAATTTCTCAAAAAAATTTTTTTGGCCTATGGGTGCCGTGAAAAAAATTCTAATATTCTAGGGCGCCGTGATTCAAAAAAGTTTGGAAACCACTGCCCCAGCTGTTTAGAATTCCAGTGTCCCCTAGTAGATGACAGGGAAACATTTTTTTTTTTTTTTTTGTGTGTGTGGAGGGGGGGAATAAATGTCTCCTTTTATGCAGTAGTCTTGTGAACGTGTGTGTGACTTTGACTGTGTATTTGATTAAGAAACTTTGCTTTATTATAGGACACTATGGAGCAACGTTCAGCAAAAGAAAATCACAATGGGCATTCTGGCTGTAACGTAAAGGTAAAGAATATGCTAGTGTTCCTGAAATAAAAAAATTCATCTTCAGTGGCAAAATATATAATTGGATGTCACTTTTTAGGATGAGTACACACGTAAAAGATCTGTATGACAGAGCGGTCGATTGGTAACTGTATAGTTTACCTAACTGGACACTTGATGTAGTGGGCCAGACGTCGCAACTGGGTGTGCATTTAAATTTGCCCACCCAGCTGTAATGTCCGTCTTGGCAGACCCCGCAGCGCATGTACAGAAAGTTGACTCATGTTAGACAGGGAACATCTCGTGTATACGATACATTCTACCAGTGTAGCGGTCAAACGTGCTACAGTTGGGTTACAAAGTAATGTTTGCTAATTACCGCACAGCCAAGGCTGTCATTTGTTTCGGTCACACATGGGTCACCAATTAGGCAAGCTTAGCCCAACGAGTAAAGCATAAAAAGCCAAATAGGATTTTACAGGCTTCAAATAACCATTATAAGTGATTTTTAGATCCTACTTGGAACACCCAGCAAACTGCTCCAAAAAACATTTTCCATCTATTGCTAATAGAATTCCTCTCCTGTTAATGCACAGACCAGTTTTCCACACCGTTCAGTGTAATGTAACATCACTAACCTTAAGCTGGGTACACACTGGAGCGACGGACATTTGTTCTGACATTGAAATGAATGTCCTTGAGCCCATATTCTGTATACGCAGTAGAATGAGTTTTATGAAGCACTGAATGATCATGTTTCACCCTTCATAAGCAAAAACAAGTTCACTAGCGATATCGCTAGGTTTAGTGTGCAGAACATCTAACCTAGCATCCGTCACTAGCAACCACATTCATGCAATCACCTGAACACACTGAGTGTTGTAGCCAGTTTGTCGTTTTGAAACTGCAAATTGGGCTGACATTGCTCCAGTATTAACCCAGCTTTGCTGAGGCCCAAACACATGATCTGTGGCCTTGTGAGACTAGCACCAGATCTCCTGTCACTTCAGATTGGGGCTGGTGGTGTTTGGTGTCTTGGAAATACTGACACTGCAGTTAATGCCCGTGAACATGAACACTGGTAGGTGGTGGGTCCACTGAGGTTAGTGTGGTGCACCACTAAAACAGCCGAGCGGGAATGCTACCTTGGTGCCACTGCTTTGCAAAAATAACTCTCCTGAAAGCCCGAAATAGGATTATAGCCCTAGCTCATTGGAATCGTGGTGACTATGGACTCTGATTGACCAAGTGTCATTGCCCCAACATCTCTTTAGCGCACACTTTCTGGCACTGCTGGTAGACTGCACAATTCTGGTATAAACTCCTCAGCTACTTAAATAGTCTTGGGATAACTAAAGCTGGGGCTTTCTCTATTGCTGATTTCATATTGCGGTGTGCTTGGCCCCCCCCGTCTCTGGTCTTAAGCCCCGTAGACGGTGCGATATGTCTTTTAGGGTTTTGACTATATAGAAAAGTTAGTGCAAATCGCACCATGTGTATGCTCTTGCAATGCGCGCTCTTGCGGGATGGGCATTGTAAGAAAAAATAGACTCTGCAGGCAGGGTTGCTATTGGCTACATCGGAGGCTCATTCCTCCGGGCAGTTTCTAGCCAATATCACACCATTACCCCATTGCTGGTGAATGTTGTCACAGTGGCTAAACGGGTTATTTTAAAAAATATTGGATGTGTAATTTCCTACCTTGGGAAAGGTGAAATGCTGCCGTATGGATGATCTTTACCACAGGTTCTCAAACTCTGTCCTCAGGACCCCACACAGTGCATGTTTTCCAGGTCTCACAGAATCACAAGTGAAATAATTAGCTCCACCTGTGGACACTTTAAAATGTGTTAGTGAGTAATTGACACACCTGTGCACCTGCTGGGTGACCTGCAAAACATGCACTGTGTGGGGTCCTGAGGACAGAGGGGCAGATGTATTAACCTGGAGAAGGCATAAGGAAGTGATAAACCAGTGATATGTGCAAGATGATAAAGGCACCAGCCAATCAGCATAGCCATCACCTAATTCATAGTTAGGATCTGATTGGATGGTGAGTTTATCACCTTGCACATATCACTGGTTTATCACTTCCTTATGCCTTCTCCAGGTTAATACATCTGCCACAGAGTTTGAGAACCTATGATCTAAACCATGAGATAAGAGCAGCCACTTCTAATATTGAAATAGGTTTTAAATTATTTCACTAGAAATTGGGTAAATTGATGGTTACCCCACCAAATCCAGGAGAATATCTGGAGAGTGTTTAAGTACACTGGTTTATTTATGTCTCCCCTATTGGATGATGCATCCATTTCCATGCTTTGCACTTTTTCCACACACTCACATCTGCCTCCATTCTGTTCCCAGTAGTCTACTCACACTCCTATCTGTGCCTAGAGGGGGCAGAGCTAGCATGGTATGATGGTGTGCATGGGTTATTTTTTTTGTTTTTTCAAACAAAGTACATGTTGTCGTTTTAATGTGACTTGTTTTAATTTCTTAAATTGTTTGTAAACACTTTATTTACTTAGAATGACCATACAAACAAATGCAGAAAACTTTTATGACTCATTTTATTCTGTTATTTTTTTGTTGTCATAAATGCAATGTGTGGGGGCAGTGTCTTTGGTCTGGCGTGTGAACGCTGGCACCACCACACTTTATTCCCCCTACCTTGTGAATGTTAACGATCACCCCCATAGGGGTGTGCAGGAAAGTGCACTGTTATGTGCAAGCTATACATAGCCCATACCTTGTGCCAGAGCTTGCCATCTTGCATTGCATTTAATTGAACATTCCCCCCAAGTATGGCACATAACTTTGTAATGTCTGCCTTCTGACAGCTTGCTACGTAAACACTTGTATGGTGAAGTGGTCTTTCCTTGATGTTTAGTCTTATGGTACCTTTTGAGAACAAGATAAATGGCTTCTCTGCTGTACAACATATGTATAATTTTGCTATTAGCGCTTCTGTGGCTTTGTAACTTCAATGCTGCCTTTATTGAAAACCTAAGCCACATGCAGCTCTTTAGGTGTACTTGCCTATCTCTAACAGCTGACCGCTCTGCAGTGGCTAGGTGTGCTTTATTTAGTGGCACTTGGATGTGTTGTTCACTGGACGAAAGCAGGTTCTTTTCACATCTTTCATGTTTGATCACTACAGAGTATGACCGATGGCCCAAAGCGTATCCCGGTGTCCCAGCAACAGACTGCCCATGCAAAGCCAACTGGAACAAGTGGCGCAAGTCAAAGAATACTTTGCTCTTCAAATATTCCTCAGCGAGTCCTTGCACCGAAGCCGGTCTTACCCAATCAAAAGCAACTGAATGTACAGCCAACTAATCAGCCCCAATCCAAACCTGCAACCCAGGGGCCAAAGACAGGCCAATCACAGTCAGCTAATGAAAATAAAGAACCAGCTCCAACACACAGTACTGCTGGTAAGATCTTCCGCTGGTAAAAGAGGTTTTGTTTTTTTTCCCCCCCCAATAATCATCAGGTAACTCCTTAATGTAGCTTTCACTGGTTCAAGTTTCAATATTTGTATGACTTGCTTACTGTTCAGTAGATGGGGCCTTGGGATTCATGCACAGTAAAGTCATACTGTGTGCAAGGCTTATCCTAGCATGTATGCCTAACCTAAATAGTGTTCACTCTAGGAGTGAAAAGGGGCAGGGCGCCGGACTCCGGGGGCACATGCGCGCGCGGCGAAGCCGCTCGCGCGTCCAAAATGGGGGCGCGGCCACGCAAATTAGGGGGCGTGGCCACACCTCCGTCATTTTAGGGGGCGGTGCGGCCCACAGACGCTACTATAGAGAGCGTCTGTGGCCGGCGACGTCACTGTTGGGGGCGTGCCCAGCACCTCCGTTGGTGCAGGGCTTCCCCCAGCCCTCTCCCAATACGTGAATGGATGCCATGCGCACGGCATCTATACACGCCGGGAGGGCAGGGAGCGGGCGGCTGTTCTAGCAGGGCGCCGCAAAAGGGGCAGGGCGGGTTTTGTCTGTTAAAAAACGGGCAGGGCGCGGCGCCCTGCTAAAACAGCCTAGAGTGAACACTACTAAATATTTATCTTATGATAGCCATATATGCCAAATTTGACAGCTGATAACATGATATATATATGAAGCTATCTTAACAACATTTTTTTTTTAAATTGTAAATTACTTCAAATAATTGGTAGCAGCTATGGTAGTAGTGGCTGACGTTCTTAGTATTTATATACAGACATCAAGAGCATTTAGCAACAGAGTGGGTATGGAGTAGTATAACATGCACATGAGGGAGATTGGATCTCATGGGTCAGTGTATGACGATGTAACCACACAAATGCAGGAGATTCAGTACATTCAGGTGTCATCTTGATGTGACTTGTGTAAACGCATGGCAGCTGTATTGACTGTCTTGCATTCAATGGGAAGTATCAGTTGGATTTCAAAGCATCCATTGCTCAAGCATTGAACAATGCTGGCTCTATGGAGCAACGTTGAATAGGAAGTTTAACAGACACCACATCTGTTCAAGCTGTGTCAAAGGTATCTCATGAAATCTGGTACAGCGCAGGAGATCACTAGCCAAAGCTTATGGGTTTAGAACATGCTAACTGTTTTTTAGTTTTCCCGCTAGGATGTGGGCAGGGCAAAGAGGTGCTGAGGCAGTACGTGCGTGCCTTCAAATAGGGGGTGCAGCCCCTCCTGTGTCCCTAATGGGGGGGGGGGGGTGTGCCCAGCACTTGTGGAAGTGCTGGGCTTCCCCCAAACTCTCCCAATGTTCTCATGGCAACAGGCAGGGGTGCCTTTTGCCCTTTAAAAGTAGGGTAGGGCTTGGTGTCCTAAAACAGTCAAGCGTGAAGACAACCGTTTTAAATGTGCAAGCTCTATTGTGGCATCTACGTACATCTGCATGCATTGTCTTGAGTTTTTGTACCCAGGTACTTCGCCAACATTCACACAAAGGGTGGTATGTAATTAGCTGTGAAATCGTGGCATTTTTAAAAAAATTTTTTTTTTTTTTTGTTCATTGCACGGAAATTGCTGTAAAACTGTTTTTCTCTAGCCTCCATAAGGGATATTTGGGAGACCTAGTACGATGGGGTATAGACGGGGTCCAAAGGAGCCGGTGCACTTTAAATTTCAACTGGGTGTGCTGGCTCCTCCCCTCTATGCCCCCTCCCACAGGCAGTTTAGAAAAAAGTGCGTGCGGTCACCGGCCTTGCGAGGTGTCAGTGCCGCTTACCTGCTGCAAGACTACCATCCTGAGAGGTTGTTGTACAGCGGGGCACTGCGCCTTGGCGGTCACACCCCTAACACTAGCCTGAAGGGGACGACAGTGGTGAGTACAAACCGGGGGCCCCGCTATTGGGGGTCCTCCGGTTCAAGGTGCGGCTCACATGCAGGGGAGGCATACGGGACCCTCCTGGGGGGGGGGCCCGCTATAGCCCCTCATGTACACTGGCTAGCGGTGGCTTAAAGTAACACTTATGTGATGTGTTTAAGCACTTTAGGAGACAATGCCAGTATAAAAAATGCTGTAGCACTGGAGTTGAGGGGAGGGGGGGGGGGGGGGCGGGCCTATGTCAGAGCGGGACCGGCGACATTTTGGTGCCTTCCTCTGCTTACAGCTGCAACAGCAGGCACGCACGGCTCCTCCAGACTCTCTGGGAAACACTGGAAAACTGGTACAGGGTGTAGCAAGGGGGGAGAGCCGCTATTGTACACAATCTGTGTCCTTTAAAGGACAGTAATCATAGGTGTTTCACTGATATTAAAGCTTACAGCCTCACTGGGGCTGTGTAGCTGGGGTGTGCTGGTTCTCGTTCCCTCTCTCTTTACTTCCCCCCCTGCATACAGTAAGGGCAGACTTGCAAACGTATTACTTGTCTGTGTGTATGTAACTGTGCTTTACTGTGAATATGGGTTAACACAAATTATGCAGTGTCACACCAGATTCTCTCCCTCTAGATCTGATTATGTATCCTGTAAACAATGCAGCCAATCTTCACAACTCTGTGGGAGCTGGAGGGGGAGGGTCAAGAGCCTTCCTGGCTAGGTGCCATTAAAACTATGATGTCTGCTATGTCATCACAATTAGTGCTAAAAAAAACTCAGCTACTGCAGCAGGCTGTTGCAGACTGGGCTGCCAGGGCAGATGTTATACAGCTCCCCCTCCCTAACTCGGGACAACAAAAGCATGGTTTACCTGCTCTACTCTCTCTGATTCAGATGAAGCGGTACAGGAGGGTGGGGAGGACTTGGATCCCTTTAGTGGGGATTCCACTTCTGCTCGGGGTATTGAATCCCTCATTCACTGAAACTCCCTCTAGAGGATACTGCGTCACAGCAGTCGTTTTTCTTTACACAGGACAAACCTAATGTCACTTTACCGGATCCTGCAGAGTTAGATGACCTATTTAAGTTGGCCTGGAAAAATCCAAACCAAAAATACCAAGTGTCAAAAAGATGTTTGCACACTTTCCCATTTGCTCCTGAAGGTAGGAAATTCTGTGAAGAACTCCCGGTGCTTGACGTATCAGTCTCTCGCCTGTCTAAAAAGGTGGTGCTGCCTGCCCTGGGTTCCTTTACCGTGAAGGACCCTGGGGACAGAAAAATAGAGTACACGAAAGTCTATCTACACAGCAGCAGGTATATCTGAGACTGGTCATGGCAGGTTGCTGGATGACCCATGCCATTCATACGTGCGCTACTCAAATTCAGGAGGGCCTCTCCGGGAGATATGCCCCTGGTTACTACGGTAACTCTCCTAAGGCACATCCCGGACACTGCCCAGGTATCCTGGCAGGAACTCTCCCAGATGTGACGCAGCCGAGCTCCCAGCTCGAGGTCCCCTCAGGGTGGGTGGGCACCGTCATGCTGAGGACTTAGTGGAAGCAGAACCGGTGCTTGCCTTACCTCTGGTGCCTCTAGCCGCATTGGAGGCACCTCTGGCCCTAGATCGAAATCTGTTAGACCGAAAGTACTGAAGACTGCCTGTCCCGGGTAGGAATGCCTAGCTGGCGGGGGCCACAGAGGGGAGAAACGTGGATTTCCCGGCAGTTACTTTAGAAATCCACATATCTAATCCAACCCTGAAGAGCCATTCCCCAGTAAAGGGGAGAGATTCCACACTGCGCTTGGACTCTGCATCCGCTATCCACTGACGCAACCACAAGGCCCTGCACACACACACACACTGCCATGGCAGAGGTCCTGCATTAATATTGCCTACATCCTTGAGAGAGTCGGACCTCATCTCTCAGGGCTACAAGCTGGAGTTTGAGTGCGCTTCCCCCCTCCCCCACCCAACGATTTTTTAAGTCATGCTTACCAGCTTTGGAGGATATGCAAATTACGTTGCAACAGGCCATCCAAAAGTTGGTACAGTCCCACTTCATTGTTTCAGTACCAATACAAAAACGGGGAAAGGGTTATTACTCCAACCTGTTTGTGGTACCAAACGGTACGGTAAGACACATTTTGAATCTAAAGTCCTTGAACCCTGACCTAAAGGTTTTTTAAGTTCAAAATGGAATACTTGCGGGCAGCGATTGTGGGCCTGGAAAAACAGGAATTCATGGTCTCCCTGAATATCAAGGACACCTATCTCCATATTCCAATTTGGCCACCTCATCTGGCTTATCTAAGGTTTGCTCTACTGGATGATCACTACCAGTTCCAGGTGCTACCCTTTGGCGTGTCCACAGCTCCGTGGATGTTCACGAAGGTAATGGTGGAGATGATGATCCAGCTCCGGGTCCAGGGGGTCAATGTCCCTTACCTGGATGATCTCCTGATTAAAAGCAAGATTCAGGGAGCTTTTATTGCTCCATATCGACCGCACTATCCAACTTCTATCACACCATGGGTGGATTCTCCATTTACAGAGGTCCCACCTGGAGCCATCTCAGTGGCTCCTGTTAGTGGATACTGTGGCCCAGAAAGTCCTCCCAGAGGACAAGGCGATAACACTTCAGGAGATGGTCCGCATGGTTCTCCGACCTGCACGAATATCTATCCATCTTTACATAAGATTGTTGGGAAAGATGGTAGCCTCATACGAGGCGATCCAATATGGGAGGTTCCATGCCAGAGTAATTCAATTGGATCTCCTGAGCAAGTGGTCCGGGTCTCATCTTCAGATGTACCGGATATTACAGATGTCACCTCAGACCAGGATGTCCCTCCTGTGGTGGCTGCAGTCATCCAATCTCCTGGAAGGCCGAAGCTTTGGGATTCAGGATTAGATCCTCATTATGACTGATGCAAGTCTGTGGGGATGGGGAGCTGTCACCCAGGGAGCCCAGTTCCAGGGCAGGTGGTCAGCCCACGAATCCCTCCTTCCGATCAACATTCTGGAACTTCAGGCCTCTCCTCTAATTGGTGATCGCGCGATCCAGGTAGTCTAACGCCACAGCAGTGGTGTACGTCAATCGGCAAGGGGGGACAAAAAGCAGGGCCTGCATGCGGGAGGTGTCAGATTCTCCTCTGGGCAGAAAGAAATGCAAGGGCAATATCTGCAATCTTCATTTCGGGAGTGGACAACTGGGAAGCTGACATCCTGAGTTGTCACGATCTCCACATGAGGGCTCCATGTTTCAACAGATTATTGACCGGTGGGGCTGCCTGCAAATAGACATGATTGCTTCTCGACTCAAGAAGGTTTGTTGGTATTGCTCCCGAACCAGACACACTCAGGCGAGTGCAGTGGATGCACGGATGTCGCCTTGGCCTTACTGGTTGGTCTACCTGTTTCCGCTCTCTGATTCCATTACTCCCAAGGGTGTTGAGAGAATCTGAAATCAAGGTGTCCAGGCAATTCTGATTGCCTCGGAGGGTGTGGTACGCAGATCTTCTGGACATGTCTGCCGAAGACCCTTGGCCTCTACCACCAAGAAGAGATCTTCTTCAACAAGGACCATTTGTCTACACAGACTTGCGGCGACTTTGTTTGATGGCATGGAGGTTGAGCGGAACATCCTAGCTCACAAGGCCCTTTCCATGAAGGTCATTGCTACCATAGTTCAGGCCAGGAAACCTGTGACGTCAAAACACTAATCATATCTGGCGAAGATATGTCTCTTGGTGCGAGGACCGCACGTACCTGCCTGCGGCGTTCAACTTGGGACGTTTCCTACAGGCTGGTGTGATTAAGGGTTTGCGTCTGAGTGCCATTAAGGTCCAGATTAGAGCTGTCCATCTTCCAGAAGAAACTGGCAGTGTTGCCAGAAGTTCAGACTCTTTTGCAAGGGGTACTTCACATACAACCTCCTTTTGTGCCACCCACGGACCCTGGGATCTGAATGTAGTGTTGGCGTTTCTACAGTCCTGGTTTGAACCACTGATGGTAGAAGACAAGTACCTCGCGTGGAAAACTGATGTTACTGGCCCTGGCTTCTGCTAGGCGTGTCTCAGAATTGGGGGGCCTTATCGTGTAAAAGTCCCTACTTGGTCTTTTACAAGAACAGAGCAGTGCTCACGACTAGGCAGCAATTCCTGCCAAAGGTCATCTCTGCGTTCCACTTGAATCAACCTATTGTAGTTCTGGCACTTCTGCTCCTCCGGAGGCATTGGATGCGGTGTGAGCCTTGAAGATCTGTCAAGAGCTCAGATTTTCTTTGTGCTATATGATGCACAGAAAAAGGGTTGACCTGCTTCAAAGTCTATTGCTCGTTGGCTTAGGCTTATTATCCAGTACAGTAAGCAAAATGACAAATTGTAATTTTATTTTTATTTAATTTTTGTATGAAAATTTAGACTTTTCGCAGCATAAATGCATCTTATCCATGATAGGTCCGTTGTTGCAGATGCATGATGTCCACTCAAGTGGACACGTGTATATTCAACAGTGTGGTGTTTTGTTTGAGTTGTTGTTTTTTTTTATATATATTTTTATTATTATTATTATTAGATATTTTTTTTTTCTAAGCCCTGAAGGCAGAAAAAAAAAAATCTTGCATGAGGCGATCATAATTCATGCATGAAAGGGTTAAACGGATTTGAAAATCCTGGAGTGTTTCAGATACTGTAGATCATAGTTGTGAAATATAGTATACAAATGTTGAAACTGATACCTTGGTGGAGATATCTAGATGTATAATCTTCTATATGCCCAAAACATGAGTGGGTTTCCATGGGGATTTGATATGATGTATTGGTGATATGAATTTAGCCATTATGGTGCCACTTATATATTTTTCTCTAACGTCCTTGAGGATGCTGGGACTCCGTAAGGACCATGGGGAATAGACGGGCTCCGCAGGAGATAGGGGACTTTAAGAAAGCTTTGGACTCTGGGTGTGCACCGGCTCCTCCCTCTATGCCCCTCCTCCAGACCTCAGTTTTACACTGTGCCCAGAGCAAGATGGGTGCACTGCAGAGAGCTCTCCAGAGTTCTCTGCCTAGAAGCATTCCCCCCCCCCCCCCCCCCCCCCCCTACCTTTTTACTACTTTTTCACAGGGAGCACTGCTGGCAACAGTCTCCCTGCATCGAGGGACTGAGGAGAGAGGAGCAGACCTTCTTGTCAAAGATATGCTCTGCTTCCTCGGCTACTGGACACCATTAGCTCCAGAGGGGGTGAACGCAGGTTCTTACTGGGCGTCCACCCCCGGAGCCGCGCCGCCGTTCTCCTCACAGAGCTAGAAGTACAGAAGACATAAGTCGTCAGGCGGCAGAAGCCTTCAGCTTCACTGAGGTAACGCACAGCACTGCAGCTGTGCGTCATTGCTCCCATACACCTCATACTCCGGTCACTGTAAGGGTACAGGGGGGGGGGGTGCCCTGGCAGCAATATAAACCTCTGCATGGCAAAAATTATATACATGTACAGGTGGGCTCTGTACATGTATATAAAAGAGCCCCCGCCATATTTGACTAAGTTTGAGCGGGATAGAAGCCCGCCGCCGAGGGGGCGGGGCTTCTCCCTCAGCACTTACCAGCACCATTTTCTCTCCACAGCACTGTTGAGAGGAAGCTCCCCGGACTCTCCCCTGCTTACACACGGTGAAAGGGTGCTTAAAAGGGAGGGGGGCACATAATTGGCTGTTTACATATTATTATACAGCGCTGCTGGGGAAAAACATTGTGTTGGTCTCCAGGGTTATTGCGCTGGGGTGTGTGTGCTGGCATACTCTCTCTCTGTCTCTCCAAAGGGCCTTGACAGGGATACTGTCTTCAGGAAAGGGGTTCCTTGTGTGTGTGAAGTGTCGGTACGCGCGTGTCGACATGTTTGACGAGGAAGGCTCGCTTAATGTGGAGGGGGAGTGCTTGAATGTCAGGTTGCCGTCGGCAACGCCGACACCGGAATGGGTGGATATGCTGAATGTCTTGAATGCAAATGTCAATCTATTGCATAAAAGATTAGGCAGAAGCTAGGGATCAGTCAGGTAGCCAGTCCATGCCTGTCCCTGGGGCGCCAGGTCCTTCGGGGTCTCAGAAGCGCACCATATCCCAGGTTGATGACACAGATACCAACACAGATGCTGATTCTAGTGTAGACTATGAAGATGCAAAATTACAGCCGAAGGTGGCTAAGGGTATATGGTACATGATTATTGCCATTAAAGAGGTTTTGCATATTACTGAGGAACCCCCTGTCCCTGACACGAGGGTACACGTGTATAAAGGGAAAAAGCCTGAAGTCACTTTTCCATCCTCATTTGAATTAAGTGACTTGTGCGAAAAGGCTTGGAAATCTCCGGTTAGGAGACCACAAGTTCCCAAAAGGATTCTAATGGCGTATCCTTTTCCACTAACTGATAGGATACGCTGGGAATCTTCGCCAAAAGTTGACAAGGCGCTGACACGTTTGTCCAAAAAGGTGGCACTGCCTTCTCAGGATACAGCTTCCCTCAAGGAACCTGCTGATCGCAGGCAGGAAATTACCTTAAAGCACATTTACAGTCATTCCGGTACTATTTCTCGACCGGCTATGGCGTCGGCCTGGGTTTGTAGTGCGGTTGTGGCATGGGCAGATTCCTTCTCTACGGAAGTTGACACCTTAGATAGGGACGCCATTCAAATGACCATAGAGCATATCAGAGATGCTGCCTTGTATATGAGAGATGCTCAGAGAGACATTTGTTTATTAAGCTCCAGAATAAATGCTATGTCTATTTCTGCTAGGCGGCTCTTCTGGACCCGACAGTGGACGGGAGATGCCGATTCAAAGCGGCATATGGAGTCCTTGCCTTACAAAGGGGTGGAGTTGTTTGGAGACGGATCTTGTCGCTACGGCTGGTAAGTCAAATTTCTTACCTTATGTCCCCCCGCAGCATACAAAAAAGGCACCTCATTATCAAATGCAGTCCTTTCGTTCCAATAAAAACAAGAAGGTACGTGGATCATCCTTTGTTGCCAGAGGGAAAGGCAGGGGAAAAAAGCTGCACACAGCTAGTACCGAAGAGCAGAAGTCCTCCCCTGCGTCTGCAAAGTCCACCGCATGACGCTGGGGCTTTCCGAGGGGAGGCAGATCTGGTGGGGGCTCGTCTTCGGTTTTTCAGCCACGTCTGGGTTCACTCGCAGGTGGATCCCTGGGCATTAGAGATTGTTTCTCAGGGATACAGGCTGGAATTCGAAGACTTGCCTCCTCGCCGATTTTTCAAATCTGCTCTGCCGGCTTCCCCTTCAGAGAGGGAGCTAGTGTTGGCAGCAATCCAAAATTTTTTATATTCAACAGGTGATTGTCACAGTTCCTCATCTCCAGCAAGGAGAGGGATATTACTCAACCCTGTTTGTGGTCCCGAAACCGGATCGTTCGGTCAGACCCATTTTAAACCTGATATTTCTGAACCTGTACTTGAAGAGGTTCAAAATGGAATCACTCAGGGCGGTCTTCGCCAGCCTGGAGGGGGGGGGGGGGGGGATTGGATGGTGTCCCTGGACATAAAGGATGCTTACCTTCATGTTCCGATATTCCCCCCCCCGCAGCAGGCGTTCCTGAGATTTGCAGTGCAGGACTGTCACTACCAATTTCAGACGTTGCCGTTTGGTCTTTCCACGGCCCCGAGAATTTTCACCAAGGTAATGGCGGAAATGATGGTGCTCTTGCGCAGGCAGGAGGTCACAATTATCCCATACTTGGACGATCTCCTCATAAAGGCGAGATCTCGGGAGAGGTTTCTGGACAGCGTGTTTCTGTCCATGAAGACGTTGCAGATACACGGCTGGATTCTCAATATACCGAAGTCCCAGCTAGTCCCTACAACGCGTGTGACCTTTTTGGGGCCGATTCTAGACACAGACCACAAAAAAGTTTTTCTTCCGATCGAAAAGGTTCAGGAACTCATAGCCATGGTCAGGAATCTATTAAAACCAAAAAAGGTTTCAGTGCATCATTGCACGCGGGTCCTGGGGAAGATGGTGGCTTCCTACGAGGCCATCCCTTTCGGCAGGTTCCATGCGAGGACTTTTCAATGGGACCTCTTGGACAAGTGGTCCGGGTCCCATTTACAAATGCATCAAAGGATCACCCTGTCTCCCAGGACCAGGGTATCTCTCCTGTGGTGGCTGAACAGTGCTCACCTACTAGAAGGTCGCAGGTTCGGCATTCAGGACTGGGTCCTGGTGACCACGGACGCAAGCCTCCGAGGCTGGGGAGCAGTGACACTGGGAAGAAATTTCCAAGGTCTCTGGTCAAGCCTAGAGTCTTGTCTCCACATCAACGTCCTGGAGTTGAGGGCCATATACAACGCCCTGCGTCAAGTGGAGGAATTGCTTCGGAGAAAACCGGTTCTGATTCAGTCAGACAATGTCACGGCAGTGGCTCATATAAACCGCCAAGGCGGAACAAGGAGCAGAATGGCCATGGCAGAAGCAACCAGGATTCTACGCTGGGCGGAAAGCCATGTAAGCGCGCTGTCAGCGGTGTTCATCCCGGGGGTGGACAACTGGGAGGCAGACTTCCTCAGCAGGCACGACCTGCATCCGGGAGAGTGGGGACTTCATCAAGAAGTCTTCGCACAGATCACGGATCGTTGGGGACTGCCTCAAATCGACATGATGGCATCCCGTCTCAGCAAAAAGCTAAAGCGGTATTGCGCCAGGTCAAGGGACCCTCAGGCGGTAGCGGTAGATGCTCTGGTGACACCTTGGGTGTTCAGATCGTTCTGTGTGTTTCCTCCTCTTCCTCTCCTACCCAGAGTGTTGAGAATAATACGAAGAAGCAGGGTCACAACAATACTCATTGTTCCGGATTGGCCACTGAGGACTTGGTATCCGGAGCTGCAAGAGTTGCTCGCAGGGGATCCGTGGCCTCTTCCTCTAAGGCAGGACCTGCTGCGGCAGGGGCCCTGTCTGTTCCAAGACTTACCGCGGCTGCGTTTGACGACATGGCGGTTGAACGCCAGATCCTAGTGGAAAAAGGGATTCCGGAGGAAGTCATTCCTACCCTGAGCAAGGCTAGGAAAGACGTGACGTTAAAACATTATCACCGTATGTGGCGGAAATATGTTTCTTGGTGTGAGGCCAGAGCTGCTCCTACGGAGGAGTTCCATTTGGGCCGTCTACTTCACTTCCTTCAAACAGGAGTGACTGGGCCTAAAATTAGGGTCCATAAAGGTCCAGATTTCAGCCTTATCCATTTTCTCTAACATCCTAAGTGGATGCTGGGGACTCCGTAAGGACCATGGGGATTAGCGGCTCCGCAGGAGACTGGGCACAACTATAAAAGCTTTTAGACTACTGGTGTGCACTGGCTCCTCCCACTAAGACCCTCCTCCAGACTTCAGTTAGATTCTTGTGCCCGGCTGAGCTGGATGCACACTAGGGGCTCTCCTGAGCACCTAGAAAGAAAGTATATTTAGGTTTTTTATTTTCAGTGAGATCTGCTGGCAACAGACTCACTGCAGCGAGGGACTAAGGGGAGAAGAAGCGAACCTACCTAACAGGTGGTAGTTTGGGCTTCTTAGGCTACTGGACACCATTAGCTCCAGAGGGATCGACCGCAGGACCCGACCTTGGTGTTCGTTCCCGGAGCCGCGCCGCCGTCCCCCTTACAGAGCCAGAAGCAACGAAGAGGTCCGGAAAATCGGCGGCAGAAGACTTCGGTCTTCACCAAGGTAGCGCACAGCACTGCAGCTGTGCGCCATTGCTCCTCATGTACACCTCACACTTCGGTCACTGATGGGTGCAGGGCGCTGAGGGGGGGGGGGGGCGCCCTGAGGGCAATAAATAATACCTTGGCTGGCAAATATACATCATATATAGTCCGAGAGGAGAGGCTATATAGATGTAAAATTACCCCTGCCAGTATTACAGAAAAAGCGGGAGAAAGTCAGCCGAAAAGGGGGCGGGGCTTCTCCCTCAGCACACTGGCGCCATCTTTCCCTCACAGTTCCGCTGGAAGGAAGCTCCCTGGCTCTCCCCTGCAGTCTGAATACTACAGAAGGGTAAAAAAGAGAGGGGGGGCACTAAATTTAGGCGCAGTATAGAAAAAAAAAAAAAAAAAAATATAAATAAATATATATATATATATATATATATATATATATATATATATATATATATATATATATATATATAATATATGTATGGAAAACACTCATTGATAGTGGGATCCCAGTGTTATATAGCGCTCTGGTGTGTGCTGGCACACTCTCTCTCTGTCTCCCCAAAGGGCTTTGTGGGTTCCTGTCCTCTGTCAGAGCATTCCCGGTGTTTGCGGTGTGTCGGTACGGCTGTGTCGACATGTTTGATGAGGAGGCTTATGTGGAGGCGAAGCAGATGCCTGTAAATGTGATGTCACCCCCTGCGGGGTCGACACCTGAGTGGATGGTGCTGTGGAAGGAATTACTTGATAGTGTCGACTCCTTACATAAAAGGTTTGACGACATACCAAATGTGGGACAGCCGGCTTCTCGGCCTGTGTCTGCCCAGGCGTCTCAAAAGCCATCAGGGGCTCTAAAACGCCCGCTACCTCAGATGGTTGACACGGATACCGACTCCGGGGCTCCACAGGCGGAGCCAGGTACGGTGGGGGCCCGTCTCAAGAACTTCAGCTACCAGTGGGCTCGCTCACGGGTGTATCCCTGGATTCTACAAGTATCTCAGGGGTACAAGCTGGAATTCGAGACATCTCCCCCTCGCCGTTTCCTCAAATCTGCCTTGCCAACAGCTCCCCCGGACAGGGAGGCAGTGCTGGAGGCAATTCACAAGCTGTATTCGCAGCAGGGGATAGTCAAGGTACCCCTCCTTCAACAAGGAAGGGGTTACTATTCCACAATGTTTGTGGTACCGAAACCGGACGGTTCGGTGAGACCCATTTTAAATTTGAAATCCTTGAACACCTATGAAATCCTATATAAAAAGGTTCAAGTTCAAGATGGAATCGCTCAGGGCTGTTATTTCAAGCCTGGAGGAAGGGGATTACATGGTATCACTGGACATCAAGGATGCTTACCTACATGTCCCCATTTACCTTCCTCACCAGGAGTACCTCAGATTTGTGGTACAGGACTGTCATTACCAATTCCAGACGTTGCCGTTTGGTCTGTCCACGGCACCGAGGGTATTTACCAAGGTAATGGCCGAAATGATACTCCTTCAAAAAAAAAGGGAGTTTTAATTATCCCATACTTGGACGATCTCCTGATAAAGGCGAGTTCCAGAGAGCAGTTGTTGGTAGGGGTAGCACTATCTCGGGAAGTGCTACAACAGCACGGCTGGATTCTAAACATTCCAAAGTCACAGCTGGTCCCTACGACACGCCTGCTGTTCCTAGGGATGGTTCTGGACACAGAACAGAGAAAAGTGTTTCTCCCGGAGGAAAAGGCCAAGGAGCGGTCATCTCTAGTCAGAGGCCTCCTAAAACCAAAACAGGTGTCGGTGCATCACTGCACGCGGATCCTGGGAAAAATGGTAGCTTCCTACGAAGCGATTCCATTCGGCAGGTTTCATGCAAGAACCTTTCAATGGGACCTGTTGGACAAGTGGTCCGGATCGCATCTTCCGATGCATCGTCTGATAACCCTGTCTCCGAGGACAAGGGTGTCTCTGCTGTGGTGGCTGCAGAGTGCTCATCTTCAAGAGGGCCGCAGATTCGGCATACAGGACTGGGTCCTGGTGACCACGGATGCCAGCCTTCGAGGCTGGGGAGCAGTCACACAGGGAAGAAACTTCCAAGGACTATGGTCAAGTCAGGAGACTTCCCTGCACATAAATATTCTGGAACTAAGGGCCATTTACAATGCCCTAAGTCAGGCAAAACCCCTGCTTCAAAACCAGCCGGTACTAATCCAGTCAGACAACATCACGGCGGTCGCCCATGTAAATCGACAGGGCGGCACGAGAAGCAGGACGGCGATGGCAGAAGCCACAATTATTCTCCGATGGGCGGAAAATCACGTGTTAGCACTGTCAGCAGTGTTCATTCCGGGAGTGGATGTTATGCACACCAGTGCCAGCAGGAATGTACTGGTGTCTGAACGGTGAGGGATGCAAAACAAATGAACTCACAGACAGACTGGGGAATATGACCTTACATACACAGAAGGTGATAGGGTAACAAAAGAAACACAAAGTGAACAGAGAAGCCCAAAGGCTAAGAAACTGGGTGTCTCCCTAGTATTAGGAATGCTCAGATGGAAAGAAGCGAGATGTAGTGATTTAAGACGTAGAGAACCCGAAATGCTGTTGCTAAGGGCAACAGCAAAACCCTAAAGGGTTACCAACGGGTGTGGCAGTAAACTCCTTGGTCAGAGATGGAATAATAGACACAAGGAGAGTCTCCACAATCCTAGTCCTCCCTTGCAGTGCACTGGTGCAGCTTACTGACACCTGAACACCTTGCACAGTGAGAGGATTTTGGCAGGCAAGTCTGAGAATACAGCCGCAAACTTGCTAGGTTCACAGAGTAACAAAAGAACCCCAGCAGGTTAAACGACTGACTCCAGTCTTACTGCTAGGTCTGGGTTGGCAGAGTGTAATACCAAATCCCAAGGCCTATTTGCAGTAAGCAACAAACAAATACAAAGTTTACACAGTACTAGCTAGCTTTCAGGAACTGACTAACCAACAAAGATTCAGCAGCATCTGCCTAACCTGAGAAGAGGGTTTATATAGCAGGTGCTGTCCACGCCCCACTCAGACCTCACAGACTGTGAGCACAAAAACCAGCACCGGATCTCCTGCCGTGCACAGAGCCTGTAAACCACTGTACAGCAAAAGACCCGAACCGGAGTATCGGCTACGCTCAGGTTACTCCGCTAGCACTTGTCTCCTGGTTGCCATGACGACGTGGCAGCACAGAGCAGGAGACCCTAACAGTGGACAACTGGGAAGCAGACTTCCTCAGCAGGCACGACCTCCACCCGGGAGAGTGGGGACTTCATCCAGAAGTCTTTCAAATGATTGTAAACCAGTGGGAAAAACCACAGGTGGACATGATGGCGTCCCGCCTAAACAAAAAGCTAGAATAATATTGCGCCAGGTCGAGAGACCCGCAGGCGATAGCTGTGGTCGCTCTGGTAACACCGTGGGTGTACCGATCGGTTTATGTGTTCCCTCCTCTTCCTCTCATACCAAAGGTACTGAGGATAATGAGAAGAGGAGTAAGAACTATACGCATTGTTCCGGATTGGCCAAGAAGAGCGTGGTATCCGGAACTTCAAGAAATGATGTCAGAGGACCCATGGCCTCTACCGCTCAGACCAGACCTGCTGCAGCAGGGGCCCTGTCTGTTCCAAGACTTACCGCGGCTGCGTTTGACGGCATGGCGGTTGAACACCGGATCCTGAAGGAAAAGGGCATTCCGGAGGAAGTAATTCCTACGCTGATTAAAGCTAGGAAAGAAGTAACCGCAAACCATTATCACCGCATATGGCGAAAATATGTTGCGTGGTGTGAGGCCAGGAAGGCTCCAACGGAAGAATTTCAGCTGGGCCGGTTCCTGCACTTCCTACAGTCAGGGGTGACTATGGGCCTTAAATTGGGTTCCATTAAGGTCCAGATTTCGGCTCTATCGATTTTCTTCCAGAGAGAATTGGCTTCACTACCTGAAGTTCAGACTTTTGTTAAGGGAGTGCTACATATTCAGCCCCCTTTTGTACCTCCAGTGGCACCTTGGGATCTCAACGTGGTGTTGGATTTCCTAAAGTCACATTGGTTTGAGCCACTGAAAACCGTGGATTTGAAATATCTCACGTGGAAAGTGGTCATGTTGTTGGCCTTGGCCAGGCGTGTTTCAGAATTGGCGGCTTTGTCATGTAAAAGCCCTTATCTGATTTTCCATATGGATAGGGCAGAATTGAGGACTCGTCCCCAGTTTCTCCCCAAAGTGGTATCAGCTTTTCATCTGAACCAACCTATCGTGGTGCCTGCGGCTACAAATGACTTGGAGGCTTCTAAGTTGTTGGATGTAGTCAGGGCCCTAAAAATTTATGTTTCCAGGACAGCTGGAGTCAGAAAGACTGACTTGCTCTTTATCCTGTATGCGCCCAACAAGTTGGGAGCACCTGCTTCTAAGCAGACTATTGCTCGCTGGATCTGTAGTACGATTCAGCTTGCACATTCTGCGGCTGGACTGCCGCATCCTAAATCAGTAAAAGCCCATTCCACGAGGAAGGTGGGCTCTTCTTGGGCAGCTGCCCGAGGGGTCTCGGCTCTTCAACTTTGCCGAGCAGCTACTTGGTCGGGGTCAAACACGTTTGCTAAATTCTACAAGTTTGACACCCTGGCTAAGGAGGACCTTGAGTTCTCTCATTCGGTGCTGCAGAGTCATCCGCACTCTCCCGCCCGTTTGGGAGCTTTGGTATAATCCCCATGGTCCTTACGGAGTTCCCAGCATCCACTAGGACGTTAGAGAAAATAAGAATTTACTCACAGGTAATTCTATTTCTCATAGTCCGTAGTGGATGCTGGGCGCCCATCCCAAGTGCGGATTGTCTGCAATACTTGTTATATAGTTATTGCTTAACTAAAGGGTTATTGTTGAGCTATCTGTTGAGAGGCTCAGTTGTTATGCTGTTAACTGGGTATTGTATCACGAGTTATACGGTGTGATTGGTGTGGCTGGTATGAGTCTTACCCGGGATTAAAAATCCTTCCTAATGGTGTCAGCTCTTCCGGGCACAGTATCCTAACTGAAGTCTGGAGGAGGGTCTTAGTGGGAGGAGCCAGTGCACACCAGCTAGTCTAAAAGCTTTCTTTATAGTTGTGCCCAGTCTCCTGCGGAGCCGCTAATCCCCATGGTCCTTACGGAGTCCCCAGCATCCACTACGGACTATGAGAAATAGAATTACCGGTGAGTAAATTCTTATTTCTCTGACGTCCTAGTGGATGCTGGGAACTCCGTAAGGACCATGGGGAATAGCGGCTCCGCAGGAGACTGGGCACAAAAAGTAAAAGCTTTAGACTAGCTGGTGTGCACTGGCTCCTCCCCCTATGACCCTCCTCCAAGCCTCAGTTAGATTTTTGTACCCGAACGAGAAGGGTGCAAGCTAGGTGGCTCTCCTGAGCTGCTTAGAAGTAAAAGTTTAAATAGGTTTTTTATTTTCAGTGAGTCCTGCTGGCAACAGGCTCACTGCATCGTGGGACTAAGGGGAGAAGAAGCGAACTCACCTGACTGCAGAGTGGATTGGGCTTCTTGGCTACTGGACATTAGCTCCAGAGGGACGATCACAGGTTCAGCCTGGATGGGTCCCGGAGCCGCGCCGCCGGCCCCCTTACAGAGCCAGAAGAGCGAAGAGGTCCGGAGAAAGCGGCGGCAGAAGACGTTCCTGTCTTCAAATAAGGTAGCGCACAGCACTGCAGCTGTGCGCCATTGCTCTCAGCACACTTCACACTCCGGTCACTGAGGGTGCAGGGCGCTGGGGGGGAGCGCCCTGAGACGCAATAAAAACCTTATGGCTAAAAAAAATGCATCACATATAGCTCCTGGGCTATATGGATGCATTTTATCCCCTGCCAGTTTCCTGAAAAAAGCGGGAGAAAAGGCCGCCGTGAAGGGGGCGGAGCCTTTCTCCTCAGCACACAAGCGCCATTTTCTTTCACAGCTCCGCTGGAAGGACGGCTCCCTGACTCTCCCCTGCAGTCCTGCACTACAGAAACAGGGTAAAACAGAGAGGGGGGCACTATTGGCAGCTAATATATAAATACAGCAGCTATAACAGGGAGTAACACTTATATAAGGTTATCCCTGTGTGTGTGTGTGTGTGTGTGTGTGTGTGTGTGTGTGTGTGTATGTATGTATGTAGCGCTCTGGTGTGTGCTGGCAAACTCTCCCTCTGTCTCCCCAAAGGGCTAGTGGGGTCCTGTCCTCTATCAGAGCATTCCCTGTGTGTGCTGGGTGTCGGTACGATTGTGTCGACATGTATGAGGAGGAAAATGATGTGGAAGCAGAGCAATTGCCTGTGTTAGTGATGTCACCCCCTAGGGAGTCGACACCTGACTGGATGGTAGTAATTAAAGAATTACGTGACAATGTCAGCACTTTGCAAAAAACTGTTGACGACATGAGACAGCCGACAAATCAATTAGTGCCTGTTCAGGCGTCTCAGACACCGTCAGGGGCGCTAAAACGCCCGTTACCTCAGATGGTCGACACAGACCCTGACACGGATACTGAATCCAGTGTCGACGGTGACGAGACAAACGTAATGTCCAGTAGGGCCACACGTTACATGATCACGGCAATGAAGGAGGCATTGAACATTTCTGACACTACAAGTACCTCAAAAAAGGGTATTATGTGGGGTGTGAAAAAACTACCAGTGGTTTTTCCTGAGTCAGATGAATTAAATGAGGTGTGTGATAAAGCGTGGGTTTCCCCCGATAAACTGCTGATTTCTAATAAATTATTGGCACTATACCCTTTCCCGCCAGAGGTTAGGGCACGTTGGGAAACACCCCCTAGGGTAGATAAGGCGCTCACACGCTTATCAAAATGTTACCGTCTCCTGATACGGCCGCTCTCAAGGAACCAGCTGATAGAAGGCTGGAAAATATCTTAAAAGGTATATACACACATACCGGTGTTATACTGCGACCAGCGATCGCCTCAGCCTGGATGTGCAGCGCTGGAGTGGCTTGGTCGGATTCCCTGACTGAAAATATTGATACCCTGGATAGGGACAGTATATTATTAACTATAGAGCATTTAAAAGGATGCATTACTATATATGCGAGATGCACAGAGGGATATTTGCACCCTGGCATCTAGAGTAAGTGCGATGTCCATTTCTGCCAGAAGAACGTTATGGACGCGACAGTGGTCAGGTGATGCGGATTCCAAAAAAGACTGCACCATGCAGCCTCTTCCCAGGAGCAGAAGCCCTCCCCCGCTTCTGCCAAGTCCTCAGCATGACGCTGGGGCTCTGCAAGCAGACTCGGGCACGGTGGGGGGCCGTCTCAAGAATTTCAGCGCGCAGTGGGCTCACTCGCAAGTGGACCCCTGGATCCTGCAGGTAGTATCACAGGGGTACAAATTGGAATTCGAGACGTCTCCCCCTCGCCGGTTCCTGAAGTCTGCTCTACCAACGTCTCCCTCCGACAGGGAGGCAGTATTGGAAGCTATTCACAAGCTGTATTCCCAGCAGGTGATAATCAAGGTACCCCTCCTACAACAGGGAAAGGGGTATTATTCCACGCTGTTTGTGGTACCGAAGCCGGACGGCTCGGTGAGACCAATTTTAAATCTAAAATCTTTGAACACTTACATAAAAAGGTTCAAATTCAAGATGGAGTCACTCAGAGCAGTGATAGCGAACCTGGAAGAAGGGGACTATATGGTATCTCTAGACATCAAGGATGCTTATCTCCATGTCCCAATCTACCCTTCTCACCAAGGGTACCTCAGGTTTGTGATACAAAACTGTCATTATCAGTTTCAGACGCTGCCGTTTGGATTGTCCACGGCACCACGGGTCTTTACCAAGGTAATGGCCGAAATGATGATTCTTCTTCGAAGAAAAGGCGTATTAATTATCCCTTACTTGGACGATCTCCTGATAAGGGCAAGGTCCAGGGAACAGTTAGAGGTCGGAGTAGCACTATCTCAGGTAGTGCTACGTCGGCACGGGTGGATTCTAAATATCCCAAAATCACAGCTGATTCCAACAACACGTCTACTGTTCCTAGGGATGATTCTGGACACAGTCCAGAAAAAGGTGTTTCTCCCGGAGGAGAAGGCCAGGGAGTTATCCGAGCTAGTCAGGAACCTCCTAAAACCAGGACAAGTGTCAGTGCATCAGTGCACGAGAGTCCTGGGAAAAATGGTGGCTTCTTACGAAGCGATTCCATTCGGAAGATTCCATGCAAGAACTTTTCAGTGGGATCTGCTGGACAAATGGTTCGGATCGCATCTTCGGATGCATCAGCGGATAACCCTATCTCCAAGGACAAGGGTATCTCTCCTGTGGTGGTTACAGAAGGCTCATCTTCTAGAGGGCCGCAGATTCGGCATTCAGGATTGGATGCTGGTAACCACGGATGCCAGCCTGAGAGGCTGGGGAGCAGTCACACAGGGAAGAAATTTCCAGGGCTTGTGGTCAAGCATGGAAACGTCTCTTCACATAAATATCCTAGAGCTAAGGGCCATTTACAATGCCCTAAGTCAAGCAAGGCCTCTGCTTCAGGGTCAACCGGTATTGATCCAGTCGGACAACATCACGGCTGTCGCCCACGTAAACAGACAGGGCGGCACAAGAAGCAGGAGGGCAATGGCAGAAGCTGCAAGGATTCTCCGCTGGGCGGAAAATCATGTGATAGCACTGTCAGCAGTGTTCATTCCGGGAGTGGACAACTGGGAAGCAGACTTCCTCAGCAGACACGACCTCCACCCGGGGGAGTGGGGACTTCATCCAGAAGTCTTCCAAGTGATTGTAAACCGTTGGGAAAAACCAAAGGTGGACATGATGGCGTCCCGTCTCAACAAGAAACTGGACAGATATTGCGCCAGGTCAAGGGACCCTCAGGCAATAGCGGTGGACGCTCTGGTAACTCCGTGGGTGTTCCAGTCGGTATATGTGTTCCCTCCTCTTCCTCTCATACCAAAAGTACTGAGAATCATAAGAAGGAGAGGAGTAAGAACGATACTCGTGGCTCCGGATTGGCCAAGAAGAACTTGGTACCCGGAGCTGCAAGAGATGCTCACGGAGGACCCGTGGCCTCTACCTCTAAGGAAGGACCTGCTCCAGCAGGGACCTTGTCTGTTCCAAGACTTACCGCGGCTGCGTTTGACGGCATGGCGGTGGAACGCCGGATCCTGAAGGAAAAAGGCATTCCAGATGAAGTCATCCCTACCCTGATCAAGGCCAGGAAGGATGTAACTGCAAAACATTATCATCGCATTTGGCGAAAATATGTTGCGTGGTGTGAGGCCAAGAAGGCCCCTACGGAGGAATTTCAACTGGGTCGTTTCCTACATTTCCTGCAAGCAGGATTGTCTATGGGCCTAAAATTAGGATCCATTAAGGTTCAAATTTCGGCCCTGTCGATCTTCTTCCAGAAAGAACTGGCTTCAGTGCCTGAAGTTCAGACGTTTGTCAAAGGGGTACTGCATATACAGCCTCCTTTTGTGCCTCCAGTGGCACCTTGGGATCTCAATGTAGTTTTAGGGTTCCTAAAATCACATTGGTTTGAACCACTTGCCACAGTGGATTTGAAATATCTCACATGGAAAGTGGTAATGCTGTTGGCCCTGGCTTCAGCCAGGCGCGTATCAGAATTGGCGGCTTTATCCTATAAAAGCCCTTACCTGATATTTCATTCGGATAGGGCGGAATTGAGGACTCGTCCTCAATTTCTCCCTAAGGTGGTTTCAGCGTTTCACATGAATCAACCTATTGTGGTACCTGTGGCTACTAGGGACTTGGAGGACTCCAAGTTGCTGGACGTAGTCAGGGCCCTGAAAATATGTTTCCAGGACGGCTGGAGTCAGAAAATCTGACTCGCTGTTTATACTGTATGCACCCAACAAGCTGGGTGCTCCTGCTTCTAAGCAGACGATTGCTCGTTGGATTTGTAGTACAATTCAACTTGCACATTCTGTGGCAGGCCTGCCACAGCCAAAATCTGTAAAAGCCCATTCCACAAGGAAGGTGGGCTCATCTTGGGCGGCTGCCCGAGGGGTCTCGGCTTTACAACTTTGCCGAGCAGCTACTTGGTCAGGGGCAAACACGTTTGCTAAATTCTACAAATTTGATACCCTGGCTGAGGAGGACCTGGAGTTCTCTCATTCGGTGCTGCAGAGTCATCCGCACTCTCCCGCCCGTTTGGGAGCTTTGGTATAATCCCCATGGTCCTTACGGAGTTCCCAGCATCCACTAGGACGTCGGAGAAAATAAGAATTTACTTACCGATAATTCTATTTCTCATAGTCCGTAGTGGATGCTGGGCGCCCATCCCAAGTGCGGATTGTCTGCAATACTTGTATATAGTTATTGTTACAAACAAAGCGGGTTGTTTATTGTTGGAAGCCATCTTTTCAGAGGCTCCTACGGTTATCATACTGTTAACTGGGTTCAGATCACGAGTTGTACGGTGTGATTGGTGTGGCTGGTATGAGTCTTACCCGGGATTCAAGATCCTTCCTTATTATGTACGCTCGTCCGGGCACAGTATCTTAACTGAGGCTTGGAGGAGGGTCATAGGGGGAGGAGCCAGTGCACACCAGCTAGTCTAAAGCTTTTACTTTTTGTGCCCAGTCTCCTGCGGAGCCGCTATTCCCCATGGTCCTTACGGAGTTCCCAGCATCCACTACGGACTATGAGAAATAGAATTATCGGTAAGTAAATTCTTATTTTTCTTTCAAAGAGAATTGGCCTCTATTCCTGAAGTACAGACCTTTGTGAAGGGAGTGCTGCATATTCAGCCTCCCTTTGTGCCTCCGGTGGCGCCTTGGGATCTTAACGTGGTGTTACGTTTCCTCAAGTCACCTTGGTTTGAACCACTCAAAACTGTGGAGTTGAAATACCTCACGTGGAAAGTGGTCATGTTGTTGGCGTTGGCTTCGGCAAGACGTGTTTCCGAATTAGCGGCTTTATCACATAAAAGCCCATACTTGGTTTTTCACGTGGATAGGGCAGAGTTGAGGACTCGCCCTCACTTTCTGCCAAAAGTGGTCTCAGCTTTTCATGTGAACCAACCTATTGTCGTGCCTGTGGCTACACGGGATTTGGAGGATTCCGAGTCCCTGGATGTAGTCAGGGCTTTGAAGATTTGTGACCAGAACGGCTAGAATCAGGAAGACTGAAGCTTTGTTCGTTCTGTATACGGCCAAAAAGGTTGGCGCTCCTGCTTCAAAGCAGACTATTGCTCGCTGGATCTGTAACACGATTCAGCAGGCGCATTCTACGGCAGGATTGCCGTTACCGAAATCGGTTAAGGCCCACTCCACTAGGAAAGTGGGCTCTTCTTGAGCAGCAGCTCGATGGGTCTCTGCATTACAGTTGTGCCGAGCAGCTACTTGGTCGGGGACAAACACCTTTGCAAAGTTCTATAAGTTTGATACCCTGGCTGAGGAGAACCTCCTGTTTGCTCAATCGGTGCTGCAGAGTCATCCGCACTCTCCCGTCCGTTTGGGAGCTTTGGTATAATCCCCATGGTCCTTACGGAGTCCCAGCATCCTCAAGGACGTTAGAGAGAATAAGATTTTACTTACCGGTAAATCTATTTCTCGTAGTCCGTAGAGGATGCTGGGCGCCCGTCCCAAGTGCGGACTTCTTCTGCAAGACTTGTATATAGTTATTGCTTACATAAGGGTTATGTTATAGTTTTTCGGTGGAACCATGGCTATGTTGTTCATACTGTTAACTGGGTAAGTTTATCACAAGTTATACGGTGTAATTGGTGTGGCTGGTATGGATCTCGCCCTTAGATTTACAAAAATCCTTCCTCGTACTGTCCATCTCCTCTGGGCACAGTTTCCCTAACTGAGGTCTGGAGGAGGAGCATAGAGGGAGGAGCCAGTGTACACCCAGAGTCCAAAGCTTTCTTAAAGTGCCCTATCTCCTGCAGAGCCAGTTTATTCCCCATGGTCCTTACGGAGTCCCAGCATCCTCTACGGACTACGAGAAATAGATTTACCGGTAAGTAAAATCTTATTTTTGCGTGCATGATTAAATACAGCTGGGCAGGGTGGTGATTCCCTGCTGTGTCATTTCAGAAGTACATCATGCTTTAAGGCCACTGATTCCAGAGCCTGTACAATACTCGTACCTATACTGTTGTCTTTAGTCCCATTGTGTGTAAACCCCATCCCATCCCATCTTGATGTGTGATTTCATATATAACAGAAAAGAAAATCAATGCAGATCAGGGCAAGACTCAAGCTGCTGCTCCTGCCAAGGGAGAAGGTAAAAGGTCAGTAGGCAAAATTTACAGTTAATTTTATATATTAACATTCTGTTTGTACTACATATTGTGGTACATATAAGCTTTATTACATTTATCATAGGGGCCTTCCTGAAAGGAAGGTAAACTGTTCAAACTATATGGCAGAGGTTCTCAAACGCGGTCCTTAAGGCACCCCAACTGTCGTGGTTTAGGTATATCCATGGCTTTGCTCAGATGGTTAAATCAAATCGACTGAGGTGCTAATTAGTATCCTGTGGCTAAGCATGGTTAAACTTAAAACCATGGACCGTTGGGGTGCTTTTTAGGATTGTCTGAGAACCTCTGCTATATGGTCTGTGTTAAATATTTATGTAATAAAGTGTCTTAGTACAAGTAGTTTCTTCACAGGAAAAAACATAATGCCTTTTACATTTTTGATCCAAAACAATTATCTAGATCTGGGATTTTCAAGTACCACCAAGTCATGTTTTGTGGATTTATGCACAGGTGATTTAATCTGTTTTGCTTGGTCAGTAATTATCCCACCTGCTTCCACACACAAATCCTGAAAGTATGATCTATAGGGAAAACTTGAGGGTTGAAAACATCTGATCTGTTAAGCAAATGTTTACTTGAGGATACAGTACCTCTATTGAAAGTGTTCATGGGCCCACAATAACTGTGCGCATTGCAGCTCCTATGAAACAGTGTACACAGTCTGTAATGCACCAGAGGTTCCAAACATGGTCCTCAAGGCATCCCAATGGTCCAGGTTTTAAGTTCATCCATGCTTGGCCACAGGTGACTTATTAGCACCTCAGTCAATTTGATTTATGTATCTTTGCCAAGCCATGGATATACCTAAAACCTGGATTGTTGGGTGCATGAGGACTGGATATTCAGTACCTCTTCTCTAGCCAATGCTGGTGAACCTAGTATGTTTATAGATTAAGCCTATATACAGTCGTGTAGCTATTGAACTTGAGGTATCTTGTAATTTGTGTCACTGGCAAAAAACTTCTGGCAATGTTTTTTAAATTCTTTTGTGGACTCATAGCATTAATATTTCCACAGGAAGCAATGGTGTCTGGATGACTTTGAGATTGGTCGCCCTTTAGGGAAAGGAAAGTTTGGTAATGTTTACCTGGCCCGGGAGAAGGAGAGTAAATTCATCCTGGCACTAAAGGTTCTCTTTAAATCTCAGCTGGAGAAGGGAGGTGTGGAGCATCAATTGCGGAGGGAAGTAGAAATTCAGTCCCACTTAAGGTGAGATTACTAATGTACTGGTTACTCTTATTGCTCTTAGACTTTGGATGCCTGAGCTGTACTATAACTGGTGCATCCAACTTTATTCTCTATACATCAGAATACTGTATAAATGGTTTATAGAAGGTATTTCCATTCTTGGATATCTCAGACCTTTGATTTGGCAATATGTACAATCCATTTCAAGCCAATATACTGATGTCAATCTCTATAAAATATGATCTGTAGTAAGATCAATTTGGCCAGAGTCTTAAGAGTAAGGGACCTCTGGTGGATGATGCATCAGGGAACATAGCTAGGACATAAATTGACCACCATTTTAATATTTGATAGAATCTGGGTTTCTATGGCACAAACTGGGCTTGAGGTAACTAGAAGGCATGTGGTTATGTCCAAATTTACTATAATGGCTTATGGAAACTGTTTTTTTATTAGACTAGCAATATTTTCCTTGTTGTAGACATCCAAACATTCTCAGACTATATGGCTATTTCCATGATGCCACCAGAGTCTACCTCATCCTGGACTATGCTCCCCGGGGAGAGCTCTACCGAGAACTTCAGAGGTGCTCAAGGTTTGATGACCAGAGGTCTGCTACTGTAAGTAAAAATGTTACTTAAGATACTCAGTCATATTTTTTTTAAAATAAATTGTATGTATGTCTGGGACATGATAATGCAGCTGTCTCCAAGGTTCTTAAATACCACCTCATGTTATAGGCTGACAGTAGTTTAAAAAGTGCTGTGCCAGAGAAATGTATGTTGGATACATGCAAGAGGGCAGAAATACAACAATCGCATCTCATTTGACAATTTATCAAACTTTGGAGAAAGTACCAACCAATTGTCTTCTGTGTTCAGAAAATAGCAGTTGGGAGCTGAGTGGTTGGTACTTTCTTCTAAGTTTGATGCATCTCTCCCCATGGGCCGCAAAGCTGTTGGGTCTTCCTGCTGGGCAATACAGCAGCAGTATATGAATTGCCATATAGCTCGGTGTAGCTTGAAGCTGAAACATCACTGGGCTAAAACTCTGGCAGAACAAAGTTTAAAAATGAAACAAAAAAACCTTCAGTAAAGATCTTTATTGCCGGTGGCATTAATCCGTACTGTAGGATTGCTGGACAGGAACGTGGCCTGCCTCCATAGTATTAAACCTTTTGTAGACTATTCTAGGGACCCACTGGTAGTCGGATGCCCTGCTGGTGCCATGTTTCCAGTGTAAATCTACTCTGTATTTACTTCCAGGTCTTAATCCTCCACTAAGTGGCAGGTCTGATGGCTTTTGTTTTTGAATTCATGGAACTTGCCCTATGGAAGGCCTTCCAATTCCTTGTTTTAGCAGCAATGGCTATTCCCATCCCAGAACAGCCAATTTCTTCCTTGTCCAGAAAAGGGCCGTTCTTTTAAAATCAATTGAGGATTTCAATTTCAAAATGGGTTAAACATAGCATTGTTGTGGTCGGCTATCAATGGCATGGAACAGGATTTCAATGTGTACAGGGATTTTGAGGATATGTGCTTTCCTATTCCATTTTAGGATGATTTTTCTTTCTATCCCTTATTAGAGAACATTCTGAGAATAATCCTAATAGTTATTTTGGTGGTTTTGTTAATAAAATATTGAAGTACACAAGCATCCAGTGGGATATAGAGGATGTGGACATTGAGCTATTTACAACATATTCTTACCCCTGCACTCCATACCCTGTGTACCCCATTGCAATTGATCAATAGGATTTAGTGTAAGTACTGATATCCATTATTTTCTTCCCTTCAAGTTAATAATTTTAATTTCTCTTGCGTCCTAGAGGGTGCTGGGGTCCATATTAGTACCATGGGGTATAGATGGGTACACCAGAGCACTCTAAGACTTTAATAGTGTGCGCTGGCTCCTCCCTCTATGCCCCTCCTACCAGACTTAGTTTAGAAAATGTGCCCGGAGGAGCCGGTCACAGCTAGGGGAGCTTCTTGAGCTTCTTAGTGGGTGTTTCTTTTTTTTAAAGACAAGTTAGGCACAGGGAGGCTGCTGGCAACGGCCTCCCTGCTTCGTGGGACTGGGGTGGGGGGGGGGGGGGGGGGGGACACTGAGCTCCTGAGGGTGATGATCGTTAGCCCCCGAGGCGACCACTCACTCTTGCAGCATGCTGCCACCCCCTAACAGAGCCAGAAGATCGTGGTGGTGAGTGTGGCACCGGTGACCTGACAATCGGGAAGCTGGTGTAAATGGCGGCATCAGGGTTCGGAGTGCAGTACTAACACTGTGCTCCGGAAGGCTCAGCGGCAGGTGCGGTGCTCTGAGGGGTGCCCTGGGCCAGCGACGATACACTTATCACTGGTCCCACAGGCTAGCAGGGACTCCAGTTGCACTGCTAGCGCCATTACCTCAGGCCAGTATAAAGATTTAAATTGTGCGGGAAGACGCGCCATGTTCAGGTGGCGGAGCTTCTCCCCAAAGCGGACTCAGCAGCTCTCCAGCGCCATTTTCTCCCTGCAGATCCACATGCTGAGACGTTGACAGGCAGCGCTGTCCCTCCACGACTCCAGTTATCCTGTGCGGTACCAGGGGGTGGTAGAAGGGGGGAGCGGCTGTATAGTACTGTGTAGCTCTATTAAGGGTACACACACAGAGCCAGGCAGGTATTTTATACCTGCCTACTGGGACGCTGTGTGTGCTGGCTCCAAGCTCTGTGTTTCTCTGAAGGTACTTAGGGGGAAACTGTCTGACATTTTTCCTGTGTGTGTGTGTGTGTGTGTGTGTGTGTGTGTGTGTGCGCATAATTCTCACATAACCATGTCCAGGGACTCTGTCTTGTGTGGCAGAATATGTATCCTCTCCAGTGGAATCCATTCCATGTACACAGGAATGTAATATTTTGTCTCAGCCTTCCGACTCAGAACCACAGTGGGTAGCTTCTATTAAGGGAATGAGATCCCAGATTTCTACTAGGATTGCGCATTATGAGACTGAATCACAGATTTCTCTGACGTCCTAAGTGGATGCTGGGGACTCCGTCAGGACCATGGGGATTAGCGGCTCCGCAGGAGACAGGGCACAAAACTAAAGCTTTAGGATCAGGTGGTGTGTACTGGCTCCTCCCCCTATGACCCTCCTCCAAGCCTCAGTTAGGTTTTTGTGCCCGTCCGAGCAGGGTGCAATCTAGGTGGCTCTCTTAAGGAGCTGCTTAGAAAAAGTTTTTAGGTTTTTTATTTTCAGTGAGTCCTGCTGGCAACAGGCTCACTGCATCGAGGGACTTAGGGGAGAGAAGTTCAACTCACCTGCGTGCAGGATGGATTGGCTTCTTAGGCTACTGGACACCATTAGCTCCAGAGGGAGTCGGAACACAGGTCTCACCCTGGGGTTCGTCCCGGAGCCGCGCCGCCGACCCCCCTTGCAGATGCTGAAGATTGAAGGTCCAGAAACCGGCGGCAGAAGGCTCTTCAGTCTTCTTGAAGGTAGCGCACAGCACTGCAGCTGTGCGCCATTGTTTGTCACACACTTCTCACCAACGGTCACGGAGGGTGCAGGGCGCTGCTGGGGGCGCCCTGGGCAGCAATGTAAATACCTTTTTATGGCTAAAAAATACATCACATATAGCCCTTGAGGCTATATGGATGTATTTAACCCCTGCCAGATATTACAAACTACGGGAGAAAAGCCCGCCGGAATAGGGGGCGGGTCTTATTCTCCTCAGCACACAGCGCCATTTTCCTGCTCAGCTCCGCTGTGAGGAAGGCTCCCAGGACTCTCCCCTGCACTGCACTACAGAAACAGGGTAAAACAGAGAGGGGGGGGGGCACTTTTTTTGGCGATATTTTATATATTTAAGCTGCTATAAGGATACAACACTTATATAAGGTTGTTCCCATATATATTATAGCGCTTGGGTGTGTGCTGGCAAACTCTCCCTCTGTCTCCCCAAAGGGCTAGTGGGGTCCTGTCTTCGATAAGAGCATTCCCTGTGTGTCTGCTGTGTGTCGGTACGTGTGTGTCGACATGTATGAGGACGATGTTGGTGTGGAGGCAGAGCAATTGCCGGTAATGGTGATGTCACCCCCCAGGGGGTCGACACCGGAATGGATGGCTTTGTTTATGGAATTACGTGATAATGTCAGCACATTACAAAAATCAGTTGACGACATGAGACGGCCGGAAAACCAGTTGGTACCTGCCCAGGCGTCTCAGACACCGTCAGGGGCTGTAAAACGCCCTTTACCTCAGTCGGTCGACACAGACCCAGACACGGACACTGAATCTAGTGTCGACGGTGAAGAAACAAACGTATTTTCAAGTAGAGCCACACGTTATATGATCACGGCAATGAAGGAGGCTTTGCATATCTCTGATACTGCAAGTACCACAAAAAGGGGTATTATGTGGGGGGTGAAAAAACTACCTGTAGTTTCTCTATCGTCCTAAGTGGATGCTGGGGTTCCTGAAAGGACCATGGGGAATAGCGGCTCCGCAGGAGACAGGGCACAAAAAAGTAAAGCTTTACTAGGTCAGGTGGTGTGCACTGGCTCCTCCCCCTATGACCCTCCTCCAGACTCCAGTTAGATTTTGTGCCCGAACGAGAAGGGTGCAATCTAGGTGGCTCTCCTAAAGAGCTGCTTAGAGAAAGTTTAGTTTAGGTTTTTTTCTTTACAGTGAGTCCTGCTGGCAACAGGATCACTGCAACGTGGGACTTAGGGGGAAAGTAGTAAACTCACCTGCATGCAGAGTGGATTTGCTGCTTGGCTACTGGACACCATTAGCTCCAGAGGGATCGAACACAGGCCCAGCCGTGGAGTCCGGTCCCGGAGCCGCGCCGCCGACCCCCTTGCAGATGCTGAAGCGTGAAGAGGTCCGGAAACCGGCGGCTGAAGACTCCTCAGTCTTCATAAGGTAGCGCACAGCACTGCAGCTGTGCGCCATTTTCCTCTCAGCACACTTCACTGGGCAGTCACTGAGGGTGCAGAGCGCTGGGGGGGGGCGCTCTGAGAGGCAAATATAAACCTTATACAAGGCTAAAAATACCTCACATATAGCCCATAGGGGCTATATGGAGATATTTAACCCCTGCCTGACTGGAAAAATAGCGGGAGAAGAACCCGCCGAAAAAGGGGCGGGGCCTATCTCCTCAGCACACGGCGCCATTTTCTGTCACAGCTCCGCTGGTCAGAACGGCTCCCAGGTCTCTCCCCTGCACTGCACTACAGAAACAGGGTAAAACAGAGAGGGGGGGCACATTAATGGCTATATATATATATATTAAAGCAGCTATAAGGGAGCACTTAATATAAGGATATCCCTTGTATATATAGCGCTTTGTGGTGTGTGCTGGCAGACTCTCCCTCTGTCTCCCCAAAAGGGCTAGTGGGTCCTGTCTTCATTAGAGCATTCCCTGTGAGTTTGCGGTGTGTGTCGTTACGTGGTGTCGACATCTATGAGGACGATATTGGTGTGGAGGCGGAGCAATTGCCAAATATGCAGATGTCACCCCCCAGGGGGTCGACACCAGAATGGATGCCTTTATTTGTGGAATTACGTGATGGTTTATCTTCCCTTAAACAGTCAGTTGAGGACATGAGGCGGCCGGACAATCAATTAATGCCTGTCCAGGCGCCTCAAACACCGTCAGGGGCTGTAAAACGCCCTTTGCCTCAGTCGGTCGACACAGACCCAGACACGGGCACTGATTCCAGTGACGACGGTAGAAATTCAAACGTATTTTCCAGTAGGGCCACACGTTATATGATTTTGGCAATGAAGGAGACGTTACATTTAGCTGATACTACAGATACCGTAAAACAGGGTATTATGTATGGTGTGAAAAAACTACAAACAGTTTTTCCTGAATCAGAAGAATTAAATGACGTGTGTGATGAAGCGTGGGTTGCTCCTGATAAAAAGTTGATAATTTCAAAAAAGTTATTGGCATTATACCCTTTCCCGCCAGAGGTTAGGGCGCGCTGGGAAACACCCCCTAAGGTGGACAAGGCGCTCACACGCTTATCCAAACAAGTGGCGTTACCCTCTCCTGAGACGGCCGCACTTAAGGATCCATCAGATAGAAAGATGGAAGTTATTCAAAAGAATATATACACACATGCAGGTGTTATACTACGACCAGCTATAGCAACTGCCTGGATGTGCAGTGCTGGAGTAGTTTGGTCAGAATCCCTGATTGAAAATATTGATACCCTAGATAGGGACAATGTTTTACTGTCGTTAGAACAAATAAAGGATGCATTTATCTATATGCGTGATGCACAGAGGGATATTTGCACACTGGCATCTCGGGTGAGTGCTATGTCCATTTCAGCCAGAAGAGCCTTATGGACACGACAGTGGACAGGCGATGCGGATTCAAAACGTCACATGGAGGTTTTGCCGTATAAAGGGGAGGAGTTATTTGGAGTTGGTCTATCAGACTTGGTGGCCACGGCTACTGCCGGGAAATCCACTTTTTTACCTCAAGTCACTCCCCAACAGAGAAAGGCACCGACCTTTCAACCGCAGCCTTTTCGCTCCTACAAAAATAAGAGAGCAAAGGGCTTGTCGTACCTGCCACGAGGCAGAGGAAGAGGGAAGAGACACCAACAGGCAGCTCCTTCCCAGGAACAGAAGCCCTCCCCGGCTCCTGCAAAAACCTCAGCATGACGCTGGGGCCTCTCAAGCGGACTCGGGGACAGTGGGGGGCCGTCTCAAAAATTACAGCGCGCAGTGGGCTCACTCGCAGGTAGACCCCTGGATCCTGCAGATAATATCTCAGGGGTACAGGTTGGAATTAGAGACGGATCCTCCTCATCGTTTCCTGAAGTCTGCCTTACCAACCGTCTCTTCCGAAAGGGAGAGGGTGTTGGAAGCCATTCACAAGCTGTACGCTCAGCAGGTGATAGTCAAAGTACCCCTATTACAACAAGGAAAGGGGTATTATTCCACTCTATTTGTGGTACCGAAGCCGGATGGCTCGGTAAGGCCTATTCTAAATCTGAAGTCCTTGAACCTCTACATAAAAAAGTTCAAGTTCAAGATGGAGTCACTCAGAGCAGTGATAGCGAACCTGGAAGAAGGGGACTTTATGGTATCCTTGGACATCAAGGATGCGTATCTACACGTTCCGATTTACCCCGCACACCAGGGGTACCTCAGGTTCATTGTTCAAAACTGTCACTATCAGTTTCAGACGCTGCCGTTCGGATTGTCCACGGCGCCTCGGGTCTTTACCAAGGTAATGGCCGAGATGATGATTCTTCTTCGAAGAAAAGGCGTATTAGTTATCCCATACTTGAACGATCTCCTAATAAGGGCAAGGTCCAGAGAACAGCTGGAGACAGCTTTAGCACTATCTCAAGAGGTGCTAAGACAACACGGGTGGATTCTGAATATTCCAAAATCCCATTTAATCCCGACAACTCGTCTGCTGTTCCTAGGAATGATTCTGGACACGGTTCAGAAAAAGGTTTTCCTTCCAGAGGAAAAAGCCAAGGAGTTATCCGATCTGGTCAGGAACCTCCTAAAACCAGGAAAAGTGTCAGTACATCAATGCACAAGAGTCCTGGGAAAAATGGTGGCTTCTTACGAAGCAATTCCATTCGGCAGATTCCATGCAAGAATATTCCAAAGGGATCTGTTGGACAAATGGTCAGGGTCGCATCTGCAGATGCACCTGCGAATAACCCTGTCACCAAAGACAAGGGTGTCACTTCTGTGGTGGTTGCAGAAGGCTCACCTATTAGAAGGCCGCAGATTCGGCATTCAGGATTGGATCCTGGTGACCACGGACGCCAGCCTGAGAGGCTGGGGAGCAGTCACACAAGGAAGAAACTTCCAGGGAGTATGGACGAGTCTGGAAAAGTCTCTTCACATAAACATTCTGGAACTAAGAGCAATCTACAATGCTCTAAGCCAGGCGGAACTTCTCCTGCAAGGAAAGCCGGTGTTGATTCAGTCGGACAACATCACGGCGGTCGCCCATGTAAACAGGCAGGGCGGCACAAGAAGCAGGAGTGCAATGGCAGAAGCTGCCAAGATTCTTCGCTGGGCGGAGAATCACGTGATAGCACTGTCAGCAGTGTTCATCCCGGGCGTGGACAACTGGGAAGCAGACTTCCTCAGCAGACACGATCTTCATCCGGGAGAGTGGGGTCTACATCCAGAAGTCTTCAACATGTTAATAGACCGTTGGGAAAGACCAATTGTAGACATGATGGCGTCTCGCCTCAACAAGAAACTGGACAAATATTGCGCCAGGTCAAGAGATCCACAGGCAATAGCTGTGGACGCACTGGTAACTCCTTGGGTGTACCAGTCAGTGTATGTGTTTCCTCCTCTGCCGCTCATACCAAAGGTATTGAAGATCATACGGCAAAGAAGAGTAAGAACAATACTAGTGGTTCCGGATTGGCCGAGAAGGACTTGGTATCCGGAACTTCAAGAGATGCTCACGGACGAACCGTGGCCTCTACCTCTGAGAAGGGACCTGCTACAGCAGGGTCCCTGTCTTTTTCAAGACTTACCGCGGCTGCGTTTGACGGCATGGCGGTTGAACGCCAGATCCTAAAAGGGAAAGGCATTCCAGAAGAAGTCATTCCTACCTTGATTAAGGCACGGAAGGAAGTCACCGTGAAACATTATCACCGCATTTGGCGAAAATATGTAGCGTGGTGCGAGGATCGGAGGGTTCCGACGGAGGAATTCCAACTGGGTCGTTTCCTACATTTCCTGCAATCAGGATTATCTATGGGTCTCAAATTGGGATCCATTAAGGTTCAAATTTCGGCCCTGTCAATATTCTTCCAAAAAGAATTGGCCTCTGTCCCTGAGGTCCAGACTTTTGTCAAGGGAGTACTGCATATACAGCCTCCTGTGGTGCCTCCGGTGGCACCGTGGGATCTAAATGTAGTTTTAGATTTCCTCAAATCCCATTGGTTTGAACCATTGAAAAAGGTGGATTTGAAATATCTCACATTGAAAGTGACTATGTTACTAGCCCTGGCCTCTGCCAGGAGAGTATCTGAATTGGCGGCTTTATCTTATAAAAGTCCTTATCTAATCTTCCATTCGGATAGGGCAGAACTGCGGACTCGTCCGCATTTTCTCCCTAAAGTGGTATCAGCATTTCATCTGAACCAACCTATTGTGGTGCCTGCGGCCACTAGCGACTTGGAGGACTCCAAGTTGTTGGACGTTGTCAGAGCCTTAAAAATATACATTGCAAGGACGGCTGGAGTCAGAAAATCTGACTCGCTGTTTATATTGTATGCACCCAACAAGTTGGGCGCACCTGCTTCTAAGCAGTCGATTGCTCGTTGGATTTGTAACACAATTCAACTTGCACATTCTGTGGCAGGCCTGCCACAGCCTTAAACTGTAAAAGCCCACTCCACAAGGAAGGTGGGCTCATCTTGGGCGGCTGCCCGAGGGGTCTCGGCATTACAACTCTGCCGAGCAGCTACGTGGTCGGGGGAGAACACGTTTGTAAAATTTTACAAATTTGATACCCTGGCAAAGGAGGACCTGGAGTTCTCTCATTCGGTGCTGCAGAGTCATCCGCACTCTCCCGCCCGTTTGGGAGCTTTGGTATAATCCCCATGGTCCTTTCAGGAACCCCAGCATCCACTTAGGACGATAGAGAAAATAAGAATTTACTTACCGATAATTCTATTTCTCGGAGTCCGTAGTGGATGCTGGGCGCCCATCCCAAGTGCGGATTATCTGCAATACTTGTACATAGTTATTGTTAACTAATTCGGGTTATTGTTAAGGAGCCATCTTTAAGAGGCCCTTTCTGTTGTCATACTGTTAACTGGGTTTAGATCACAAGTTGTACGGTGTGATTGGTGTGGCTGGTATGAGTCTTGCCCGGGATTCAAAATGCCTCCCTTATTGTGTATGCTCGTCCGGGCACAGTACCTAACTGGAGTCTGGAGGAGGGTCATAGGGGGAGGAGCCAGTGCACACCACCTGACCTAGTAAAGCTTTACTTTTTTGTGCCCTGTCTCCTGCGGAGCCGCTATTCCCCATGGTCCTTTCAGGAACCCCAGCATCCACTACGGACTCCGAGAAATAGAATTATCGGTAAGTAAATTCTTATTTTTTCCTGAATCAGAGGAATTGAATGATGTATGTGATGAAGCGTGGGTTAACCCAGATAGAAAAGTGCTAATTTCAAAAAAGTTATTGGCATTATACCCTTTCCCGCCGGAGGTTAGGGCGCGCTGGGAAACACCCCCTAGGGTGGATAAGGCGCTCACACGCTTATCAAAACAAGTGGCGTTACCGTCTCCTGATACGGCCGCCCTCAAGGATCCAGCTGATAGGAGGCTGGAAACTACCCTAAAGAGTATATACACACATTCTGGTGTTATACTGCGACCAGCCATGGCCTCAGCCTGGATCTGCAGTGCTGGGGTGGTCTGGTCGGATTCCCTGACTGAAAATATTGATACCCTGGATAGGGACAGTATTTTATGGACTATAGAGCAATTAAAGGATGCTTTTCTTTATATGCGAGATGCTCAGCGGGATATTTGCACTCTGGCATCGAGAGTAAGTGCGATGTCCATATCTGCCAGAAGAAGTTTATGGACGCGACAGTGGTCAGGTGATGCGGATTCCAAACGACATATGGAAGTATTGCCGTATAAAGGGGAGGAATTATTTGGCGTAGGTCTATCGGATCTGGTGGCCACGGCAACTGCCGGAAAATCCACCTTTTTACCTCAGACCCCCTCCCAACAGAAAAAGACACCGTCTTTTCAGCCGCAGTCCTTTCGGTCCTATAAGAACAAGAGGGCAAAAGGACAGTCTTATCTGCCCCGGGGCAGAGGAAGGGGTAAGAGAGGGCAGCAAGCAGCCCCTGCCCAGGAACAGAAGCCCTCCCAGGGTTCTGCAAAGCCCTCAGCATGACGCTGGGGCTGTACAAGCGGACTCAGGAGCGGTGGGGGGTCGACTCAGGAATTTCAGCGCACAGTGGGCTTGCTCACAGGTGGACCCTTGGATCCTGCAGGTAGTATCTCAGGGTTACAGGTTGGAATTCGAGAAGTCTCCCCCTTGCCGGTTCCTGAAGTCTGCTTTGCCAACGTCTCCCTCAGACAGGGCGACGGTATTGGAAGCCATTCACAAGCTGTTTTCTCAGCAGGTGATAGTCAAGGTACCCCTCCTACAACAGGGAAAGGGGTATTACTCCACGCTATTTGTGGTACCGAAGCCGGACGGCTCGGTAAGACCTATTCTAAATCTGAAATCTTTGAACCTGTACATACAAAAATTCAAGTTCAAGATGGAATCACTCAGAGCAGTGATAGCGAATCTGGAAGAAGGGGACTTTATGGTGTCCCTGGAAATAAAGGATGCTTACCTGCATGTCCCAATTTGCCCTTCACATCAAGGGTACCTCAGGTTCGTGGTGCAAAACTGTCATTATCTGTTTCAGACGCTGCCGTTTGGATTGTCCACGGCACCTCGGGTCTTTACCAAGGTAATGGCCGAAATGATGATTCTTCTGCGAAGAGGCGTATTAATTATCCCTTACTTGGACGATCTCCTGATAAGGGCAAGGTCCAGAGAACAGCTGGAGGACGGAGTAGCACTAACCCAAGTAGTGCTGCAACAACACGGGTGGATTCTGAATTTTCCAAAATCTCAGTTGACCCCGACAACACGTCTGCTGTTCCTGGGAATGATTCTGGACACGGTTCAGAAAAAGGTGTTTCTTCCGGAGGAGAAAGCCAAGGAGTTATCCGAACTTGTCAGGAACCTCCTAAAACCAGGAAAAGTGTCTGTGCATCAATGCACAAGAGTCCTGGGAAAGATGGTGGCTTCTTACGAAGCAATTCCATTCGGCAGATTCCACGCACGAACTTTTCAGTGGGATCTGCTGGACAAATGGTCCGGATCGCATCTGCAGATGCATCAGCGGATAACCTTATCGCCACGGACAAGGGTGTCTCTTCTGTGGTGGTTGCAGAGTGCTCATCTGTTAGAGGGCCGCAGATTCGGCATACAGGACTGGGTCCTGGTGACCACGGATGCCAGTCTGAGAGGCTGGGGAGCGGTCACACAGGGAAGAAACTTCCAGGGAGTATGGTCAAGCCTGGAGATGTCTCTTCATATAAATATACTGGAGCTAAGAGCAATTTACAATGCTCTAAGCCTGGCAAAACCCCTGCTTCAGGGTCAGCCGGTGTTGATCCAGTCGGACAACATCACGGCAGTCGCCCACGTAAACAGACAGGGCGGCACAAGAAGCAGGAGAGCAATGGCAGAAGCTGCAAGGATTCTTCGCTGGGCGGAAGATCATGTGATAGCACTGTCAGCAGTGTTCATTCCGGGAGTAGACAACTGGGAAGCAGACTTCCTCAGCAGACACGATCTACACCCGGGAGAGTGGGGACTTCATCCAGAAGTCTTCCACATGATTGTGAACCGTTGGGAAAAACCAAAGGTGGATATGATGGCGTCTCGCCTCAACAAAAAACTGGACAGGTATTGCGCCAGGTCAAGAGACCCTCAGGCAATAGCTGTGGACGCTCTGGTAACACCGTGGGTGTACCAGTCAGTGTATGTGTTTCCTCCTCTGCCTCTCATACCCAAAGTACTGAGAATTATACGGCAAAGGGGAGTAAGAACGATACTCGTGGCTCCGGATTGGCCAAGAAGAACTTGGTACCCGGAACTTCAGGAGATGCTCACGGAAAATCCGTGGCCTCTACCTCTAAGACGGGACCTGATTCAGCAGGGCCCGTGTCTATTCCAAGACTTACCGCGGCTGCGTTTGACGGCATGGCGGTTGAACGCCGAATTCTAAAGGAAAAAGGCATTCCAGAAGAGGTCATTCCTACACTGGTTAAAGCCAGGAAGGAGGTGACTGCACAACATTATCACCGCATTTGGAGAAAATATGTTGCGTGGTGTGAGGCCAGGAAGGCCCCCACGGAGGAATTTCAACTGGGTCGATTCCTACATTTCCTGCAAACAGGATTGTCTATGGGCCTCAAATTGGGGTCCATTAAGGTTCAAATTTCGGCCCTGTCTATTTTCTTCCAGAAAGAATTGGCTTCAGTTCCTGAAGTCCAGACTTTTGTAAAAGGAGTACTACATATACAGCCCCCGGTTGTGCCCCCAGTGGCACCGTGGGATCTCAATGTAGTTTTGGATTTTCTCAAATCCCATTGGTTTGAGCCACTCAAATCGGTAGATTTGAAATATCTTACATGGAAAGTAACCATGCTACTGGCCCTGGCTTCAGCCAGGAGAGTGTCGGAATTGGCGGCTTTATCGTATAAAAGCCCATATCTGATTTTCCATTCGGACAGGGCAGAATTGAGGACGCGTCCTCATTTTCTGCCTAAGGTGGTATCAGCGTTTCACCTGAACCAGCCTATTGTGGTGCCTGCGGCTACTAGCGATTTGGAAGATTCCAAGTTGCTGGACGTTGTCAGGGCATTGAAAATATACATTTCAAGGACGGCTGGAGTCAGAAAATCTGACTCGCTGTTTATACTGTATGCACCCAACAAGCTGGGTGCTCCTGCTTCTAAGCAGACGATTGCTCGTTGGATTTGTAGCACAATTCAACTTGCACATTCTGTGGCAGGCCTGCCACAGCCTAAATCTGTCAAGGCCCATTGCACAAGGAAGGTGGGCTCATCCTGGGCGGCTGCCCGAGGGGTCTCGGCATTACAACTCTGCCGAGCAGCTACGTGGTCGGGGGAGAAAGCGTTTGTAAAATTCTACAAATTTGATACCCTGGCTAAAGAGGACCTGGAGTTCTCTCATTCGGTGCTGCAGAGTCATCCGCACTCTCCCGCCCGTTTGGGAGCTTTGGTATAATCCCCATGGTCCTGACGGAGTCCCCAGCATCCACTTAGGACGTCAGAGAAAATAAGATTTTACTTACCGATAAATCTATTTCTCGTAGTCCGTAGTGGATGCTGGGCGCCCATCCCAAGTGCGGATTGTCTGCAATACTTGTACATAGTTATTGTTACAAAAAAATCGGGTTATTTGTTGTGAGCCGTCTGTTCAGAGGCTCCTACGTTTGTCATACTGTTAACTGGGTTTAGATCACAAGTTATACGGTGTGATTGGTGTGGCTGGTATGAGTCTTACCCGGGATTCAATATCCTTCCTTATTGTGTACGCTCGTCCGGGCACAGTATCCTAACTGAGGCTTGGAGGAGGGTCATAGGGGGAGGAGCCAGTACACACCACCTGATCCTAAAGCTTTAGTTTTGTGCCCTGTCTCCTGCGGAGCCGCTAATCCCCATGGTCCTGACGGAGTCCCCAGCATCCACTACGGACTACGAGAAATAGAGTTATCGGTAAGTAAAATCTTTGTTTTAAAACAATCTGTGGAGATTTTGTCTCGTTCTGTCCCCACTACCTCAAAATCTCCTGGTGTATTCAAGAAACGTGCGCTTGCTCAGATTATGCAGCTCGACACAGACTCTGATACGGCAGACGGTGATGCGGATATGCGGGGGAGGTGAGGCTTCCCTGGCAAGGGGGGTACAACTCATGATTGAGGCTATTAGGGATGTTACACATTACTGACAAACCACTTGAACAGGTGGAGGAGGCTTATTTTACAGACCATAAGAAGGCCTCTCTGACATTCCTTGCGTCTAAGGAATTAAATGCATTATTTGAAAGATCCTGGGAAAATCCAGAGAAAAAATTCCAGATCCCTAAGAGGGTTCTTGTGGCTTTTCCTTTCCCTGAGGATGATAAGAAAAACTGGGAGAAGCCGCCTGTAGTAGACTCTTCTGTATCTAGACTGTCTAAAAGGGTGGTTTTACCTGTCCCTGGGTCTACCGCTTTGAAAGTACCGGCAGACCGCAAGATTGAAACTACGCTCATATCCATATACACTGCTTCAGGTGTGACGTTAAGGCCCACTATTGCCTGTGCATGGATTTCTAAAGCCATAGTAAAGTGGTCAGGACTTGGATTCTATGGATAGAAGCGACATTGAATTATTTTTCCGTAACATACAGGATTCTGAGGGTTTCATAGTGGAGGCCATGAAGGACCTGGGTAATCTGACTGCAAGAAAATCGTCCATGGGACTCTGGCTACGCCAATGGCCGGCAGATGCGGAATCCAGGAGAAGTGTGGAGAGGTCTGCTTCTTTTTGGGGAAGCATTGGATGCGTGGCTCTCCGCGGCAACCGCTGGTAAGTCAACCTTTCTTCCCTCAGCCACTCACTCGACGAAGAAGCCTTTTTCTACGTCCTCTGTGCAGTCCTTTCGGTCTGCAAAGGCAAAGTCCAAGACTCCTACCACTTTCTTCAGAGGTGGGAAAGCAAAGTCCAAAAAAACGGCACCTGCAGGTTCCCAAGACCAGAAGCCTGCCTTTGTGTCCTCAAAATCCTTAGCATGATGGTGGACCTCCCTGCCTGGCGGACGGGCAGGTGGGAGAGAGGCTCAGATGTTTCAGTCACGTCTGGGTGTCGTCCAGTGTGGATCCCTGGGTAAAGGATATTGTGTCCCAGGTGTACAGACTGGAGTTTCAAGAGCTCCCACCCCACAGGTTCTTCAAATCTGGCCTGCCAACTTTGCCGACAGAAATGGGTATCCTTCAGGAAGCCATTCACAAATTGGAAAGGTCAGATGTAATTGTTTCAGTTCCACCTCATCTGGTTAACCAGGGTTACTATTGAAACTATTTGTGGTACCGAAACCGGATGGTTCGGTCAGGCCAATTTTGAACCTGAAATCTCTGAACCTGTACTTGAAGAGGTTCAAGTTCAAAATGGAATCACTCAGGGCGGTCATCGCCAGCCTGGAGGGTGGGGATTGGATGGTGTCCCTGGACATAAAGGATGCTTACCTTCATGTTCCGATATTCCCCCCGCATCAGGCGTTCCTGAGATTTGCAGTGCAGGACTGTCACTACCAATTTCAGACGTTGCCGTTTGGTCTTTCCACGGCCCCGAGAATTTTCACCAAGGTAATGGCGGAAATGATGGTGCTCTTGCGCAGGCAGGGGGTCACAATTATCCCATACTTGGACGATCTCCTCGCTAAACCCTTATCTAAGGGAATTCACGTTCAAAATGGAGTTTCTGAGAGCCGTGATCTCGGGGCTGGAGGAGGGAGAGGTTCTGGTTAGGGAGGCCAATCCCGGGATCGGCGGGATCCCGGGATTTAGGCCCACAAACGGCCGGGATTCAATCCCGGGATTGGAAGCCCCAATCCCGGGGATTGAGGGATCAGCGTTGAGCGTCCTCAGGACGCTCAGACGCTGCCCGGCTCCCTCCTCTCGGCTCCCCCTGTGCAGCGTTGCCTGTGAGGTCACGCTGCGCTGTCAGCAGCCGCAGAGCAGGAAGGTACGGCGGTATTCACCCGCCGCCTCCTTCTGCACTTACCCGCCGCCTCCTCCTGCACTTACCCGCCGCCGCCTCCTGGCTTCCCTGCACTCCCCCGCCGCCTCCTCACCGGCTGTGCAGGTTTGTACTTTTTTAATGTCTGCGGGGCAGGTGGGGAGGGGCGTGGGAGATGGCCGGAAACAGTTGAAAGGCAATCCAGGGAATCCTGGGATTGACCATTTTTCAATCCCGATACCTGGGATTGAAAAAATGGCCCGGGATTGGCTTCCCTAGTTCTGGTGTCCTTGGACATCAAGAATGCGTACCTCCACATTCCGATTTGGCCGCCACACCAGGCTTATCTTAGATTTGCGCTGTTGGACTGTCAGTACTAGTTCCAGGCACTGCCGTTTGGCCTCTCCACAGCACTGAGGGTGTTCACCAAGGTAATGGCAGAGATGATTCTCCTCCGCAGACATGGGGTGAATATAATTCCTTATCTGGTGATAAAGGCATCATCCAGGGAAAGGTTGTTGCAGTCCATTGCTCTCACGACTTGACTGCTCAGAGAACATGGATGGATTCTGAATCTTCCAAAATCACATTTGGAGCCAAGGAGATTCTTTCCTGGGGATGATCCTCGACATTGAAGTGCAGAGGGTATTTCTACCGGTGGAAAAGGTGTTGGTGATCCAATCTATGATCCGGGATGTCTTGAAGCCTACCCAGGTATCTGTTCATCAGTGCATTTGCGTTCTAGGGAAGATGGTTGCCTCCTACGAGGCTCTTCAGTACGGAAGATTTCATGCACGGTCCTTCCAACTGGATCTCCTGGACAAGTGGTCGGGATCTCATCTGCACATGCACCAGAGGATACGTCTGTCTCCAAAAGCCAGGATTTCGCTCCAGTGGTGGCTACAATTGCCTCACCTTCTAGAGGGCCGAAGGTTCGGATTTCAGAACTGGATCCTTCTAACCACGGATGCAAGTCTCAGAGGTTGGGGCGCAGTCACCCAAGGGGAGACCTTCAAAGGAAGGTGGTCAAGTCTGGAATCCATTCTTCCAATCAACATTCTGGAACTAAGGGCCGTGTACAACGGTCTTCTACGAGCAGCACATCTTCTACAAGATCGGGTTATTCAGGTGCAGTCGGACAATGTAACGACAGTGGCCTACATCAACCGACTGGGCGGAACGAAGAGCAGAGCTGCAATGTCAGAGGTAAAAAGAATCCTCCTCTGGGCAGAAAGGCATGCGTTGGCGCTTTCAGCAATTGTCCACTCCAGGAATGAAAACTGGGTAGCGGACTTCCTCAGCAGACACTATCTCCATCCAGGAGAGTGGGGCCTCCATCCGGAGGTGTTCACGGAGGTGACAAATCTTTGGGGTGTACCTCAAATAGACATGATGGCCTCCCGTCTCAACAAGAAGCTTCGGAGGTAGTGTTCCAGGTCAAGAGACCCGCAAGCGGTAGACACCCTGGTGACTCCATGGGTGTTCCAGTCAGTGTACGTGTTTCCTCCACTTCCACTCATTCCAAGGATTCTAAAACTCCTAAAGAGAACAAGAGTTCAGGTGATCATCGCTCCGGACTGGCCAAGAAGGGCTTGGTACGCGGATTTTCTGGATCTACTGCTGGAAGAGCCTCCTCTTCCTCTTCGAGAGGACCTGCTGCAGCAGGGGCCGTTCGCTTATCAAGACTTACCATGGCTATGTTTGATGGCATGGAGGTTGAGCGCCAGATATTGGCTTGGAAGGGCATTCCGAACAAGGTTATTTTTGCTCTGATGCAGGCTAGGAAAGGAGTAACATCTAAACATTACCATTGCTTTTGGAAAAAGTATGTATCTTGGCGTGAATCCAAGAAGCTTCCTACGGTTGAGTTTCAACTTGGACGGTTTCTCCTTCCTGCAAGCAGGTGTGGATGTGGGCCTGCGTTTGGGTTCCATAAAGGTCCAAATTTCGGCTTTATCCATTTCTTCTCAACCCCCCCCCCCCCCCCCACTCACTCCCTGAGGTTCAGACTTTCTTGAAAGCGGTTCTGCCCATCCAGCCTCCCCTTGTCATAGGCGTGCGCACAGCCACCCCCTAATGTCCGGCACCCCCCGCACATCACACCTGCTACAGCAGCACTGACATTAAATGATGATCGCTGCTGCCGTAGCCACCGAGCCCAGCCTGCCGAAGTGCTGCTCATTCGTTGCTGTCTTCTGTGAACCACCCCCCACCTGGACCCCGCTGCGCCAGCTGCCCGCCGTGGACGATGTACAGTATCATTATAGCCTTGCTCTACTGTGTATTCTAAGGGAGGACTGACGTCAGGCTCCGCCTAGCGTTGTGACGTGTCACACCGCGAGCCCTCCCTCCCTGCGCTTTCTTACCGCGCACTCAGCCCATGTGTGCCCTGGCCCGTGCACCTTCCGCCTGGCGATGCCACTGGCCCAGCCCATGCAGCTACTCTCAGAAGGACTCGCAGCCCAGAGCAGAGAACACAGTTGAGGAAGCCAGAGACATTTTAGCAGAGGGTGAGATTCTCTGTCTGTCAATGTCACTGAGACAGCTGACTGCGTGCTGCAGCCTACCCTGCCACTGAGCCTGCAGGGGAAAGAGAGAGGGGCCAGGCCAGCCATGGGGAATAAAATTATGTAGTATGTTTACAGCAGTAAATTCATGATAGTTTGTTACAAAACCAAAAAAAGAGATCCATTGACACAATTACAGCTCCTGCAGCAACTGCGGGGGCTTGGCATTGTTCCCCCCTGAAAGCCTGGAGCCTCCGTCCCCCGCAGTGGCTGCGGGAGCTGTAGTTACGTCAGTGGATCTAATTTTTTGGGTTTTGTAACTAACTATCATGGATGTACTGCTGTAAACATATACTACGTAATTTTATTCCCCATGGCTGGCCTGGCCCCGTGTCATTCCCCTGCAGGAGCAGCTTCACGCTCAGCAACAGGGCAGACTGCAGCACGCAATCAGCTGTCTCAGTGACCTCCAAAAATGGCTGCAGCCTTGGAGGAGACAGATGCTAGAGGTCATACTTGACCTCTAGCATCAGACTCCCGTGTCCCTATGCAGCACAGCAGCATTACCCGGATGTGCCGGGAGCGCTCAGTGCTGACGGCAGTGCCAGCCACATACACCCCTGTCAATAAGCATGATACCCCTGGCAACGAACATGACACCCAGCGCATGAAACCCCTAGCAATGAGAATTACACCCAGAGCATGAAACCCCTGGCAACGAGCATGACACCAAGAGCATGAGACCCCTGGCATACAAACATGACACCAAGAGCATGAGACACCTAGCAACGAGCATTACGCCCCTGGCAACAAGCATGACACCCAGAGCACGAAACACCTGACAACGAGCAGGTAATTTAAAAGTAATTTGAAGCTTTACTGTGGTGCATAATGTGTCTGGGGCATTATGTGTGGCATAATGGAAACTTTTTTGGCTTGTTAGTGGCATAACTAGAAATTCTGCACCCAATGAGAACTGTAGGTGCAGTGTGCAAAGTGCACTCTTGAGAAATATATTTATATAACCATTATTCTTTTTATTTATTTTATTTATTTTCCTGAGTGCATCCACAGAACTTCATGTATATGGCCAAATACAGGAAGATACAAAAAAGAAAAAAAAATAGATCTGTGGGTGCACTTAATTTTTTTTTTTTTTAAATACTTAAATTATGTATAGTGGCTGAGCAAAGCATTCAGTAGTTTCTTGAGTGCACCTATAGTCAATTGAACCACTGAATGCTTGGATCAGTATATATATATATTATATATATATATATATATATATACATACATACATACATACATACATACATACATACATACATACATACATACATACATACATACATACATACATACATACATACATACATACATACATACATACATACATACATACATAGTATCCCATATCCGAATATTCCGAAATACGGACTTTTTTGAGTGAGACAGTGAAACCTTTGTTTTTTGATGGCTCAATGTACACATACTTTGTTTAATACACAAAGTTATTAAAATATTGTATTAAATGACCTTCAGGCTGTGTGTATATGTAACATAAATGCATTCTGTGCTTAGATTTAGGTCCCATCACCATGATATCTCATTATGGTATGCAATTATTCCAAAATACGGAAAAATCCCATATCCAAAATACCTCTGGTCCCAAGCATTTTGGATAAGGGAGACTCAACCTGTGTATATCTATCTATCTCTATCTATATCTATCTATCTATCTATCTCTCTATCTCTCTCTATCTATCTCTCTCTATCTATCTATCTATCTATCTATCTCTCTCTATCTATCTATCTATCTCTCTATCTATCTCTCTCTCTATCTCTCTCTATCTCTCTCTATCTCTCTCTATCTATCTATCTATCTCTCTATCTTTTCATGTGCAGAGTTTCTTAAATAAACCACGAACACCCACCTTCTAAGCCATTCACACAACAGGCAATATAATCTGCTGTAATATAGGGGGCAACTATCAGATGCCATTGAGGTGCCAGTGCTGTACACTCTATTTAATCAGATTCCCTATATTATTTAGTTTGCAATTAGCAGCCAATATACAGTGCTAGACATGCCCCAATGGTTGATTCTACATCTGAGTGGGAGAAGGGACCTTCTGACGTACCTAGGGGTGGAGACACGTCACCAGGGGGAGGAGCTACGGCCGAACGGAGTACCCGAAAAGTACCCTCGCGGGCTCTTTGCTCGCCACGCTTCGGGCTCGGTGGCTCGCTCCGATCGCCACCTGATAACTAAAGGTAATAGGTGGTGGCGTGGATAGTAGAGGAACTATCCCGCTGGCATAGCTCCTCCCCCTTGTGTCGTAGCTCATCCCCGACGAAAAAGGTCCCTTAGCCCACTTGGATCTAGCCTCAACCATGCCCCAATGGGTGGTGTTAGTCATGCCCAATAGGTGGTGTTAGACATGCCCCAATAGGTGGTGGTAGTCACGCCCAATAGGCGGTGCTAGACATGCCACTCCAATAGTGCACACCCTAATAAAATGTGCTGCGCATGCCTATGCCCCTTGTGCCTCCTACGGCACCGTTGGATCTTAAAGTGGTGTTGCAGTTCCTGCAATCGAATTGGTTTGAGCCTGTACAAGAGGTTGAGGTCAAGTTTCTTACGTGGAAGGCTGTCACTTTGTTGGCCTTAGCTTCTGCTAGACGTGTGTCAGAATTGGGGACTTTGTCTTTTTAAAGCCCCTACTTAATCTTTTTCATGAAGATAGAGCTGAGCTCAGAACACGTCAGCAGTTCTTCCGCAGGTTGTGTCGGCTTTTCATATCAACCAACCTATTGTGGTGCCAGTGACTTCTGACTCCTCAATTTCATCAAATTCTTTAGATGTTGCAAGGCTCTGAAAATCTACGTGAAGAGGTCTGCTCGTCACAGGAAATCGGACTCTTTTTGTCCTGTATGATCCCAAGAAAATTGGGTGTCCTGCTTCTACGCAGACTATCTCTTGCTGGATCAGGGTCACTATCCAGCATGCATATTCTACGGCAGGATTGCAGGGTCTCAAATCGGTTAAGGCCCACTCTACTCGTAAGGTGGGTTCTTCCTGGGTGGCTGCCCGGGGTGTCTCGGCTTTACAGCTTTGCCGAGCGGCTACTTCGTCTGGGTCGAACACGTTTGCTAAGTTCAACAAGTTCGATACTTTGGCCACTGGGGACCAACAGTTTGGTCAATCAGTTCTGCGTGAGCCTCTGTGCTCTCTCCCGTTCTGGGAGCTTTGGTACATCCCCATGGTACTAATATGGACCCCAGCATCCTTTAGGACGTAAGAGAAAATAGGATTTTAATTACTTACCATTAAATCCTTTTCTCGTAATCCGTAGAGAATGCTGGGCGCCTGCTCAGTGCTTCGTCATCCTGCAGTGGTTACTTGGTTCAGTACTGCTTTTGTACTTGGTTAAGTATTCTTGTTCACCTGTTGCTGAGTTTTCAAGCTGGTTAGCTTAGTTTGCCTTGTATGTGTGAGCTGGTGTGAATGTCGTCACTATCTGTGTAAAATCCTTCTCTCGAAGTTGTCAGTCTCATCAGGCACATTTTCTAAACTGAGTCTGGTTGGAGGGGCATAGAGGGAGGAGCCAGCCCACACTGTTAAAGTCTTAGAGTGCCCATGGCTCCTGGTGGACCCGTCTATACCCCATGGTACTAATATGGACCACAGCATCCTCTATGGATTATGAGAAAAGGATTTACCGGTAGGTAATTAAAATCCTATTTTTATTTTCTAGTTTGTTTAAAAGTCAGTGTAGCTAGCAGATAGAGTGCAATTTGACCCTGAAAATATTGCATGCTGTTAAATGTAAACCAAAACTGCTAGAAGGAATTTTTTTTTTTTTTATATAAGCCTACTTTAGGGCTGCAGTATACAAGCTTTAGTGACTCTCCAGCTGCAAAAAGTGTTGCTTCAATGCTCCCCTTAGTAAGCAATTGGCTTTCTGTAGCCCTCGGTAATGTACACAGCCCCCTGATGTGATCAGTACTGCAGACAATAAATGCAAATGGTTCTTCAAAATGTATGGTGAAACTTTGTGTATTTCTTCCCAGTATATCACTGAGCTGGCAGATGCACTCCTGTATTGCCATTCCAAGAACGTTATACACAGAGACATCAAACCTGAGAATCTGCTCCTGGGCTCCAATGGGGAGCTTAAAATCGCTGACTTTGGTTGGTCAGTGCATGCCCCGTCCTCAAGGTAAGTAACCTATCCAGACCCAGTTATAAATGAATCAAGCTTTGAAATATCTTGTGGGGGTTTTTTTTTTTTTCCTTGCATTCTTTTGACCACAAGAGGGCAGACGTCCTTCTGCAGTACCTCCTTACAGTAAACGGTTACATGTTGACTACAACATTTTTATGTTTTCTTTACTAGTACATTAATAATTCTGCTTAGCATTCTAAAGTTGCTGGTTCCGCATCGTGATATTTATTTGATTAAGTCAGTAATGCAGCATGTCAACATGTTCCTTTAAAACTGATACATTTAGCAGTAAACTAACATTTCTTTTTTCTGGATATGATGTATTAATGAGGGAAGACATTTCTGATAAATAGATATTTCAAAGCCAGGATGTGATTTTAGTCTTTACGGTCATCCTGACCTGTCATAATGCCACCTAGTGTTGCCCTCAAACTGCAGAAAGCAATTTCACATCAACCTGCTGTTCCTATAGAAGTAGGCAGACTTACTACTGCAAATGATGGATTTCACTGGCTGAAATTGACTGTGTAATAAGTTTTAGAGTATAAACCAGAATACTTCAGTGTTAGCAAATACTCGCTATAGTGCATATTTCTCTAACGTCCTAAGTGGATGCTGGGGACTCCGTAAGGACCATGGGGAATAGCGGCTCCGCAGGAGACTGGGCACATCTAAAGAAAGCTTTAGGACTATCTGGTGTGCACTGGCTCCTCCCCCTATGACCCTCCTCCAAGCCCCAGTTAGATCTCTGTGCCCGAACGAGAAGGGTGCACACTAGGGGCTCTCCTGAGCTTCTTAGTGAAAGTTTTAGATTAGGTTTTTTATTTTCAGTGAGACCTGCTGGCAACAGGCTCACTGCATCGAGGGACTAAGGGGAGAAGAAGCGAACTCACCTGCGTGCAGAGTGGATTGGGCTTCTTAGGCTACTGGACATTAGCTCCAGAGGGACGATCACAGGCCCAGCTTGGATGGGTCCCAGAGCCGCGCCGCCGGCCCCCTTACAGAGCCAGAAGGCAGAAGAGGTCCGGAAAATCGGCGGCAGAAGACGTCCACTGCAGCTGTGCGCCATTGCTCTCAGCACACTTCGGTCACTGAGGGTGCAGGGCGCTGGGGGGGGGCGCCCTGAGACGCAATAAAAACACCTTGGATGGCAAAAAAATGCATCACATATAGCTCCTGGGCTATATGGATGCATTTAACCCCTGCCAGAATCCATAAAAAAGCAGGAGAAAAGTCCGCGAAAAAGGGGCGGAGCCTATCTCCTCAGCACACTGGCGCCATTTTCCCTCACAGCTCAGTTGGAGGGAAGCTCCCTGTCTCTCCCCTGCAGTCACTACACTACAGAAAGGGTTAAAAAAAAGAGAGGGGGGCACTAATTAGGCGCAGTATTAACTATACAGCAGCTATAAGGGGGAAAAACACTTATATAAGGTTATCCCTGTATATATATAGCGCTCTGGTGTGTGCTGGCAAACTCTCCCTCTGTCTCCCCAAAGGGCTAGTGGGGTCCTGTCCTCTATCAGAGCATTCCCTGTGTGTGTGCTGTATGTCGGTACTTTTGTGTCGACCTGTATGAGGAGAAAAATGATGTGGAGACAGAGCAGATTGCCTGCAATAGTGATGTCACCCCCTAGGGGGTCGACACCTGAGTGGATGAACTGTTGGAAGGAATTACGTGACCGTGTCAGCTCTGTATAAAAGACAGTGGTTGACATGGGACAGCCGGCTACTCAGCTTGTGCCTGTCCAGACGTCTCATCGGCCGTCAGGGGCTCTAAAGCGCCCGTTACCTCAGATGGCAGATATAGACGCCGACACGGATACTGACTCCAGTGTCGACGGTGAAGAGACGAATGTGACTTCCAGTAGGGCCACACGTTACATGATTGAGGCAATGAAAAATGTTTTACACATTTCTGATAATACGAGTACCACCAAAAAAAGGGGTATTATGTTCGGTGAGGAAAAACTACCTGTAGTTTTCCTGAATCTGAGAAATTAAATGAGGTGTGTGATGATGCGTGGGTTTCCCCCGATAACAACGGATAATTTCTAAAATGTTATTGGCATTATATCCTTTCCCGCCAGAGGTTAGGGTGCGTTGGGAAACACCCCCTTGGGGGGATAAAGCGCTCACACGCTTGTAAGGGCTCTACCTTCGCCTGAGATGGCCGCCCTTAAGGATCCTGCTGATAGAAAGCAGGAGGGTATCCTAAAAGGTATTTACACACATACTGGTGTTATACTGCGACCAGCAATCGCCTCAGCATGGATGTGCAGTGCTGGGTTGGCGTGGTCGGATTCCCTGACTGAAAATATTGATACCCTAGATAGGGACAGTATATTTTTGCCTATAGAGCATTTAAAAGATGCATTTTTATATATGCGTGATGCACAGCGGAATATTTGCCGACTGGCATCAAGTCTAAGCGCGTTGTCCATTTCTACCAGTAGAGGGTTATGGACACGTCAGTGGTCAGGTGATGCGTATTCCAAACGGCATTTGGACGTATTGCTTTATTAAGGGAGGAGTTATTTGGGGTCGGTCTTTCAGACCTGGTGGCCACGGCAACAGCTGGGAATTCCACGTTTGTACCCCAGGTCGCCTCTCAACATGAGAAGACGCCGTATTATCAGGCGCAGTCTTTTCGTGGACAAGCGGGCAAAAGGTTCCTCATTTCTGCCCCGTGACAGAGGGAGAGGAAAAAGGCTGCAGAAATCAGCCAGTTCCCAGGAACAGAAACCCTCTCCCGCCTCTGCCAAGCCCTCAGTATACGCTGGGGCTTTACAAGCAGAATCAGGCACGGTGGGGGGCCCGTCTCAATGAATTTCAGCGCGCAGTGGGCTCACTCGCAAGTAGACCCCTGGATCCTCTAGGTGATATCTCAGGGGTACAAATTAGAATTCGAGACGTCTCCCCCTCGCCGTTTCCTAAAGTCGGCTTTACCGATGTCTCCTTCTGACAGGGAGACAGTTTTGGAAGCCATTCACAAGCTGTATTCCCAGCAGGTGATAATCAAGATACCCCTCCTGCAACAGGGAACGGAGTTTTATTCCACACTGTTGTGGTACCGAAGCCGGACGGCTCGGTGAGACCGATTCTAAATCTAAAATCTTTGAACACTTACGTACAGAGGTTCAAATTCAAGATTGAGTCACTCAGAGCAGTGATTGCGAACCTGGAAGAAGGGGACTACATGATGTCTCGGGACATCAAGGATGCTTACCTTCATGTCAAAATTTACCCTTCTCACCAAGGGTACCTCAGGTTTATGGTACAGAACTGTCACTATCAGTTCAGACGCTGCCGTATGGATGGTACACGGCACCCCAGGTCTTTACCAAGGTAATGGCCGAAATGATGATATTCCTTCGAAGGAAGTGAATTTTAGTTATCCCTTCCTTGGACAATTCCCTGATAAGGGTAAGATCCAGGGAACAGTTGGAGGTCGGTGTAGTACTATCTCAGGTAGTGTTGCGGCAGCACGATTGGATTCTCAATATTCCAAAATCGCACCTGGTTCCGACGACGTGTCTTCTGTTCCTAGGGATGATCCTGGACACAGTCCAGAAAAAGGTGTTTCTCCCGGAGGAGAAAGCCAGGGAGTTATCCGAGCTAGTCAGGAACCTCCTAAAACCGAGCCAAGTCTCAGTGCATCAATGCACAAGGGTTCTGGGTAAAATGGTGGCTTCCTACGAAGCAATCCCATTCGGCAGATTCCACGCAAGAACTTTCCAGTGGGACCTGCTGGACAAATGGTCCGGATCGCATATTCAGATGCATCAGCGGATAACCCTGTCACCAAGGACAAGGGTGTCCCTCCTGTGGTGGTTGCAGAGTGCTCATCTTCTAGAGGGCCGCAGATTAGGCATTCAGGACTGGGTCCTGGTGACCACGGATGCCAGCCTGCGAGGCTGGGGAGCAGTCAAACAGGGAAGGAATATCCGGGGCTTATGGTCAAGCCTGGAGACATCACTTCACATAAATATCCTGAAGCTAAGGGACATTTACAATGCTCTAAGCTTAGCAAGACCTCTGCTTCAAGGTCAGCCGGTGTTGATCCAGTCGGACAACATCACGGCAGTCGCCCACGTAAACAGACAGGGTGGCACAAGAAGCAGGAGGGCAATGGCAGAAGCTGCAAGGATTCTTCGCTGGGCGGAAAATCATGTGATAGCACTGTCAGCAGTATTCATTCCGGGAGTGGACAACTGGGAAGCAGACTTCCTCAGCACGACCTCCACCCGGGAGAGTGGGGACTTCACCCAGAAGTCTTCCACATGATTAAAAACTCGACAGGTATTGCGCCAGGTCCAGGGACCCTCAGGCAATAAGCTGTAGACGCTCTGGTAACACCGTGGGTGTACCAGTCAGGGTATGTGTTCCCTCCTCTGCCTCTCATACCCAAGGTACTGAGATTGATAAGATGGAGAGGAGTAAGCACTATATTCGTGGTTCCGGATTGGCCAAGAAGGACTTGGTAACCGGAACTTCAAGAGATGCTCACGGAGGATCCGTGGCCTCTACCTCTAAGAAGGGACCTGCTCCAGCAAGGACCCTGTCTGTTCCAAGACTTACCGCGGCTGCGTTTGACGGCATGGCGGTTGAACGCCGGATCCTGAAGGAAAAAAGGCATTCCGGATGAAGTCATCCCTATCCTGATCAAAGCCAGGAAGGATGTAACCGCAAAAACATTATCACCGCAATTGGCGAAAATATGTTGCGTGGTGCGATGCCAGTAAGGCCCGACGGAGGAAATTCAACTGGGTCGATTCCTACATTTCCTGCAAACAGGAGTGTCTATGGGCCTGAAATTGGGGTCCATTAAGGTTCAAATATCGGCCCTGTCAATTTTCTTCCAAAAAGAACTAGCTTCAGTCCCTGAAGTTCAGACGTTTGTAAAAGGGGTACTGCATATACAGCCTCCTTTTGTGCCTCCAGTGGCACTTTGGGATCTCAATGTAGTTTTGGGTTCCAAAAGTCACATTGGTTTGAACCACTTAAATCTGTGGAGTTAAAATATCTCACATGGAAAGTGGTCATGCTGTTGGCCCTGGCCTGGGCCAGGCGCGTGTCAGAATTGGCGGCTTTATCCTGAAAAAGCCCTTATCTGATTTTCCATTCGGACAGGGCGGAATTGAGGACTCGTCCTCAGTTTCTCCCCAAGGTGGTTTCAGCGTCTCACCTGAACCAACCTATTGGTGGTGCCTGCGGCTACTAGGGACTTGGAGGCCTCCAAGTTGCTAGACGTTGTCAGTGCCCTGAAAATATATGTTTCCAGGACGGCTGGAGTCAGGAAATCTGACTCGCTGTTTATCCTGTGTGCACCCAACAAGCTGGGTGCTCCTGCTTCTAAGCAGACTATTGCTCGTTGGATTTGTAGTACAATTCAGCTTGCACATTCTGTGGCAGGCCTGCCACAGCCAAAAATCTGTAAATGCCCACTCCACAAGGAAGGTGGGCTCATCTTGGGCGGCTGCCCGAGGGGTCTCGGCTTTACAACTTTGCCGAGCAGCTACTTGGTCAGGAGCAAATACGTTTTGTAAAATTCTACAAAATTGATATCCTGGCTGAGGACCTGGAGTTCTCTCATTGGTGCTGCAGAGTCATCCGCACTCTCCCGCCCGTTTGGGAGCTTTGGTATAATCCCCATGGTCCTTACGGAGTCCCCAGCATCCACTTAGGACGTTAGAGAAAATAAGAATTTACTTACCGATGATTCTATTTCTCATAGTCCGTAGTGGATGCTGGGCGCCCATCCCAAGTGCGGATTGTCTGCAATACTTGTACATAGTTATTGTTACAAAAATCGGGTGGTTATTGTTGTGAGCCATCTTTCAGAGGCTCCTCTGTTATCATGCTGTTAACTGGGTTCAGATCACAGGTTGTACAGTGTGATTGGTGTGGCTGGTATGAGTCTTACCCGGGATTCAAAATCCTTCCTTATTGTGTACGCTCGTCCGGGCACAGTATCCTAACTGAGGCTTGGAGGAGGGTCATAGGGGGAGGAGCCAGTGCACACCAGATAGTCCTAAAGCTTTCTTTAGATGTGCCCAGTCTCCTGCGGAGCCGCTATTCCCCATGGTCCTTACGGAGTCCCCAGCATCCACTACGGACTATGAGAAATAGAATTATCGGTAAGTAAATTCTTATTTTCTCTTATGTCCTAGAGGATGCTGGGGTCCTGTTTAGTAGCATGGGGTATAGACTGGTCCTTTGGGAGCCACTGGCACTTTAAGAGTTTAATCGTGTGGGCTGGCCCCTCCCATCTATGCCACTCATACCAGACTCTGTTTAGAAAATGTGCCCGGAGGAGCCGGTCACAGCTAGCGGAGCTCCTAGGAGTTTTCTTTATTTTTATTTTTTAGAGTTAGGTTACAGGGATGCTGCTGGCAACAGACACTGAGCTCCTGAGGGTGATGATCACAAGCCCACGAGGCGACCGCTCACTCCCACAGCACTGCTGCCACCCCCTAACAGAGCTAGAAGAAAGAAGAGTGGTGAGTACAGCGCTTGCATTCCAGTTAGCGGGTATGGCAGCATAAAGGTGGGAGCACAGCACTGACGGGCTGCACTCCAGGAAGGCTCAGCAACAGTGTGTAGGCGCAGTGAGGGGCGTCCTGAGCCAGCGCGGATTACCCTATACTGGTCACTTTGCTAACGGGCTAACCCCGCTGTTAGCGCCGGGGAAACCTCAGGCCAGTTTATACACTTAGTGCGGGAAGCTGCGCGCCATGTTGGGGGGTCGGGGATTCCCCTCAGAGCGGATCCAGCAGTGAACAGCGCCATTTTCTCCCTGCAAGGATGCTGACGGGGAGCGCTGCCCTCCACGTAACTCCATTGCCTCACGGTACCAGGGTGTTAGACAGGTGGGGGGAGTGTGATATCAATACTAACTACTCTATTAAGGGTAGTTAGTCAGCTCCAGGCTTTTATCATCATTGCCAACAGGGGTGCGCTATAGCTGGTTCCTTATACTCTGTTTCCCCCAGAGTACCTTCAGAGAGACAGTGTCTGACATTTCTCTAACGTCCTAGAGGATGCCGGGACTCCGTGAGGACCATGGGGGAATAGACGGGCTCCGCAGGAGACATGGGCACTTTAAGAAAGACTTTAGACTCTGGGTGTGCACTGGCTCCTCCCTCTATGCCCCTCCTCCAGACCTCAGTTTTAGACTGTGCCCAGAGGAAGATGGGTGCACTGCAGGGAGCTCTCCTGAGTTTCCTGCTAAGAAAGCATTTTGTTAGGTTTTTATTTTTATTTTCAGGGAACTCTGCTGGCAACAGACTCCCTGCATCGAGGGACTGAGGAGAGGAGCAGACCTACTTAAATGATAGGCTCTGCTTCTCGGCTACTGGACACCATTAGCTCCAGAGGGAGTGGAACACAGGTTCGTCCTGGGCGTTCATCCCAGAGCCGCGCCGCCGTTCTCCTCACAGAGCCAGAAGAAACGAAGAAAGAAGACTACTGAGGCGGCAGAAGCCCTCGGGTGCTTGACTGAGGTAATGCACAGCACTGCAGCTGTGCGTCATTGCTCCCATACACCTCACACACTCCGGTCACTGTAAGGGTGCATGGTGCAGGGGGGGCACCCTGGGCAGCAATAGAATACCTCTCCTATGGCAAATGACTATACATGTACAGGTGGGCACTGTACATGTATATAAAAGAGCCCCCGCCATATTTTATTAAGTTTAAGCGGGACAGAAGCCTGCCGCCGAGGGGGCGGGGCTTCTCCCTCAGCACTCACCAGCGCCATTTTCTCTCCACAGCACCGCTGAGAGGAAGCTCCCTGGACTCTCCCCTGCTTGACACCCGGTGAAAGAGGGTTTTAAAGTAGAGGGGGGGGGGTCACATAATTGGCTATTATACATTACAGCAGCGCTACTGGGTAAACATTCTGTGTTTTTCTCCGGGGTCATATAGCGCTGGGGTGTGTGCTGGCATACTTTCTGTCTCTCCAAAGGGCCTAAAGGGGAACCTGTCTTCAGAAAAGAGTTTCCCTGTGTGTGTGGAGTGTGTCGGTACGCGTGTGTCGACATGTTTGACGATGAAGGCTCGCCTAAGGGGGAGTGCATGGTTGTCAGGTTTGCTGTCGGCAATGCCGACACCGGACTGGATGGATATGTGTAATGTCTTGAATGCTAATGGAAATTTATTGCATAAGAGTTTAGACAAGACTGAGGCTAGGGATCAGTCAGGTAGTCAGACCATGCCTGTCCCAGTGGCATCGGGACCTTCTGGGTCTCAGAAACGCACATTATCCCAGATCACTGACACAGATACCGACACGGATTCAGATTCCAGTGTCGACTATGAGGATGCAAAATTACAGCCAAAAGTGGCTAAAGGTATTTGTTACATGATCATTGCTATTAAAGAGGTTTTGCATATTACTGAGGAACCCCCTGTCCCTGACACGAGTGTACACATGTATAAAGAGAGAGAGCCTGAGATCACCTTTCCGTCCTCATTTGAGCTAAGCGAATTGTGCGAAAAGGCTTGGAAATCTCCAGACAGGAGACTACAAGTTCCCAAAAGGATTCTTATGGCGTATCCTTCCCACAAAAGGACAGGATACGATTGGAATCTTCGCCTAAAGTAGACAAGGCGTTGACACGCTTATCCAAGAAGGTGGCACTGCCTTCCCAGGATACTGCTACCCTCAAGGATCCTGCGGATCGTAAGCAGGAAGTTACCATGAAGTACATTTACACACATTCTGGTACTATTGTTAGGCCGGCTATGGCATCGGCCTGTGTTTGTAGTGCTGTCGCAGCATGGACAGATTCCTTGTCCACGGAGATTGAGACCCTAGATAAGGATACCATTCTAATGACCCTAGAGCATATCAAGGATGCTGCGTTATATATGAGGGATGCTCAAAGAGACATTTGTTTACTAAGCTCCAGAATAAATGCTATGTCTATTTCTGCTAGGCGACTCTTGTGGACCCAACAGTGGACAGGGGATGCCGACTCAGTGGCATATGGAGTCGTTGCCTTACAAGGGGGAGGAGTTGTTTGAGAAGGCCTCTCGGACCTTGTCTCTACTGCTATGGCTGGTAAATCGAATTTTGTGACGTCCTAGTGGATGCTGGGAACTCCGTAAGGACCATGGGGAATAGCGGCTCCGCAGGAGACTGGGCACAAAAGTAAAGCTTTAGGACTACCTGGTGTGCACTGGCTCCTCCCCCTATGACCCTCCTCCAAGCCTCAGTTAGATTTTTGTGCCCGGCCGAGAAGGGTGCACACTAGGGGCTCTCCTGAGCTTCTTAGTGAAAGTTTAGTTTTAGGTTTTTTATTTTCAGTGAGACCTGCTGGCAACAGGCTCACTGCATCGAGGGACTAAGGGGAGAAGAAACTAACTCACCTGCGTGCAGAGTGGATTGGGCTTCTTAGGCTACTGGACACCATTAGCTCCAGAGGGACCGAACACAGGCCCAGCCTCGGAGCTCGGTCCCAGAGCCGCGCCGCCGCCCCCCTTACAGAGCCAGAAGCAAGAAGAGGTCCGGAAAAATCGGCGGCAGAAGACATCAGTCTTCAACAAGGTAGCGCACAGCACTGCAGCTGTGCGCCATTGTTACTCAGGCACACTTCACACTTCGGTCACTGAGGGTGCAGGGCGCTAGGGGGGGGGCGCCCGGAGCAGCAATGTAAACACCTTGGCTGGCATAAATACACCACATATAACCCCCAGGGCTATATGGATGTATTTTAACCCCTGCCAGAACTCACCAAAAAGCGGGAGAAAAAGCCGCCGAGAAGGGGGCGGAGCCTATCTCCTCAGCACACGGGCGCCATTTTCCATCACCGCTCCGCTGGAAGGATGTCTCCCTGACTCTCCCCTGCAGTCCTGCACTACAGAAAAGGGTAAAAAAGAGAGGGGGGCACTAATTTGGTGCAGTTTTGATAGCAGCAGCTATAAAAGGAAAAGCACATTTTATAGTGGTATTCCTGTCTATATATAGCGCTCTGGTGTGTGCCGGCATACTCTCCCTCTGTCTCCCCAAAGGGCTAGTGGGGTCCTGTCCTCTATCAGAGCATTCCCTGTGTGTGTGCGGTGTGTCGGTACGATTGTGTCGACATGTTTGAGGAGGAAAATGAGATGGAGGCGGAGCAATTGCCTATTATAGAGTTGTCACCCCCTAGGGAGTCGACACCTGAGTGGATGAGCTTATGGAAGGAATTGCGTGACCGTGTCAGCTCTTTACGACAGACAGTTGACGACATGGGACAGCCGGCTACTCAGCTTGTGCCTGTCCAGGGGTCTCAAACGCCATCAGGGGCTTTAAAACGCCCGTTACCTCAAATGGCAGACACGGATACTGACTCCAGTGTCGATGATGAGGAGACAAACGTGACTTCCACTAGGGCCACACGTTACATGATTGAAGCAATGAAAAATGTATTGCATATCTCTGATAATACAAGTACCACTAAAAAGGGTATTATGTTTGGTGAGAAAAAACTGCCTGTAGTTTTTCCTGTATCCGAGGAATTAAATGAAGTGTGTGATGAGGCGTGGGTTTCCCCCGATAAAAAACTGATAATTCCTAAAAGGTTATTGGCATCGTACCCTTTCCCGCCAGAGGATAGGGCACGTTGGGAAACACCCCCTAGGGTGGATAAAGCGCTCACACGCTTGTCTAAACAGTAGCACTACCATCTCCTGATACGGCCGCCCTAAAGGAACCTGCCGATAGAAAGCAGGAGAATATCCTAAAATGTATATACACTCACACGGGTGTTATACTGCGACCAGCAATCGCCTCAGCCTGGATGTGCAGTGCGGGCGTGGCGTGGTCGGATTCCCTGACTGAAAATATTGATACCCTAGATAGGGACAGTATATTACTGACTATAGAGCATTTGAAAGATGCATTTTAATATATGCGTGATGCACAGAGGGATATTTGCCGACTGGCATCAAGAGTTAGCGCGCTGTCCATTTCTGCAAGAAGAGGTTTATGGACGCGGCAGTGGTCAGGTGATGCGGATTCTAAAAGGCACATGGAAGTATTGCCTTATAAGGGGGAGGAGTTATTTGGGGTAGGTCTATCAGACCTGGTAGCCACGGCAACTGCTGGAAAATCCACATTTTTACCCCAGGTAGCTTCTCAACCTAAGAAGACGCCGTATTATCAGGCGCAGTCCTTTCGGCCCCATAAGGGCAAGCGGGCAAAAGGCGCCTCATTTCTGCCCCGTGGCAGAGGGAGAGGAAAAAGGCTGCAGCAAACAGCCAGTTCCCAGGAACAAAAGCCCTCTCCCGCCTCCAAAGTCCTCAGCATGACGCTGGGGCTTTACAAGCGGACTCAGGCACGGTGGGGGCCCGTCTCAAGAAATTCGAGACGTCTCCCCCTCGCCGTTTCATAAAGTCTGCTTTACCGACGTCTCCCTCAGACAGGGAGGCAGTATTGCAAGCCATTCCCAGCAGGTGATAATCAAGGTACCCCTCCTGCAACAGGGAAAGGGGTACTATTCCACACTATTTGTGGTACCGAAGCCGGACGGCTCGGTGAGACCAATTTTAAATCTAAAATCCTTGAACACTTACATACAAAGGTTCAAATTCAAGATGGAGTCACTCAGAACAGTGATTGCAAACCTGGAAGAAGGGGACTATATGGTCTCTCTGGACATCAAAGATGCTTACCTACATGTCCCAATTTACCCTTCTCCAAGGGTACCTCAGGTTTGTGGTACAGAACTGTCACTATCCGTTTCAGACGCTGCCGTTTGGATTGTCCACGGCACCCCGGGTCTTTACCAAGGTAATGGCCGAAATGATGATACTCCTTCGAAAGAAGGGATTTTTAGTTATCCCTTACTTGGACGATCTCCTGATAAGGGCAAGATCCAGGGAACAGTTGGAAGTCGGGGTAGCACTATCTCAGATAGTGCTGCGGCAGCACGGTTGGATTCTCAATATTCCAAAATCGCAGCTGATCCCGACGACACGCCTTCTATTCCTAGGGATGATCCTGGACACAGTCCAGAAAAAGGTGTTTTCTCCCGGAGGAGAAAGCCAGGGAGTTATCCGAACTAGTCAGAAACCTCCTAAAACCAGGCCAAGTATCAGTGCACAAGGGTCCTGGGAAAAATGGTGGCTTCCTACGAAGCAATTCCATTCGGCAGATTCCACGCAAGAACTTTCCAGTGGGACCTGCTGGACAAATGGTCCGGATCGCATCTTCAGATGCATCAGCGGATAACCCTGTCACCAAAGACAAGGGTGTCTCTCCCGTGGTGGTTGCAGAGTGCTCATCTTCTAGAGGGCCGCAGATTCGGCATTCAGGACTGGGTCCTGGTGACCACGGATGCCAGCCTGCGAGGCTGGGGAGCAGTCACACAGGGAAGAAATTTCCAGGGCTTGTGGTCAAGCCTGGAGACATCACTTCACATAAATATTTTGGAGCTAAGGGCCATTTACAATGCCCTAAGCCAAGCAAGACCTCTGCTTCAAGGTCAGCCGGTGCTGATCCAGTCTGACAACATCACGGCAGTCGCCCACGTAAACAGACAGGGCGGCACAAGAAGCAGGAGGGCAATGGCAGAAGCTGCAAGGATTTTTCGCTGGGCGGAAAATCATGTGATAGCATTGTCAGCAGTGTTCATTCCGGGAGTGGACAACTGGGAAGCAGACTTCCTCAGCAGGCACGACCTCCACCCGGGAGAGTGGGGACTTCACCCAGGAGTCTTCCACATGATTGTAAACCGTTGGGAAAAACCAAAGGTGGACATGATGGCGTCCCGCCTAAACAAAAAATTGGACAGGTATTGCGCCAGGTCAAGGGACCCTCAGGCAATAGCTGTGGACGCTCTGGTAACACCGTGGGTGTACCAGTCAGTGTATGTGTTCCCTCCTCTTCCTCTCATACCAAAAGTACTGAGAATTATAAGACGGAGGGGAGTAAGAACTATACTCGTGGCTCCGGATTGGCCAAGAAGGACTTGGTACCCGGAACTTCAAGAGATGCTCACGGAGGACCCGTGGCCTCTACCTCTAAGAAGGGACCTGCTCCAGCAAGGACCCTGTCTATTCCAAGACTTACCGCGGCTGCGTTTGACGGCAGGGCGGTTGAACGCCGGATCCTGAAGGAAAAAGGCATTCCGGATGAAGTCATCCCTACCCTGATCAAGCCAGGAAGGATGTAACCGCAAAGCATTATCACCGCATTTGGCGAAAATATGTTGTGTGGTGCGAGGCCAGTAAGGCCCCGATGGAGGAATTTCAACTAGGTCGATTCCTGCATTTCCTGTAAACAGGAGTGTCTATGGGCCTAAAATTGGGGTCCATTAAGGTTCAAATTTCGGCCCTGTCAATTTTCTTCCAGAAAAAACTAGCTTCAGTTCCTGAAGTTCAGACGTTTGTAAAAAGGGTACTGCATATACAGCCTCCTTTTGTGCCTCCAGTGGCACCTTGGGATCTCAATGTAGTTTTGGGGTTCCTAAAGTCACATTGGTTTGAACCACTTGAATCTGTGGAGTTAAAATATCTCACATGGAAAGTGGTCATGTTGTTGGCACGTGTCAGAATTGGCGGGCTTTATCCTGTAAAAGCCCTTATCTGATCTTCCATTCAGACAGGGCGGAATTGAGGACTCGTCCTCATTTTCTCCCTAAGGTGGTTTCAGTGTTTCATCTGAACCAACCTATTGTGGTACCTGCGGCTACTAGTGACTTGGAGGACTCCAAGTTGTTGGACGTAGTCAGGGCCTTGAAAATATGTTTCCAGGACGGCTGGAGTCAGGAAATCTGACTCGCTGTTTATCCTGTATGCACCCAACAAGCTGGGTGCTCCTGCTTCTAAGCAGACTATTGCTCGTTGGATTTGTAGTACAATTCAGCTTGCACATTCTGTGGCAGGCCTGCCACAGCCAAAATCTGTAAAAGCCCATTCCACAAGGAAGGTGGGCTCATCTTGGGCGGCTGCCCGAGGGGTCTCGGCGTTACAACTTTAGGGATGTTAGATGGAGTCCATTCCAAGAATATTCCCCTGTAGCTGTGTAATTAGTCCAGTGTGGCAAAAATCTCTGGAGGTGAATAGTGTCCAGATGGAGGTATGTGAGTAGCCGTTAGATGATGGTATGCTCCAGTGCCTTACTGATGAGCTCCTCATGCAACACAGTGTAGACAAACCTCCTTGATGCAAAATTCTGGTTATGTAGTTCTCTGAGATAGAATGAATAGTTGGAAATATTCAGGGAATGGTCCGGTCCTCCGCACCTACGTTCTTGCTTTGATCTTAAAACCTCCGACGCGTTTCGCTGCATTCAGTTAGCTTTTTCAATCCTGTGCACTTGAACCCACTAATTGGGAAAATGTCTCCACCACATTAGCTCCTATGAACAGAGTTTAATTGCAAGCAGAACTGTGCAGGATTATCAGGTTAAACATACTCGTTTGTAGTAAGTCGTATGCACGCATTCTACTGAACAAATTAAATCCATTTATTTTAAGTGTGAGCTCGCATGTTTCTAGGATAATATTCTAACTGACAGCAAGTTTCCCATAATGCAGTGATTAGTATTATGGAAGGACTAGATCAGGGGTGGCCAACGAGTCAGAAACAAAGAGCCAAAAAATCTTGTTAGGCACATCAAAGAGCCAACATCAAGCCACAGGCGCACATGCAAAAATGGGGTGTGGCCTTGTGCCTGCTAGGCCACGCCTCTGGTATAAAATACATTTAAAAAGCCAGATCCACATAAAATAAATTTTTAAAGCCAGATCCAACATAAAATGCATTTAAAAAGCCACTTCCACATACCCTACTGTTTCACTTCAGCCAGCTACCTCATGTGTCACTCCTGCTAGCACACTCCTACAGTATGTCACTACAGCCAGCTCCCCCATGAGTCACTCCTGCCAGCACTCTCCTGTGTCACTCCTGCCGGGACCCTCATGTGTCACTACAGCCCCCCCCCCTACCCACCCCTCCAAAAATACACCTTGTGCCATTGCAGCAGCCCCTTATGTGTCCTCTGTTTGCCAGTGGGTGTCTCACCTCTAGTATCTGGCTCTCTCAGTTCTCAGTCTCTGTAGTGCTGCTGCCTGTCTGGCTGGAGTGCAGCAGTTTCCGGATCTGTTGTGGTCACGTGACTGAGTGTCGGGAGCCACATTTGAATAAAGAAAGAGCCGCATGAGGCTCAAGAGCCACAGGTTGGCCACCGCTGGACTAGATTATTGCATAACTAGAACCAATGCCTCATTAATACTGGTCATGAATGGATACATTGCTTTCTCTTGACTGTAGATGTCCACCTCCACTTATTTGTGCACAAATGATCTACTAAAAGGAATACTATATATACTTAAAGAAATTGTTTCTGTAACTTATCAACCTTTTCGTTGTATCAGGAGGACAACACTGTGTGGCACTCTGGACTACTTGCCTCCCGAGATGATTGAGGGTCGGATGCATGATGAGAAGGTAGATCTGTGGAGCCTTGGTGTACTCTGTTATGAGTTTCTGGTTGGGAAGCCTCCATTTGAAGCGGAAACTCACCAGGAAACTTACCGGAGAATTTCAAAGGTAGGAGCCATTGAGGGAGCAGATGTGGACAAGCGTGATTTCTCTAGCATCCATAAGGGTTATTGGGGAATCCTAGTACGATGGGTATAGACGGGGTCCAAAGAAGCCGGTACACTTTAAATTTCTTCACTGGGTGTGCTGGCTCCTCCCCTCTATGCCCCCTCCCACAGGCAGTTTAGAAAAGTGCCCTCAGTAGAGGATGCACATCTCTGAGCTCCAGAGTGTTTTCTTAAATTTCTTTTTAATGTTTGTTATTTTCAGTAAGCTGTTTGGGCAACAGCATACCTGCACCGCGGTAGTTAGGGTGGGTGGGGGCAGTCACCAGCCTTGCGAGGTGTAGAGCCGCTTCCCCGCTGCAGGACCACCGTCCTGAGGGGTTGTTCAGCGAGGCACTGCGCCTTGGCTGTCAGCACGCCACACATCCCTAACACTGCCTGAAGGTGACTTCTGTGGCGAGTATAAACTGGAGGCCCCGCTAGGGGGGGGGTCCCCCGGTTCAGAGTGCGACTGGGCACAGCATACGGGACCCCCCGGGGGGGGGAGGGAGGAGGAGAAGAGGGGTCTTGCTAGGGTCCCCCGTGTAGACTGGCTGCTGAACGCTTGAAATAGCACTTGTGTTACATTTTTGAGCAAACAGGAGACTTTGCCAATATAAATCACACTAGCTCCGGCGCATTTCAGGCGGCGGAGCTACCTCAGAGCAGGACCAGATGCATTTTGGCGCCCTCCTCTGCTTAATACAGACAGCGCACACAGCACTTCCTGCCTTACAAGCCACGCTGGAAAACTGGTACAGGGTGTAGCAAAGGGGGAGAGCTGCTATTGTACACTATCTGGGTCCTCTACAGGATAGACATTATTAGTGTTTACTGTGTTATAGTTGGCGATCAGCCTCCCTGGGGCTGTACAGCTAGGGGTGTGCTTGTGTGTGTCTCTCTCTCTCTCTCTCTCTCTCTCTCTCTCTCTCTCTCTCTCTCTCTCTCTCTCTCTCTCTCTCTCTCTCTCTCTCTCTCTCTCTCATACAGTAAGGGCAGGTTTGAGAGATGCACCCTGTCTGTTGTTGTGCTTACTGTAAAACATGGGTAAACACAAGCAGTGCAGTGTTTGTAACAAAAGCCTTCACCACAGTGCCTCACAGACTGATCAAATTGAGGGAACTTGGACTAGGAAATACTATTTCTCTAACGTCCTAAGTGGATGCTGGGGACTCCGTAAGGACCATGGGGAATAGCGGCTCCGCAGGAGACTGGGCACATCTAAAGAAAGCTTTAGGACTATCTGGTGTGCACTGGCTCCTCCCCCTATGACCCTCCTCCAAGCCTCAGTTAGATCTCTGTGCCCGAACGAGAAGGGTGCACACTAGGGGCTCTCCTGAGCTTCTTAGTGAAAGTTTTAGTTTAGGTTTTTTATTTTCAGTGAGACCTGCTGGCAACATACTCACTGCATCGAGGGACTAAGGGGAGAAGAAGCGAACTCACCTGCGTGCAGAGTGGATTGGGCTTCTTAGGTTACTGGACATTAGCTCCAGAGGGACGATCACAGGCCCAGATTGGATGGGTCCCAGAGCCGCGCCGCCGGCCCCCTTACAGAGCCAGAAGGCAGAAGAGGTCCGGAAAATCGGCGGCAGAAGACGTCCTGTCTTCAACAAGGTAGCGCACAGCACTGCAGCTGTGCGCCATTGCTCTCAGCACACTTCGGTCACTGAGGGTGCAGGGCGCTGGGGGGGGGGGGGCGCCCTGAGACGCAATAAAAACACCTTGGATGGCAAAAAAAATGCATCACATATAGCTCCTGGGCTATATGGATGCGTTTAACCCCTGCCAGAATACATAGAAAAACGGGAGATAAGGCCGCCGATAAGGGGCGGAGCCTATCTCCTCAGCACACTGGCGCCATTTTCCCTCACAGCTCCGTTGGAGGGAAGCTCCCTGGCTCTCCCCTGCAGTCACTACACTACAGAAAGGGTTAAAAAAGAGAGGGGGGCACTAATTAGGCGCAGTATTAACTATACAGCAGCTATAAGGGGAAAAACACTTATATAAGGTTATCCCTGTATGTGTGTATATATATGTGTGTATATATGTATGTATGTATGTATATATGTATGTATATATGTATGTATGTATATATATATATATATATATATATATATATATATATATATATATATATATATATATTAATTAATATATATTATAGCGCTCTGGTGTGTGCTGGCAAACTCTCCCTCTGTCTCCCCAAAGGGCTAGTGGGGTCCTGTCCTCTATCAGAGCATTCCCTGTGTGTGTGCTGTATGTCGGTACTTTTGTGTCGACATGTATGAGGAGAAAAATGATGTGGAGACGGAGCAGATTGCCTGTAATAGTGATGTCACCCCCTAGGGGGTCGACACCTGAGTGGATGAACTGTTGGAAATTACGTGACAGTGTCAGCTCTGTATAAAAGACAGTGGTTGACATGAGACAGCCGGCTACTCAGCTTGTGCCTGTCCAGACGTCTCATAGGCCGTCAGGGGCTCTAAAGCGCCCGTTACCTCAGATGGCAGATATAGACGCCGACACGGATACTGACTCCAGTGTCGACGGTGAAGAGACAAATGTGACTTCCAGTAGGGCCACACGTTACATGATTGAGGCAATGAAAAATGTTTTACACATTTCTGATAATACGAGTACCGCCAAAAAGGGGTATTATGTTCGGTGAGGAAAAACTACCTGTAGTTTTCCTGAATCTGAGAAATTAAATGAGGTGTGTGATGATGCGTGGGTTTCCCCCGATAACAACTGATAATTTCTATAATGTTATTGGCATTATATCCTTTCCCGCCAGAGGTTAGGGTGCATTGGGAAACACCCCCTAGGGTGGATAAAGCGCTCACACGCTTGTAAGGGCTCTACCCTCTCCTGAGATGGCCGCCCTTAAGGATCCTGCTGATAGAAAGCAGGAGGGTATCCTAAAATGTATTTACACACATACTGGTGTTATACTGCGACCAGCAATCGCCTCAGCCTGGATGTGCAGTGCTGGGTTGGCGTGGTCGGATTCCCTGACTGAAAATATTGATACCCTAGATAGGGACAGTATATTTTTGCCTATAGAGCATTTAAAAGATGCATTTCTATACATGCGTGATGCACAGCGGAATATTTGCCGACTGGCATCAAGTCTAAGTGCGTTGTCCATTTCTACCAGTAGAGGGTTATGGACACGTCAGTGGTCAGGTGATGCGTATTCCAAACGGCATTTGGAAGTATTGCCTTAAGGGGAGGAGTTATTTGGGGTCGGTCTTTCAGACCTGGTGGCCACGGCAACAGCTGGGAAATCCACGTTTGTACCCCAGGTCGCCTCTCAACATGAGAAGACGCCGTATTATCAGGCGCAGTCTTCATGGACAAGCGGGCAAAAGGTTCCTCATTTCTGCCCCGTGACAGAGGGAGAGGAAAAAGGCTGCAGAAATCAGCCAGTTCCCAGGAACAGAAACCCTCTCCCGCCTTCTGCCAAGCCCTCAGTATACGCTGGGGCTTTACAAGCAGAATCAGGCACGGTGGGGGGCCCGTCTCAATGAATTTCAGCGCGCAGTGGGCTCACTCGCAAGTAGACCCCTGGATCATTCAGGTGATATCTCAGGGGTACAAATTAGAATTCGAGACGTCTCCCCCTCGCCGTTTCCTAAAGTCGGCTTTACCGATGTCTCCTTCTGACAGGGAGACAGTTTTGGAAGCCATTCACAAGCTGTATTCCCAGCAGGTGATAATCAAGATACCCCTCCTGCAACAGGGAACGGAGTATTATTCCACACTGTTGTGGTACCGAAGCCGGACGGCTCGGTGAGACCGATTCTAAATCTAAAATCTTTGAACACTTACGTACAGAGGTTCAAATTCATGATTGAGTCACTCAGAGCAGTGATTGCGAACCTGGAAGAAGGGGACTACATGATGTCTCGGGACATCAGGGATGCTTACCTTCATGTCAAAATTTACCCTTCTCACCAAGGGTACCTCAGGTTTATGGTACAGAACTGTCACTATCAGTTCAGACGCTGCCGTATGGATGGTCCACGGCACCCCGGGTCTTTACCAAGGTAATGGCCGAAATGATGATATTCCTTCGAAGGAAGGGAATTTTAGTTATCCCTTACTTGGACAATTCCCTGATAAGGGTAAGATCCAGGGAACAGTTGGAGGTCGGTGTAGCACTATCTAAGGTAGTGTTGCGGCAGCACGATTGGATTCTCAATATTCCAAAATCGCACCTGGTTCCGACGACTTGTCTTCTGTTCCTAGGGATGATCCTGGACACAGTCCAGAAAAAGGTGTTTCTCCCGGAGGAGAAAGCCAGGGAGTTATCCGAGCTAGTCAGGAACCTCCTAAAACCGAGCCAAGTCTCAGTGCATCAATGCACAAGGGTTCTGGGTAAAATGGTGGCTTCCTACGAAGCAATCCCATTCGGCAGATTCCACGCAAGAACTTTCCAGTGGGACCTGCTGGACAAATGGTCCGGGTCGCATCTTCAGATGCATCAGCGGATAACCCTGTCACCAAGGACAAGGGTGTCCCTCCTGTGGTGGTTGCAGAGTGCTCATCTTCTAGAGGGCCGCAGATTCGGCATCCAGGACTGGGTCCTGGTGACCACGGATGCCAGCCTGCGAGGCTGGGGAGCAGTCACACAGGGAAGGAATATCCAGGGCTTATGCTCAAGCCTGGAGACATCACTTCACAAAAATATCCTGAAGCTAAGGGACATTTACAATGCTCTAAGCTTAGCAAGACCTCTGCTTCAAGGTCAGCCGGTGTTGATCCAGTCGGACAACATCACGGCAGTCACCCACGTAAACAGACAGGGTGGCACAAGAAGCAGGAGGGCAATGGCAGAAGCTGCAAGGATTCTTCGCTGGGCGGAAAATCATGTGATAGCACTGTCAGCAGTATTCATTCCGGGAGTGGACAACTGGAAAGCAGACTTCCTCAGCACGACCTCCACCCGGGAGAGTGGGGACTTCACCCAGAAGTCTTCCACTTGTTTATAAACCGTTGGGAAAAACTCGACAGGTATTGCGCCAGGTCAAGGGACCCTCAGGCAATAGCTGTAGACGCTCTGGTAACACCGTGGGTGTACCAGTCAGTGTATGTGTTCCCTCCTCTGCCTCTCATACCCAAGGTACTGAGATTGATAAGATGGAGAGGAGTAAGCACTATATTCGTGGCTCCGGATTGGCCAAGAAGGACTTGGTAACCGGAACTTCAAGAGATGCTCATGGAGGATCCGTGGCCTCTACCTCTAAGAAGGGACCTGCTCCAGCAAGGACCCTGTCTGTTCCAAGACTTACCGCGGCTGCGTTTGACGGAATGGCGGTTGAACGCCGGATCCTGAAGGAAAAAAGGCATTCCGGATGAAGTCATCCCTATCCTGATCAAAGCCAGGAAGGATGTAACCGCAAAACATTATCACCGCATTTGGCGAAAATATGTTGCGTGGTGCGAGGCCAGTAGGCCCGACGGAGGAAATTCAACTGGGTCGATTCCTACATTTCCTGCAAACAGGAGTGTCTATGGGCCTGAAATTGGGGTCCATTAAGGTTCAAATTTCGGCCCTGTCAATTTTCTTCCAAAAAGAACTAGCTTCAGTCCCTGAAGTTCAGACGTTTGTAAAAGGGGTACTGCATATACAGCCTCCTTTTGTGCCTCCAGTGGCACTTTGGGATCTCACTGTAGTTTGGGTTCCAAAAGTCACATTGGTTTGAACCACTTAAATCTGTGGAGTTAAAATATCTCACATGGAAAGTGGTCATGCTGTTGGCCCTGGCCTGGGCCAGGCGCGTGTCAGAATTGCAAGAAAGGCGTGTCAGAATTGGCGGCTTTATCCTGAAAAAGCCCTTATCTGATTTTCCATTCGGACAGGGCGGAATTGAGGACTCGTCCTCATTTTCTCCCTAAGGTGTTTTCAGCGTTTCACCTGAACCGACCTATTTGTGGTGCCTGCGGCTACTAGGGACTTGGAGGACTCCAAGTTGCTAGACGTTGTCAGGGCCCTGAAAATATGTTTCCAGGACGGCTGGAGTCAGGAAATCTGACTCGCTGTTTATCCTGTATGCACCCAACAAGCTGGGTGCTCCTGCTTCTAAGCAGACTATTGCTCGTTGGATTTGTAGTACAATTCAGCTTGCACATTCTGTGGCAGGCCTGCCACAGCCAAAAATCTGTAAATGCCCACTCCACAAGGAAGGTGGGCTCATCTTGGGCGGCTGCCCGAGGGGTCTCGGCTTTACAACTTTGCCGAGCAGCTACTTGGTCAGGAGCAAATACGTTTGTAAAATTCTACAAAATTGATATCCTGGCTGAGGAGGACCTGGAGTTCTCTCATTTGGTGCTGCAGAGTCATCCGCACTCTCCCGCCCGTTTGGGAGCTTTGGTATAATCCCCATGGTCCTTACGGAGTCCCCAGCATCCACTTAGGACGTTAGAGAAAATAAGAATTTACTTACCGATAATTCTATTTCTCATAGTCCGTAGTGGATGCTGGGCGCCCATCCCAAGTGCGGATTGTCTGCAATACTGGTACATAGTTATTGTTACCAAAAAATCGGGTTATTGCTGTAGTGAGCCATCTTTTCTAGAGGCTCCTCTGTTATCATGCTGTTAACTGGGTTCAGATCACAAGTTGTACGGTGTGATTGGTGTGGCTGGTATGAGTCTTACCCGGGATTCAAAATCCTTCCTTATTGTGTACGCTCGTCCGGGCACAGTATCCTAACTGAGGCTTGGAGGAGGGTCATGGGGGGAGGAGCCAGTGCACACCAGATAGTCCTAAAGCTTTCTTTAGATGTGCCCAGTCTCCTGCGGAGCCGCTATTCCCCATGGTCCTTACGGAGTCCCCAGCATCCACTACGGACTATGAGAAATAGAATTATCGGTAAGTAAATTCTTATTTTTGTACATGGATAGGTAATTGGCTGGATAACAGGGTACAACGAGTAGTGGTCAATGTAATGTTCTCCAGCTGGGCACCAGTAGTCTGTGGAATACCACAAGGGTCTGTACTTGACCCGCTACTGTTCAATATATTTATTAATGTTCTAGGAATTGGTTTGAGAAGCACAGTGTCAATCTTTGCAGATGATACCAAACTGTGTAAGGTAATGTAATTCAGAAATCGATGTGGAATCTCTACAGAATGACTTAAACTTGAAACCTGGGCATCTAAATGGGGAATGAGGTTTAATATTGAAAAATGCAAAGTTATGCACTTTGGGATTAAAAACAAACTTGCATCCTACACACTTAATGGGGACAATATAGGGGTAGCAGTAGTGGAAAAATTTGGGGTGCTCATAGATAATAGGCTTAATAACAGTACACAATGTCAAAATGCAGCAATGAAGGCTAGTAAAGTCCTTGCGTGCATAAAACGGGGTATTGATACAAGGGACGAGGATATAATCCTGCCTCTGTATAAATCATTGGTACGTCCGCATCTGGAATATTGTATTCAATTTTGGGCACCATATTCTAAAAAAAAGATATCGGGGAACTCGAAAGAGTGCAAAGGCGAGCTACTAAGCTGATAAAAGGGTTGGAGACACTGGAGTATGAGGAAAGGCTTACTAGGTTAAATATGTATTCCCTTGAAAAGAGGAGACAATATCTTCAAATATGTAAAGGGTCAATACAAAGTTAGCAGGGGATTTGTTTATTAATAGAAGTCTGTATAGGACATGTGGGCACTCGCTGAGGCTAGAGGAGAGAATTCCATACAAATTGTAGAAAAGGGTTCTTCATAGAGCAATAAGGATTTGGAACTCCCTGCTGGAGAAGATAATGGCAGACTCTGTAAATGCATTTAAAAACGGATTGGACAGTTTTCTAGCTGAAAAAAGTATCCAAGGCTATAGCATTTAATATACTGACATTATGTATATGGGAGTAATACGAAATATAGTTGTCAATAGGTATGAAACAATTATTTTGGCTGGTGCATTATAATGTGCACTGCTTAATACAGAATACAGGTTGAACCCGATGGGCTTACATCTTTTTAACCTCATTAACTGTTACACTAGATTCTCTCCAGTATCATATGATTCTGTTCCTTGTGAACAATGCAGCCAATCTTCACAAATCCGTGAAGGGGCTGGAGGAGAGGGTCCAGAGCCCGCATGGCTAGGGTCTCTTAAAAATATGATGTCCGATATGTCATCCCAGCTCACTGCTAATGTACAGAAAACTCGGCTACTACAACAGGCTGTTGCAGTTTTAGCTGCAAGGGCAGATGTTACACAGCCCTCATGCAGGACCACAAAAGTGTGGTTTGCCTGCTTTTTCTGACACAGATGATGTACAGGAGGATGGGGAGGACTTGGACCTTGTCAGTGGGGATACAGATTCTGCTCAGGGTACTGAATTCCGAATTCTGGCTATGTTAGAGCTCCCTTTAGAGGACGTTGTGTCACAGCAGTTTTTCTTTACACAAAACAAGCCTAATGTCACTTTCCCTGATTCTGCAGAGTTAGAGGACTTTATTCAAATTGGCCTGGTGTCCAAAAAGTTGTTGCGCACTTTCCCTTTTGCTCCTGAAGGTAGGAAATGTTGGGAGGAACCCCCGGGGGTTGATGTATCAGTCTCTCGACTGTCCAAAAAGCGGTGATGCCTGCCCTGGGCTCCTTAACTATAAAGGATCCTGGGGATAGGAAATAGAAGCTACACTCAACTCTATTTACATGGGCGCAGGTGTATCGCAACGGCCGGTCATTGCTGGCTGCTGGATGACCCATGCCATTCATTCATGGGCCACTCAAATTCAGGAGGGCCTTTCTGGGGCTATGCCCCTGGTCACTATGGTGACCCTCCTAGAGCACATTCTGGAGACTAAACGCGTCCTCTGTGATTCCATTAAGGAGATGGGGAACATTAATGCTTGGACCTCTGCCATGGCAGTGTCGGCACGCCGGGCCTTGTGGTTGTCAGCGGATGCGCAATCCAAACGCAGTGTGGATTCCCTCCCCTTTTCAGGGGAATGGCTCTTTGGGGTTGAATTGGATACGTGGATTTCCAAAGTTACGGCTGGGAAATCCACGTTTCTCCCCTCTGGGGCTCCACTGGCAGGAAACTCCTTCCCGGGGCCGTCTGTCCAGTCTTTTCAGTCTTATAGATTTTGATTTAAGCCAGAGGTGCCTCCAAAGAGACTAGAGGCACCAGAGGTAAGTCAAAGCCTGCAAGCACCAGCTCTCAGTGGAAGCAGAACTGGTGGTCTGTTCCTAAGGCCTCAGCACCTCAGCATGACTGCCCACCCACCCTGAGAGGATCTCTAGGTGGGAGCTCGACTGTGTCACTTCAGCCGCATCTGGGAGGCATCCTGCCAGGATACCAGGGTCAGATCTCGTTTCTCAGGGCTGCAAGCTGGAGTTTGACAGTACTTCTCCCCAGTGATTTTTCAAATCAAGCTTGCCAGCTTTGGAGGATATGCAGGTCCCGTTGCTACAGGCCATCGGAAAGTTGGTCCAGTCCCACGTCATTGTACCAATACCACAACGAGGCAAAGGTTATTACTCCAACCTGTTTGTAGTTCCGAAACCGGACGGTTCGGTAAGACCCATTTTGAATCGAAAATCCTTACCTGAAGGTGTTCAAGTTCAAAATGGAATTCTTGCAAGCAGTGATTGCGTGCCTGGAAGAACAGAAATTCATGGTTTCCTTGGATATCAAGGACGCCTACCTCCATATTCCGATTTGGCCACCTCATCAAGTGTACCTGAGGTTTGCCCTGCTGGACGAGCACTACCAATTCCAGGCACTGCCCTATGGCCTGTCAACAGCTCCGAGGGTGTTCACAAGGTTATGGCGGAGATGATGTTCCGGGTCCAGGGAGTCTATATTGTCCCTTACCTGGGCGATCTTCTGATCAAAGCAAGATCCAGGGAGCTTTTGTTGCTCCATATCGACCGCACTATCCAACTTCTGTCATGCCACGGGTGGATCCTCAACTTACAGAAGGCCCACCTGGAACAGTCTCAGCGGCTCCTGTTCCTGGGGATGTTGCTGGATACTGTGGCCCAGAAGGTGTTCCTCCCAGAAGACAAGGCAAGAACACTTCAGGAGATGGTCCGCATGGTGCTTCGTCCTACTCGAGTGTCCATCCATCTTTGCATAAGATTGTTGGGAAAGATGGTCGCCTCATACGAGGTAATCCAATACGGGAGGTTACATGCCAGAACTTTTCAGCTGGATCTCCTGAACAAATGGTCTGGCTCACATCTTCAGATGCACCGGATGATACGGCTGTCACCTCAGGCCAGGATATCCCTCTTGTGGTGGCTGCCATCCTCCAAAGTCCTGGAAGGCCGGAGTTCTGGGTTTCAGTATTGGATCCACCTCACAACAGATGTGAGTCAGAGGATGCGGTGCTTTCACCCAAGGGGGGTGCAGTTCCAGGGCCGGTTCCAGTGCCAAGAAGCCCTCCTTCCGATCAACATTCTGGAACTTCGGGCGATCCACAATGCTTTGCTTCAGGCCTCTCCTTTGCGAAAGGATCATGTGATCCAGGTACAGTCTGACAAAGACACAGCAGTGGTGTACATCAATTGACAAGGAGGAACAAAATGCAGAATCTGCATACGAGAGGTGTCAAGAATACTCCTCTGGGTGGAAAGAAATGCAAGAGCAATGTCTGCTATCTTCATTCCGGGTGGGGACAACTGGAAAGTGAACTTCCTGAGTAGTCACTATCTCCACCTGGGGGAGTGGGTCTCCACCATCAGGTGTTCCAACAGATCATCCACCGGTGGTGCTGCCCACAGATAGACATGATAGCTTCTCTGCTCAACAAGAAGCTTCACTGGTATTGCTCACGAACCAGAGACCCTTAGGCTAGGGCAGTGGATGCACTGAAGTCACCTTGGCCTTACAGGCTGGTCTACCTGTTTCCTCAGATTCCGTTGCTCCCAAGGGTGCTCAAGCGCATCCGAAATCAGGGAGTTCAGGCAATTGTGATTGCCTCGGAGGGCGTGGTACGCGGATCTTCTGGACATGTCTGTTGAAGACCCTTTGCCTCTACCTCTCAGAAGAGGTCTTCAACAAGGACCATTCATCTACCCGGACTTACGGCGACTTCGTTTGACTGCATGGAAGTTGAGCGGAACATCCTAGCTCACAAGGGCCTTTCCAAAAAGGTTACTGCTAACCTTTTTTACTTTCCAAAAAGGTTCAGGCCAGGAAACTGGTGATTTCAAAACACGATCATATCTGGAGTAGATCTCTCTTGGCGCGGGGAACGCACGTATCAGTCTGCAGAGTTCCATTTGGAACGTTTCTTGCGTTTCCTGCAGGCTGGTGTGGTTAAGGGCTAACGTCTGGGTACCATTTAAGGTCCAGATTTCAGCTTTTTCCATTCTCTTACAGAATAAATTGTCAGTGTTGCCAGAAGTTCAGACCTTCTTGTAAGGGGTATTCCACATGCAACCTCCTTTTGTGCCGTCTACGGCACCCTGGGATTTGAATGTAGTGTTGGAATTTCTACAGTCGTCCTCCTGGTTTGAAACTCTGACTGTAGAAGACGAGTACCTCACATGGAAGACGGTGATGTTACTGGCCCTAGCTTCTGCTCGACGTGTCTCAGAATTGGGGGGCCTTATCGTGTAAAAGTCCGTAATTGGTCTTTTACGAAGACAGAGCGGAGCTCTGGACTAGACAGCGGTTCCTGCAGAAGGTTGTCTCCGCATTTCAGCTGAATCAACTTATTGTGGTTCCATCTGCTTCTGATACTTCTGCTCCTCCGGAGGCATTGGATGCTGTGCGTGCCTTGAAAATCTATGTCAAGCGAACAGCTTGGATCAGAAAGACTGATTCTTTGTTCGTGCTCTATGATGCGCAGAAAAAAGGTTGCCCTACTTCAAAGCAGTCCATTTCTCGTTGGATTAGGAAAAAAAAAGTGTAAAGATGGCGCTTCAATTCAAAGGTGCAGCAACCAGACAGACAGGACAGTCACCTCAGTCCTTTACAGTTTTTAGAAATATTCGTGGAGTTGCTGTGGTGCGCTCCCTGGGTCAAATCACGATAATTCACAATAGGCTCCAATTGCAGGATATATATTCATCCAGACTGGACCAGCAAATAGTCAGACAGACGTGGGAAAAATTCAGATATCTTCTTTCTGAGTACTCCACCAATTCACCATTACAGGTAATCCCCAAAAAAGAAGTTATAAATCCGCATATAGTGAAGTACAATTAATTTTTAATTGGTGTGCAAAATAGGCATAGAATATTCAATACAAATAAAAATTCATGGGGTATAGCTTCCCATATATTACATAGAATAGCAGCAGTATTCTGGAATTAATTTGAGGGACAGTACTTCCCACAATAATTAATATATCACAATGGATGTATATAGCAGCAATCAATGGAATAAATAAAAATATATATGTAAAATCCACCACTGATTAGGCGGACCTGCGTACCAGATCTGATGGGGTGTCAAATAGCCCACCCAAATTCGCAATGAAAGTTGCCTCCCGGGATTGATGACACCCCATCAGATCTGGTACGCAGGTCCGCCTAATCAGTGGTGGATTTTACATATATATTTTTATTTATTCCATTGATTGCTGCTATATACATCCATTGTGATATATTAATTATTGTGGGAAGTACTGTCCCTCAAATTAATTCCAGAATACTGCTGCTATTCTATGTAATATATGGGAAGCTATACCCCATGAATTTTTATTTGTATTGAATATTCTATGCCTATTTTGCACACCAATTAAAAATTAATTGTACTTCACTATATGCGGATTTATAACTTCTTTTTTGGGGATTACCTGTAATGGTGAATTGGTGGAGTACTCAGAAAGAAGATATCTGAATTTTTCCCACGTCTGTCTGACTATTTGCTGGTCCAGTCTGGATGAATATATATCCTGCAATTGGAGCCTATTGTGAATTATCGTGATTTGACCCAGGGAGCGCACCACAGCAACTCCACGAATATCTCGTTGGATTAGGCTTACTATTCATCAGGCCTACAGTGGGGCAAAAAAGTATTTGGACAGCCACCGATTGTGCAAGTTGACCCACTTAAAAAGATGAGATGTCTGTAATTTCCATCATAGGTACACTTCAATTGGGAGAAACCAGAATCTGAAAAAAAACAAAAACGGGAAATCATTGTATGAATTTTAAACAATTTTACTTGTATATGATTGTGGAAAATAAATATTTGGTCACCTACCAAGCAGCAAGATTTTTGGCTCACAGACCTGTTACTATTTCTTTAAGAAGCTCTTCTATCCTCTACTCGTTACCTGTATTAATGGCACCTGTTTGAATTTGATATCTGTATGAGACACCTGTCCACACCCTCAAACAGTCAGCCTGCTACCTCTCCACCATGGCCAAGACCAGAGAGCTGTCTAAGGACATCAGGGACAAAATTGTCGAGCTGCACAAGGTTGGGATGAGCTACTCGACAATAGGCAAGCAGCTTGGTGAGAAGAGATCAACTGTTGGCGCAATTATTCAAAAATGGAAGAAATACAAGATCACTGACCATCTCCCTCGACCTGGGGCTCCATGCAAGATCTCACCTCGTGGGGTATCAATGATCTTGAACGGTGAGAAATCAGCCCAGAACTACATGGGGGACCTGGTCAATGACTTCGAGAGCTGGGACCACAGTCTCGAAGGTTACCATTAGTAACACTGCGTCGTCATGGATTGAAATCCTGCAGCGCCCGAAAGGTCCTCCTGCTTAAGCCAGCACATGTCCAGGCCCGTTTAAAGTTTGCCAGTGACCATCTGGATGATCCAGAGGAGGATTGGGAGAATGTATTGTGGTCAGATGAAGGCAAAATCAAACTATTTGGTATAAACTCCACTCGCCGTGTTTGGAGGGAGAAGAATGATGAATGGCATCCCAAGAACACCATACCCACTGTGAAGCATGGGGGTGGAAACATCATGCTTTGGGGCTGCTTTTCTGCAAAGGGGACAGGGCGACTGATCCGTATTAAGGAGAGAATGAATGGGGCCATGTATCGTGAGATTTTGGGCAAAAACCTCCTTCCCTCAGTAAGAGCATTGAAGATGGAACGTGGCTGGGTCTCCCAGCATGACAATGACCCCAAACACACCGCCCGGGCAACTAAGGAGTGGCTCCGTAAGAAGGTTCTGGCGTGGTCTAGCCAGTTTCCAGACCTCAACCAAATAGAAAATCTGTGGAGGGAGTTGAGTCCATGTTGCCTGGCGACAGCCCCAAAACATGACAGATCTAGAGAAGATCTGCATTGAAGAGTGGGCCAAAAAACCTGCTACAGTGTGTGCAAACCTGGACAAGAACTACAGGAAACGTTTGACCTTTGTTATTGCCAACTGAGGTTATATTACAGAGTTGATTGTCCAAATATTTATTTTTCCGCAAGAATATACAAATTGTTTAAAAATCATACAATGTGTTTTCCTTGTCTTTGTTGTTGTGTTTTTTCTTTCTCAGATTCTCTCTCAGTTTTACAGACCTCGTCTTTCTAAGTGGGTCAACTTGCACAATCGGTGGCTGTCCAAATACTTTTTTGCCCCACTGTACTGTATGTGTCTGCAGCTTTGCCTGTTCCGAAGTCTCTGAAGGCCCACTCTACCAGATCAGTGGGCTCTTCCTGGGGGGGCTATCCATGGAGTCTCCACCTTGCAACTCTGCCGAGCTGCTACCTGGTCGGGGAGAAACTTTTGTGGAGTTCTACAAGTTTGAAACCCTGGCGAGGATACCCAGTGTGGGCAGGTGGTGCTGCAGGAGTCTCCGCACGTTCCCGCCTGTTCTGGAAGCTTTGGGACGTCCTCATTGTAGTAGATTCCTCAATATACCTTATGGATGCTAGAGAAAATAGGATTTTAATTACCTACCAGTAAGTCCTTGTCTCGTAGTCCATAAGGGATATTGGGCGCCCGCCTCAGTGTGTTGACTTTTCTGCAGGTTCTCTTTTATGTGGTTACCTGTTCAGCTGTTCCAGACGTTGCTGGTCGTTGTATGTTAGTGGTGTGCTGGTTTATAAATCTCACCACTTTGTCATGTTTCTGTCTCGCGTATATGTCCGTTCTCCTTCGGGCAGGTTTTTACCTATAACCGCCTGTGGGAGGGGGCATAGAGCATAGGAGCCAGCACACCCAGTGAAGAAATTAAGTGCACTGGCTCATTTGGACCCCATCTATACCCATCGTACTAGATTCCCCAATATCCCTTTATCGACTACGAGAAAAGGATTTACTGGTAGATAATTTAAAATCCTATTTTCATACTGTCCACTCTAAATGCCACAATTTACACTGCACAATCCAATGCATACACAGAATGACAACTCTGATAAATGTCAGACTGTCACTAAATTCACGCGGGAACGTCTGCTTAATTATCTGCCCCAGATGTTACTGTAATGTGTATTCACAAGTATATTTGAATATCCCAGAGTTAAACTAACTTGGGTATTAGCATTTATTGATGTGGCTGATGTCTCCTAACACGTGCAGTAAATGAGGCATTCTATTCACTAAAGGACACTCAATGATTCCAATAGAGTGTTTCTGTATCGCTCATCTCCAACTGGGTGTGCATAGCATGAGGCGTAGACTAACCTTCATTCTGTATAATGCACAGACATGAGTGCATTAGTAGTGATTTTGATATTTTCTACGTCTAAATATTGAAGTCTGTTACACTCTCTTCTCTGCCCCTCTCCTCCATCTGTCCCCCTGCTCAGTGATTTATACATAGCCTTCTGTGCTGTAGTGTAGACTAAATGCATTGTGGTAGTGTTGGCAATGACTTTTTCTTTCAGTGAGATTTATATGCAGTCTGCTATAAATATTGGTTATGAAAGGGCAAATGTAATAAAGTACCTGGATAGGAAAAGTACAGTTTAGTACACTTTTTTACTTCAATTAAATTCAATTAAGTGTGGCGAACTATGCAATTAGTGACTGCAGTGCCAATTTGTCTACTGTAATGCACGACTTCTTATTGTAGCTTCAGAAATGAACTGTATGCATTCCCTGTTAACCACTTGCCTGATGTGGCGCATTAGGCAAGTTGCACTGTTGCATCTGATGTGACTCTCAAATGCCCACTAGCGACTGATGGAAGTTTATCTTCAGCAGCTTGGAGAGCATGCCACCCCTCTGTTTCCTCCTTCCAAAGCCACAGTGAAGGGCCATCGCCCAGCCAGTTCTAGAGAAAGACCATTTACCTGCAGCATGACTTCACAGGGTCTATGGCTGACGTGCTGGCCTCTCTGATTCAGATTGCAATCTGTCTGAGAATGAGCTCTCCCCTTCTTCCAGACAGCCATGGCAGTGATGTGAAAGAAAAAAAAAGAATGTATATTACTGTGCTAAAGTTTTAGGCAGGTGCAGAAAAAATCCTGCAAGTAAAAATGCTGTGTTAATAGTTTATTAAGTAATAAAATGCAAAGTGAATGAACAGAAGGGAAATCTAAATCAAATCACTATTTGGTGTGACCACCCTTTGCTTTCAAAACAGCATCAGTTCTGCTAGGTATACTTGCACACTGTTTGAAAACACTTGGCAGGGAGGTTGTTCCAAACATCTTGGAGAACTAACCCTAGATCTTCTGTGGATGTAGGCTTGCTCAAATTCTTCTGTCTCCTTGTAATCCCAGAGACCTTGAGATCTGTGCAAGTGTACCTAGACTAATTGATGCTGGTTTTTTTTTTTTTTTTTTTTTGAAGGTAAAGGGTGGTCACAACAAATATTGATTTGATTTAGGCTTCAGGTTTTTTGCTTTGCATTTTGTTCATTGATAAAAAATAAACATATTTTTGAAAGCATTCTTACTTTGCAGCATTTTTTTGCCACACCTGCCTAAAATGTTTGCACAGTAATATATTTCTCTATCGTCCTAGTGGATGCTGGGGTTCCTGAAAGGACCATGGGGAATAGCGGCTCCGCAGGAGACAGGGCACAAAAGTAAAGCTTTCCGATCAGGTGGTGTGCACTGGCTCCTCCCCCTATGACCCTCCTCCAAGCCAGTTAGATTTTTGTGCCCGGCCGAGAAGGGTGCAATCTAGGTGGCTCTCCTAAAGAGCTGCTTAGAAAAGTTTAGCTTAGGTTTTTTATTTTACAGTGAGTCCTGCTGGCAACAGGATCACTGCAACGAGGGACTTAGGGGAGAAGAAGTGAACTCACCTGCGTGCAGGATGGATTGGCTTCTTGGCTACTGGACATCAGCTCCAGAGGGACGATCACAGGTACAGCCTGGATGGTCACCGGAGCCTTGCCGCCGGCCCCCTTGCAGATGCTGAAGTAAGAAGAGGTCCAGAATCGGCGGCAGAAGACTCCTCAGTCTTCTAAAGGTAGCGCACAGCACTGCAGCTGTGCGCCATTTTCCTCTCAGCACACTTCACACGGCAGTCACTGAGGGTGCAGGGCGCTGGGAGGGGGGCGCCCTGGGAGGCAAATGAATACCTATTTTGGCTAAAAATACCTCACATATAGCCTCCGGAGGCTATATGGAGATATTTAACCCCTGCCAGAATCCGTTAAGAGCGGGAGACGAGGCCGCCGAAAAAGGGGCGGGCCTATCTCCTCAGCACACAGCGCCATTTTCCCTCACAGAAAGGCTGGAGGGAAGGCTCCCAGGCTCTCCCCTGCACTGCACTACAGAAACAGGGTTAAAACAGAGAGGGGGGGCACTAATTTGGCGTTAGAAATATCTAAAAAAGATGCTATAAGGGAAAACACTTTTATATAAGGTTGTCTCTATATAATTATAGCGTTTTTGGTGTGTGCTGGAAAACTCTCCCTCTCTCTCCAAAGGGCTAGTGGGTCCTGTCCTCTATCAGAGCATTCCCTGTGTGTGTGCTGTGTGTCGGTACGTGTGTGTCGACATGTAGGAGGACGATGTTGGTGAGGAGGCGGAGCAATTGCCTGTAATGGTGATGTCACTCTCTAGGGAGTCGACACCGGAATGGATGGCTTATTTAGGGAATTACGTGATAATGTCAACACGCTGCAAGGTCGGTTGACGACATGAGACGGCCGACAAACAATTAGTACCGGTCCAGACGTCTCAAAAACACCGTCAGGGGTTTTAAAACGCCCGTTTACTTTAGTCGGTCGACACAGACACAGACAGGGACACTGAATCCAGTGTCGACGGTGAATAAACAAACGTATTCCTTATTAGGGCCACACGTTAAAGGCAATGAAGGAGGTGTTACATATTTCTGATACTACAAGTACCACAAAAGAGGGTATTATGTGGGATGTGAAAAAACTACCATAGTTTTTCCTGAATCAGATAAATTAAATAAAGTGTGTGATGATGCGTGGGTTCCCCCCGATAGAAAATTATGGGCGGTATACCCTTTCCCGCCAGAAGTTAGGGCGCGTTGGGAAACACCCCTTAGGGTGGATAAGGCGCTCACACGCTTATCAAAACAAGTGGCGGTACCGTCTATAGATAGGGCCGTCCTCAAGGTCCAGCTGACAGGAGGTTGGAAAATATCATAAAAAGTATATACACACATACTGGTGTTATACTGCGACCAGCGATCGCCTCAGCCTGGATGTGCAGAGCTGGGGTGGCTTGGTCGGATTCCCTGACTAAAAATATTGATACCCTTGACAGGGACAGTATTTTATTGACTATAGAGCATTTAAAGGATGCATTTCTATATATGCGAGATGCACAGAGGGATATTTGCACTCTGGCATCAAGAGTAAATGCGATGTCCATAACTGCCAGAAGATGTCATGGACACGACAGTGGTCAGGTGATGCAGATTCCAAACGGCACAAAGGTGTATTGCCGTATAAAGGAAGAGGAGTTATTTGGGGTCGGTCCATCGGACCTGGTGGCCACGGCAACTGCTGGAAAATCCACCGTTTTTACCCTAAGTCACATCTCTGCAGAAAAAGACACCGTCTTTTCAGCCTCAGTCCTTTCGTCCCTATAAGATCATATCTGCCCAGGGATAGAGGAAAGGGAAGAAGACTGCAGCAGGCAGCCCATTCCCAGGAACAGAAGCGTTCCACCGCTTCTGACAAGTTCTCAGCATGGCGCTGAGACCGTACAGGACCCCTGGATCCTACAAGTAGTATCCCAGGGGTACAGATTGGAATGTCGAGAAGTTTCCCCTTCGCAGGCTCCTGAAGTCTGCTTTACCAAGGTCTCCCTCCGACAAGGAGGCAGTATGGGAAAAAAAAAAAAAAAATTCACAAGCTGTATTCCCAGCAGGTGATAATTAAATTACCCCTCCTACTACAAGAAAAGGGGTATTATTCCACACTATATTGTGGTACTGAAGCCAGAAGGCTAGGTGAGACTTATTCTAAAAAATTTTTTTGAACACTTACAAAGGTTCAAATCAAGATGGAGTCGCTCAGAGCAGTGATAACGAACCAGGAAGAAGGGGACTATATAGTGTCCCGGGACATCAGGGATCCTTACCTCTATGTCCCAAATTTGCCCTTCTCACTAAGGGTACCTCAGGTTCGTGGTGCAAAACTGTCACTATCAGTTTCAGACGCTGCCGTTTGGATTGTCCACGGCACCCCGGGTCTTTACCAAGGTAATGGCCGAAATGATGATTCTTCTTCGAAGAAAAGGCGTCTTAATTATCCCTTACTTGGACGATCTCCTGATAAGGGCATAGTCCAGGGAACAGTTGGAGGTCGGAGTAGCACTATCTAGGATACTGCTACAACAGCACGGGTGGATTCTAAATATTCCAAAATCGCAGCTGATCCCGACGACACGTCTGCTGTGCCTAGGGATGATTCTGGACACAGTCCAGAAAAAGGTGTTTCTCCCGGAAGAGAAAGCCAGGGAGTTATCCGAGCTAGTCAGGAACCTCCTAAAAACAGTGCATCATTGCACAAGGGTCCTGGTAAAAATGGTGGCTTCCTACGAAGCAATTCCATTCGGCAGATTTCACGCAAGAACTTTTCAGTGGGATCTGCTGGACAAATGGTCCGGATCGCATCTTCAGATGCATCAGCGGATAACCCTATATCCAAGGACAAAGGTGTCTCTCCTGTGGTGGTTATAGAGTGCTCATCTTCTAGAGGGCCGCAGATTCGGCATTCAGGATTGGATGCTGGTGACCACGGAGCCCAGCCCGAGAGGCTGGGGAGCAGTCACACAAGGAAAAAATTTCCAGGGAGTGTGATCAAGTCTGGAGACTTTTCTCCACATAAATATACTGGAGCTAAGGGTAAATTTATAATGCTCTAAGCTTAGCAAGACCTCTGCTTCAAGGTCAGCCGGTATTGATCCAGTGGGAAAAACATCACGGCAGTCGCCCACGTAAACAGACAGGGCGACACAAGAAGCAGGAGGGCAATGGCAAAAACTGCAAGGACTTTTCGCTGGGCGGAAATTCATGTGATAGCACTGTCAGCAGTGTTTCATCCCGGGAATGGAAACTGGGAAGCAGACTTCCTCAGCAGGCACGACCTCCACCCGGGAGAGTGGAAACTTCATCGGGAAGTTTTTTCCACATGATTGTAAACCGTTGGGAAATACCAAAGGTGGACATGATGGCGTCCCGTCTGAACAAAAAACGGGACAGGTTTTGCGCCAGGTCAAGAGACCCTCAGGCAATAGCTGTGGACGTTCTGGTAACACCGTGGGTGTACCAGTCGGTGTATGTGTTCCCTCCTCTGCTTCTCATACCTAAGGTGCTGAGAATTATAAGACGTAGAGGAGTAAGAACTATACTCATGGCTCCGGATTGGCCAAGAAGGACTTGGTACCCGGAACTTCAAGAGATTCTTATGGCCTCTGCCGCTAAGAAGGGACTTGCTTCAGCAAGTACCATGTCTGTTCCAAGACTTACCGCAGCTGCGTTTGTCGGCATGGCGGTGGAAAGCCGGATCCTAAGGGAAAAAGGCATTCCGGAAGAGGTCATTCCTACCCTGGTCAAAGCCAGAAAGGAGGTGACCGCACAACATTATCACCACATGTGGCGAAAATATGTTGCGTGGTGTGAGGCCAGGAAGGCCCCACAAAGAAATTTCAACTCGGTCGTTTCCTGCATTTCCTGCAAACAGGAGTGTCTATGGGCCTCAAATTGGGGTCCATTAAGGTTCAAATTTCGGCCCTGTCGATTTTCTTCCAGAAAGAATTGGCTTCAGTTCCTGAAGTCCAGAAGTTTGTCAAGGGAGTATTGCATATACAACCCCCTTTTGTGCCTCCAGTGGCACTGTGGGATCTCAACGTAGTTCTGGGATTCCTCAAATCACATTGGTTTAAAACCAGTCAAATCTGTGGATTTGAAGCATCTCACATGAAAAGTGACCATGCTCTTGGCCCTGGCCTGGACCAGGCGAGTGTCAAATTGGTGTTTTTTTCTCAAAAAAGCCCATATCTGTTTGTCCATTCGGACAGGGCAGAGCTGCGGACTCGTCCCCAGTTCTCTCCCTAAGGTGGTGTCAGTGTTTCACCTGAACCAGCTTATTGTGGTGCCTTGCACCTACTAGGGACTTGGAGGACTCCAAGTTGCTAGATGTTGTCAGGGCCCTGAAAATATGTTCCAGGACGGCTGGAGTCAGGAAAACTGACTTGCTGTTATCCTGTATGCACCCAACAAACTGGGTGCTCTTGCTTCTAAGCAGACTATTGCTAGTTGGATGTGTAATACAATTCAGCTTGCACATTCTGTGGCAGGCCTGCCACAGCCAAAATATGTAAATGCCCATTCCACAAGGAAGGTGGGCTCATCTTGGGCGGCTGCCCGAGGGGTCTCGGCTTTACAACTTTGCCGAGCAGCTACTTGGTCAGGGGCAAACACGTTTGCTAAATTCTACAAATTTGATACCCTGGCTAAGGAGGACCTGGAGTTCTCTCATTCGGTGCTGCAGAGTCATCCGCACTCTCCCGCCCGTTTGGGAGCTTTGGTATAATCCCCATGGTCCTTTCAGGAACCCCAGCATCCACTAGGACGATAGAGAAAATAAGAATTTACTTACCGATAATTCTATTTCTCGGAGTCCGTAGTGGATGCTGGGCGCCCATCCCAAGTGCGGATTATTCTCCAATACTTGTACATAGTTACAAAAATCGGGTTATTATTGTTGTGAGCCATCTTTTCAGAGGCTCCTCTGTTATCATACTGTTAACTGGGTTTAGATCACAAGTTGTACGGTGTGATTGGTGTGGCTGGTATGAGTCTTACCCGGGATTCAAAATTCCTCCCTTATTGTGTACGCTCGTCCGGGCACAGTACCTAACTGGCTTGGAGGAGGGTCATAGGGGGAGGAGCCAGTGCACACCACCTGATCGGAAAGCTTTACTTTTGTGCCCTGTCTCCTGCGGAGCCGCTATTCCCCATGGTCCTTTCAGGAACCCCAGCATCCACTACGGACTCCGAGAAATAGAATTATCGGTAAGTAAATTCTTATTATTCTAGTTAATGGAGTTGGGGGGGTGTTTTTTTTTTTTGTTTTTTTTTGGGGGGGGGGGGAGAATCTTTGTTCCACATGTCCCCAAAATTGCATTTTTATTTTTTGTATTCATATTATGTAAATAGCTGTTAAAGTATAATTTTATTAACAAATCTGCGTATGTTTTTAAAAATTTGTAAGTGATCTGGGTTTAAATAACTTTATGTAGTAATTTGCAGTTTTTGGGAAAAATATTGACCAGTTAAAGTGATCAGAATCTGTTCTTCTTGCAGGTGGAGTTCCAGTTCCCACCGTATGTGTCAGAAGGTGCCAGAGATCTCGTTTCAAGACTGCTGAAGCACAACCCAAACCATAGACTGCCCCTGAAAGATGTTCTTGAGCATCCCTGGGTTATACAAAATTCTAAGCATTCTAAGACTGTGGAGAGTAATGCACAAAAAGATCTATGAGTGGATAGGGACTGTGGGCGTCATGACATGGCTTCCAGTAGCAAATGTTTTTCAAACTTTAACAGTAATTCTTATAATCTTCACTCATAATATCTACTCCCACATCCCCTAGCGTGACCGGAATGACCATAAATCTATATACCATACATTGAATGTTAAAATAACGCTCCTGTTGATCAGATTATGGTAAATTCAAAATGGAGAGTTAGAATTTAAACATGTTTTAAAGTGGAAAGCTGTATTCTGGGTTGGGTTGACTGGTGCAATAGCGATACGAATGCCTTGATGTATTTATTTAGGCTGCTGCTGCAGTCTTCAACAGTTGCTTGAATCTGTGAATAGGTCATTGGATCTACTACGTGTATATATGTTTAAAAATTGTTTCTCTTTTTAATGTGTTATGTCTCCTTTTATTCTGGCTATTTGTAAAAGGTAACTTTTCAAATTTAAAATAAAATTATTTGTTTTGAGGTGTTTTTGTTCTCCAGTCAGTGTAAAAAGGTATTGGGGGAATATGACAAGCTTCAGGAACTGACCCAAGATTCTAGCTCTTTTCATCTTATTGTAGCTATCCCTCTATACTAGGGCTCGACATCACAGGAGCCAGGTTGCCATGGCCCTTAGATTTTGCTGCCTGGCTACCAGATAATGGAGGGAGGAAGCAGATCCTCTGCAGGCCCATCGGAGATTCGTAGGTGTGCCTGTACTGTATTGTGGTGGGCATTTCATGCACAGGACAGCATGCACTGAGTATCCTTCCTTCCTGACCTGTGCCTGTTCATCCCATCCTGCAATGTCTTTTAACTTTGTCTGCATAGAGCTCTCTGATAAGAGGGTCTATGTGTGGCCAGGGATTCCATGTCGTCGTCCCCCCCCCCCCCCCCCCCCCGAGCCAGAAGATTGAAGCCGGGTGAGTATGAAAAGATCAGAAGACTACAGAAGACGGCGTTTGAGGTACCGCGCTGCGCGCCATGCTCCCACACTGATCACGGCACTGCAGGGGGGGCAGCATGGGAGACCTCACACAGCACTGGCATAGGATATGTTAAGGGACCCCCGCCAGTATAAAGATTTTTTGAGTGGGACTGAAGCGTGCCATATAGTAGGCGGGGCTTAGCCGCACAGCTCTGACCGCCATTTTTCTCTTCACAGAAGGCTGCAGAGACGCTGGCCCTGACCTCCACACTGCTGTGACAGTAATAGGGTGCAAAATGGGGGGGCACTAGTGATAGGTGATTTATTATATATGTAAAAAGCGCTAGCAGGTCTGGGCAGTCTTCAGTACCGGGATAGGCGCTGGGTGTGAGCTGGCAGAACTCTCTCTGGCAGGCTTTATTGTGGGTCTGTCTCCTATAGCCCCAGTGTGATTGTGGCTGTCGGTACGTGTGTCGACATGTCTGAGGCTGAATGCTCTTCCCAGGAGGAGGCTGGTGTGGGGACAGACAGTTCTGTGAGTGACTGTCAGCACCGCCGACGGATGATTGGGTCAATATGTTAAGTGTGTTAAACGCAAATGTGACTAAGTTGGCTAAGAGATTTGATAAATCTGAGTCTAAGAACCAGACATGGAGGAAATCCATGGAAGATGCTTTGCATGTTTGTGACCCCGAAGGGGTCTGTGCCTGTGACATTTACCCAGATAGCAGATACAGATACGGACTCCAGTGTCGACTATTGTGATGGCAGATTACATCCGAAACTGGCTAAGAGTATTCAGTACATGATTGTGGCGATAAAAGACGTATTACATATCACTGAGGACCCTGCTGTTCCTGATACTAGGGTCTGTATGTTTAAAGGAAAAAAAACCTGAGGTAACGTTTCCTCCCTCTAATGAGCTGAACGCACTTTTTGAAAAAGCTTGGGAAAATTTTGACAAAAAGATACATGTTCCCAAAAGAATTCCGATGGCATATCCGTTCCCCTCTGGGGACAGGGAAAGGTGGGAGTCAATACCCACGGTAGACAAAACTTTATCGCGTCTATCCAAAAAGGTAGCGCTTCCGTCCCCGGACACGGCAGCCCTAAAGGATCCTGCGGATCGTAAGCAGGAAAATACCCTGAAATCCATTTATGTCACTACAGGGTCGCTACTCAGGCCTGCCGTTGCTTCGGCATGGGTGAGTAGCGCTGTTGAGAAGTGGGCAGATAACTTGTCCTCTGAGGTAGATACCCTAGACAGGGATAGTGTGATTTTGACTTTGGGTCACATCAAGGATGCTGCAGCATATTTAAAAGAAGCTCTAAGGGATATTGGCCTTTTGGGATCAAGGGCCAATGCCATGGCAGTCTCTGCAAGGAGAGCATTGTGGATTCATCAATGGAATGCTGATGCTGACTCTAAGAAGGCAATGGCGTCTCTACCGTTTAACGGTAAGGTCTTGTTTGGCGACGGCCTCACTGACCTGGTGTCTACGGCTACCGCGGGTAAGTCATCTTTTTTACCTTATGTTCCTGCACAGCAGAAGAAATCGCCTCACTATCAGATGCAGTCCTTTCGGCCCAACAAATTCAAAAAAGGACGTAGGCCCTCCTTCCTTGCTGCGAGGGGGAGAGGAAGGGGAAAAAGGTCATAGGCTGTAGCAAGTTCCCAGGAGCAGAAGTCCTCTCCGGCTTCTACCAAATCCACCGCATGACGCTGGGGCTTCTCTGCGGGAGTCCGCTCCAGTGGGGGCACGGCTCAAACTCTTCAGTCAGGTCTGGGTGCACTCGGACCTGGGTCCTTGGATAGTAGATATAGTAACCCAAGGGTACAAGTTAGTTTCAAGACGTGCCCCCTCACCGATTTTTCAAATCTGCCTTGCCAGCTTCTCTTCCAGAAAGGGAGATAGTAAGCGCAGCAATACTAAAGTTGTGTCAAAATCAAGTGATTGTCATGGTACCCCCGTATGAACAGGGGGAAGGTTTTTATTCGAGCCTGTTCATGGTCCCGAAGCTGGATGGCTCAGACCAATTCTAAACCTAAAATCCCTCAATTTCTTTCTAAAAAAATTCAAGTTCAAGATGGAGTCTCTACGAGCAGTGATCTCCAGTCTGGAGGAGGGGGATTTTATGGTGTCGGTCGACATAAAAGATGCCTACTTACATGTTCCCATTTATCCTCCACATCAGGCTTACCTGAGATATGCTGTGCAGGATTGTCATTACAGATTTCAGACGTTGCTGTTTGGTCTGTCCACGGCTCCGAGGATTTTCACCAAGGTAATGGCGGAAATTATGGTTCTCCTGCGAAAGCAGGGAATCGCAATTACCCCGTATTTGGACGATCTCATAAAGGCAAGGTCCAAGGAGAAATTGTTGAAGAATGTTGCTCTTTCACTGACTATTCTGCAACAACACGGTTGGCTCCTAAATTTGCCAAAATTACAGTTGGATCCAACGACGCGGCTGTCGGTCCTGGGTATGATTCTGGATACAGAATTGCAGAGTTTTTCTTCCAGTGGAAAAAGCTTTGGAAATACAGAACATGGTGAAGCAGATTCTGAAACCAGCAATGGTCAGTTCTTCACTGCACTCGGTTGCTGGGGAAGATGGTGGCGGCCTACGAGGCCATTCCGTATGGCAGGTTCCATGCCAGGGTGTTTCAGTGGAACCTGCTGGACCAGTGGTCCGGGTCTCACCTGGACATGCACCGCAAAATAATTCTATCTCCCAGGACAAGAATTTCCCTTCTGTGGTGGCTGCACAGTTCTCACCTTCTGGAGGGACGCAGGTTCGGGATTCAGGATTGGATCCTGGTGACCACGGATGCAAGCCTCCGAGGCAGGGGAGCAGTCACACAGGGAAGAAACTTTCAGGGAAAGTGGTCAAGTCAGGAAGCTTGTCTACACATAAACATTCTGGAATTAAGAGCCATCCACAACGGCATACTGCAAGCAGAACATCATCTTCGACGTCTACCGGTCTTGATTCAGTCAGACAACCTGACAGCAGTGGCGTACATAAACCGCCAAGGCGGAACAAAGAGCAGAGCGGCGATGGCTGAGGCCACGAAGATTCTTCGCTGGGCGGAAAGACATGCTAGCGCTCTGGCAGCGGTCTTCATTCCAGGAGTGGACAACTGGGAAGCAGACTTCCTCAACAGGCATGATCTCCATCCAGGAGAGTGGGGTCTTCATCAAGAGGTCTTTGCAGAAGTGACAAGTCGTTGGGGAGTTCCTCAAGTGGACATGATGGCTTCCCGCCTCAACAAGAAACTTCAGAGATATTGTTCCAGGTCAAGAGACCCTGAGGCGATAGCGGTGGACACCCTAGTGACACCGTGGGTGTTTCAGTCGGTCTATGTGTTCCCTCCACTTCCACTCATTCCAAAGGTGATAAAAACTTTAAGAACAACAAGGGTTCAGGCGATCCTCTTTGTTACAGATTGGCCAAAAAGGGCCTGGTATCCAGATCTTCAGGAGTTGCTCATAGAAGATCCCTGGCCTCTTCCTCTTCGGGAGGACCTGTTGCAACAGGGGCCGTGCGTGTATCAGGACTTACCACGGCTGCGTTTGAGGGCGTGGCGGTTGAACGACAAATCCTAGCCCGAAAGGGTATTCCCAGTGAAGTAATTCCTACACTACTTCAGGCTAGAAAAGAAGTAACGGCAAAGCATTACCACCGTATTTGGAAAAAATGTGTCTTGGTGTGAATCCAAGAAGGCTCCTACAGAAGAATTTCACGTGGGGCGGTTGCTCCATTTCCTACAAGCAGGTGTGGATGCGGGCCTAAAGTTAGGCTCTATTAAAGTACAGATTTCGGCCTTGTCTCTTTTTTCAAAAATAATTGGCCTCCCTTCCAGAAGTTCAGACCTTTTGTAAAAGGTGTGCTGCACATCCAACCTTTCTTTGTGCTCCCAGTGGCACCATGGGACCTTAATGTGGTGTTGTGATTGCAAGAATTGCATTGGCTTGTTCCTTTGTGCAAGGTTGAGTTAAAATTCCTTACTTGGAACGTGGTCATGTTGTTGGCCTTGGCGTCTGCAAGGAGAGTGTCAGTTGGCGGCTTTGTCTCACAAAAGCCCCTATTTGATTTTCCATGCTGATAGAGCGGAGTTGAGAACTCATCAGCAATTTCTGCTAATTGTGGTGTCAGTGGCTACTGACGCCTTGGCGGAGTCAAAGTCTCTCGATGTGGTCAGAGCTTTGAAAATCTATGTCGCCAGAACGGCGCAGATTAGGAAAACAGAGGCTCTGTTTGTCCTGTGGGCTCCCAACAAGATTGGGGCTCCTGCTTCTAAGCAGACTATTGCGCGCTGGATTTGTAATACGATTCAGCAGGCTCATTCTAACGCAGGATTGAAATTACCGAAATCGGTGAAAGCCCATTCTATCAGGAAGGTGGGCTCATCCTGGGCGGATACCCGGGGGGGTCTCGCCGTTACAACTTTGCCGAGCTGCTACTTGGTCGGGTTCAAACACCTTTGCAAAGTTTTACAAGTTTTATACCCTGGCTGAGGAGGACCTCTTGTTTGGTCAATCGGTGCTGCAGCGTCATCCGCGCACTCCCGCCCGTTCTAGAGCTTTGGTATAAACACCATGGTTCTTGAAGCATCCTCTAGGACGTATGAGAAAATAGGATTTCTCTTACGTCCCTAGAGCAGGCCTGTCCAACCTGCGGCCCTCCAGCTGTTGTGAAACTACAATTCCCAGCATGCACTGCCACAGTTTTGCGGTCAGGAAATGCTAAAACTGTGGCAGGGTATGCTGGGATGTATAGTTTCACAACAGCTGGAGGGCCGCAGGTTGGACTGGCCTGTCCTAGAGGATGCTGGGGACTCCGTAAGGACCATGGGGAATAGACTGGCTCCGCAGGAGACATGGGCACTAAAAAAAACTTTATGGTATGGGTGTGCACTGGCTCCTCCCTCTATGCCCCTCCTCCAGACCTCAGTTTAATACGGTGCACAGAGGAGATTGGGTGCACTACAGGGAGCTCTCCTGAGCTTTCTGAAAGAAAGTATTTTGTTAGGTTTTTAATTTTCAGGGAGACCTGCTGGCAACAGGCTCCCTGCATCGTGGGACTGAGGGGAGAGAGAAGCAGATATTTAAATGCTAGGCTCTGCTTCTTAGGCTACTGGACACCATTAGCTCCAGAGGGAGTCGCCTAGCGGTTCGTCCCGGGGCCGCGCAGCCGTCGTCCTCGCAGAGTCGGAGGATAGAAGCCGGGTGAGTATAGGAAGACAGAAGACTTCAGATCTTCAGTGAGGTAACGCTGCGCGCCATTGCTCCCACACAGATCACACACAGCGGACACTGTTGGGTGCGGGGGGGGCGCCCGCCCGCCCTGGGCAGCAATGTATACCTCTAGGACTGGCTATAAGTGTGTGTATATATACACTAATTTGTGTTGTTTTTAGAGTATCCCCGCCAGTTTTGTTTAAAAGAGCGGGACCGAAGCCTGCCACTGAGGGGGCAGGGCTTCTCCTCAGCACTCACCAGCGCCATTTTCTCCACAGCACACGCTGAGAAGCTGGCTCCCCGGATTCTCCCTTGCTGATCACCGGTGACAGAGGGTTTTAAAGAAGAGGGGGGGGGGGGCACATAATTTGGCGCAGTGAATATATAAAGAGCGCTGTATCTGGGTAATTTTTTCCAGGGTTATTGGCGCTGGGTGTGTGCTGGCATACTCTCTCTCTCTCCAAAGGGCCTTGTGTGGGAACTGTCTCTAGATTAGACCTTTCCCTGAGTGTGTGGTGTCGGTACGTGCGTGTCGGCATGTCTGAAGCGGAAGGCTCTCCTAGGGATGAGGTGGAGCGCATGTGTGGTGTTTCCGTCGGCAACGCTGACACATGACTGGATGGATATGTGGAATATTTTAAATGCAAATGTGAATTTATTGCGCAAACGTTTGGACAAAGCAGAGTACAGGGACACTACAGAGGGTCATACCCTGCCTTTCCCTATGTCACAGGGGCCTTCTGGGTCTCAAAAACGCCCACTTTCTCCAGTAGTAGACACTGATACCGACACGGATTCTGAATCCAGTGTCGATTATGATGATGCGAGGTTGCAGCCAAAATTGGCAAAGAGTATTCATTATATGATTATTGCTATAAAGGATGTGCTGCATTTTATAGATGACCCTGCGGTGCCTAATCCAAAGATCCACATGTTTAAAGAAAAGAAGCCTGAGGTTACTTTTCCACCTTCTTTTGAATTAAATGAGTTATTTGAAAGGGCTTGGAAAACTCCAGACAAGAAACTGCAGATTCCCAAAAGGATTCTTATGGTGTATCTTTTCCCGATCAAGGACAGGCTACGGTGGGAATCCTCCCCAAGGGTGGACAAAGCGTTGACGCGCCTTTCCAAAAAGGTGGCGCTGCCGTCTCAGGACACCGCTGCCCTCAGGGATCCTGCTGATCGCAAGCAGGAAACTACCTTGATCAATTTACACACATACCGGTACGTTACTCAGGCCGGCGATGGGTTTGTAGTGCTGTAATAGCGTGGACCGATACCTTATCTGCTGATATGGATACGATGGATAAGGAAACTATTTTATTGACCCTGGACCATATTAAGGATGTGGTCCTTTATATGAGAGAGGCTCAGAGGGATGTAGGCATACTGGGGTCTAGAGCGAACGTTATGGTTATTTCTGCCAGGCGAGCACTGTGGACCCGATAGTGGACGGGTGATGCTGAATCGAAACGGCATATGGAGGTTTTGTCTTACAAGGGTGAGGAATTGTTTGGGGAAGGTCTCGCGGACCTAGATTCCACGGCTACTGCAGGTAAATCATCTTTTTTATCTTATGTTTCCTCACAGCCTAAGAAAGCGCCACATTATCAGATGCAATCCTTTCGGTCGCATAAATTCAAGAGAGCTCGGGGATCTTCCTTTCTTGCCAGAGGTAAGGGCAAGGGGAAAAAGCTGCCAGCTACAGCCAGTTCCCAGGAACAGAAGTCCTCCCTGGCTTCTACTAAAATCCACCGCATGACGCTGGGGCTCCGCGGGAGGGGGCTCCTGTGGGGGCACGTCTTTGTCTTTTCAGCCAGGTCTGGGTTCACTCTCAGGTGGAGCCCTGGGCAATAGACATTGTTTCCCAGGAGTACAAGCTGGAATTCGAAGAGGTGCCTCCTCGCCGGTTTTTCAAATCTGCACTGCTGACTTCTTCCCCAGAGAGGGAGGTAGTTTTAGCAGCAATTCAAAAGTTGTGCCTTCAACAAGTGGTGATCAAAGTTCCCCTGCTGCAGCGGGGGATGAGCTATTACTCAACCCTGTTTGTGGTCCTGAAACCGGACGGTTCGATCAGACCCATTCTGAATTTAAAATCCTTAAACCTATACTTAGAGGTTCAAGTTCAAGATGGAATCGCTCAGAGCGGTCATCGCAAGTCTGGAAGGGGGAGATTATAAGGTGTCCCTAGACATAAAAGATGCATACCTTCATGTCCCCATTTATCAACCTCATGAGACGTTCCTGAGATTTGTGGTGCAGGATTATCATTACCAATTTCAGACGTTGCCATTTGGGCTTTCCACGGCCCTGAGGATTTTTACCAAATTAATGGCAGAGATGATGGTGCAAGCAGGGTGTCACAATTATCCCATACTTGGACGATCTCCTGATAAGAGCGAGATCGAGAGAACACCTGAGGGTGTTGCAACAACACGGTTGGATTCTAAATCTATCAAAGTCACAGTTAGTTCTAACGACCCGATTGCCTTTCTTAGGCATGATTCTGGACACGGAACAAAAGAGGGTTTTTCTCCCGATGGAAAAGGCCCAGGAACTTCAGAGCTTGGTCAGGGACCTGTTAAAGCCAGACAGGGTGTCGGTACATCACTGCACTCGAGTGCTGGGAAAAATGGTGGCATCTTACGAGGCCATTCCATTCGGCAGGTTCCATGCCAGGACTTTTCAGTGGGACCTTCTGGACAAGTGGTCCGGGTCACATCTACAGATTCATCAGATGATCCGCCTGTCCCCCAGGGCCAGGGTATCTCTCCTGTGGTGGCTGTAGAGTGCTCACCTTCTAGAGGGTCACAGGTTCGGCATTCAGGACTGGGTTCTAGTGACCATGGACGCGAGCCTCCGAGGATGGGTAGCAGTCACACAGGGAAGAAACTTCCAAGGTCTGTGGTCAAGCCAGGAGGCTTGTCTACACATCAACGTTCTGGAATTAAGGGCCATATACAACGGCCTTCGTCAGGCAGAGACCTTACTTCGAGGTCTACCGGTTCTGATTCAGTCAGACAACATCACAGCAGTGGCTCATGTAAACCGCCAAGGCTGCACAAGGAGCAGAGTGACAATGGCAGAAGCCTCAAAGTTTCTTCGATGGGCGGAGAGTCATGTAAGCGCTCTTCATTCCGGGAGTGGACAACTGGGAAGCAGACACGATCTGCATCCAGGAGAGTGGGGACTTCATCAGGAAGTCTTTGCAGAGATTGCAAGTCAGTGGGGACTGCCTCAAATAGACATGATGGCTTCACACCTCAACAAAAAACTTCTGAGATAGTGCACCAGGTCAAGGGACCCTCAGGTGGTTGCAGTGGACGCACTGGTACCTTGGGACCTTAACATGGTGTTATGGTTTCTTAAGTCTCACTGGTTTGAACCTCTTCAAACAGTTGAATTGAAGTATCTCACTTGGATAGTGGTCATGTTATTGGCCTTGGCTTCGGCGCAGCGAGTGTCAGAGTTGGCGGCTTTGTCTCACAAAAGCCCTTATCTGATTTTCCATGTGGATAGAGAGGAGTTGCGGACTCGTCCTCAATTTTTGCCTAAGGTGGTTTCTTCTTTTCATATGAACCAACCTATTGTGGTGCCTGTGGCTACAAGGGACGTGGAGGATTCAGTCCCTAGATGTGGTCAGGGCATTGAAAATTTATGTGGCCAGAACGTCTCGGGTTAGGAAAACAGAGGCCCTTGTTGATCCTGTATGCAGCCAACAAGGTTGGCGCTCCTGCGTCTAAGCAGACTATTGCTCGCTGGATCTGTAACACTATTCAGCAGGCTTATTCCACGGCTGGATTGCCATTACCGAATTCGGTAAAGGCCCATTCCACTAGGAAGGTGGGCTCTACTTGGGCGGCTCGGCATTACAACTTTGCCGAGCTATGACTTGGTCGGGTACAAACAGTTTTGCAAAATTCTACACGTTTGATACCCTGGCTGATGAGGACCTAATGTTTGCTCATTCGGTGCTGCAGAGTCATCCGCACTCTACCGCCCGTTTTGGAGCTTTGGTATAATCCCCATGATCCTTACGGAGTCCCCAGCATTCTCTAGGACGTAAGAGAAAATAAGATTTTGAACCTACCGGTAAATCTTTTTCTCCTAGTCCGTAGAGGATGCTGGGCGCCCGTCCCAGTGCGGACAACATCCTGCAAGACTTGTATATAGTTGTTGCTTACATAAGGGTTATGTTTCAGTTGGATCAGTTTTGGACTGATACTGGTTTTGTTTCATACTGTTGACTGGTTCGTATATTCCATGTTATACGGTGTGGCTGGTATGAATCTTGCCCTTGGATTTCCAAAATCCTTTCCTCGTACTGTCCGTCTCCTCTGGGCACAGTTTCTCTAACTGAGGTCTGGAGGAGGGCATAGAGGGAGGAGCCAGTGCACACCCATACCTAAAGTTCTTTTTTAGTGCCCATGTCTCCTGCGGAGCCAGTCTATTCCCCATGGTCCTTACGGAGTCCCAAGCATCCTCTACGGACTAGGAGAAAAATATTTACCGGTAGGTTTAAAATCTTATTTTTAATACCTACTGGTAAATCCTTTTCTCTTAGTCTGTAGAGGACCCTGGGCGCCTGTCCCAGTGCGGGTTGTATCTGCAGTTTGCTTATTGTTACACTCATGTTACGTTGAGTTTAGTCAATCTGTGACTGTTGTTGGTCATGCCGTTGCATGCGTTGTTGTTGAATGCTATGTTGTACGGCGTGTTAGTGGTGTGAGCTGGTATGTATCTCACCTTATACCCCTTTTCTACTTACGAGCACGGGTCGCAGCCGGGAGCCTGACACGGGAGCTGCCCCCTGCTGCGACCCGTGCTCGGCCCCTTTCCCATCAGCAGTCACAACCCGGCATATGCCGGGTTGGTGACGCTTCTAGTGACGCGGCAGGGGCGGCGCAGGGAAATCACATGATCTCCCAGCGCCGCCCTTCCATACAGTGTAAACGGGAGCCGTGTCGCATCGACACGGCTCCCGTTTACACTACATCCCTACCCGGATCATTCCCGTGTCCTACCCAGGTAAATAGCCGGGTAGGATTCACGGGTCACTTGATCTGGGTTTACCCTTTTCCACTTGCAGAAAACACGGGTAAATGCACGCCCCCCCCGTGCATTTACCCGTGTTTTTTGAGTTAGTGGAAAAGGGGTATTAGTTTAAAATAATTCAATAAATCCTTTTCCTCGAAATGTCTGTCTCCCTGGGCACAGTTCCTATAACTGGAGTCTGGAGGAGGGGCATAGAGGGAGGAGCCAGTTCACACCCATTCAAAGTCTTATAGTGTGCCCATGTCTCCTGCGGATCCTGTCTATACCCATGGTTCTTGAAGCATCCCCAGCATCCTCTACAGACTAAGAGAAAAGGATTTACTGGTAGGTATTAAAATCCTATTTTTCTCTAACGTCCTAGTGGATGCTGGGGACTCCGAAAGGACCATGGGGAATAGCGGCTCCGCAGGAGACTGGGCACAAAGTAAAAGCTTTAGGACTAGCTGGTGTGCACTGGCTCCTCCCCCTATGACCCTCCTCCAAGCCTCAGTTAAGATTTTGTGCCCGAACGAGAAGGGTGCAATCTAGGTGGCTCTCCTGAGCTGCTTAGAGTAAAAGTTTAAATAGGTTTTTTATTTTCAGTGAGACCTGCTGGCAACAGGCTCACTGCATCGAGGGACTAAGGGGAGAAGAAGCGAACTCACCTGCGTGCAGAGTGGATTGGGCTTCTTAGGCTACTGGACATTAGCTCCAGAGGGACGATCACAGGCCCAGCCATGGATGGGTCCCGGAGCCGCGCCGCCGGCCCCCTTACAGATGCTGAAGCAAGAAGAGGTCCATAAATCGGCGGCAGAAGACTTTCCTGTCTTCATAAGGTAGCGCACAGCACTGCAGCTGTGCGCCATTGCTCTCAGCACACTTAACACTTCGGTCACTGAGGGTGCAGGACGCTGGGGGGGGCGCCCTGGGAAGCAATGAATTTACCTTATTTGGCAAAAAATACATCACATATAGCTCCTGGGCTATATGGATGTATTTAACCCCTGCCAGTTTTCCAGAGAAAAGCGGGAGAAGAGCCCGCCGTGAAGGGGGCGGGGCCTATCTCCTCAGCACACAGCGCCATTTTTCCCACACAGCTCCGCTGGTAGGAAGGCTCCCAGAATCTCTCCTGCATCCTGCAACTACAGAAACAGGGTAAAAAAGAGAGGGGGGCACTTATTTGGCAAAATAACAGATATAAGCAGCTATAAGGGATAGACACTTATTGTAAGGTTGTCCCTATACATATATAGCGCTCTGGTGTGTGCTGGCAAACTCTCCCTCTGTCTCCCCAAGGGGCTAAGTGGGTCCTGTCCTCTATCAGAGCATTCCCTGTGTGTGTGCTGTGTCGGTACGTTTGTGTCGACATGTATGAGGAGAAAAATGATGTGGAGACGGAGCAGAGTGTCTGTAACAGTGATGTCACCCCCTAGGGGGTCGACACCTGAGTGGATGTACTGTTGAAAATTACGTGACAGTGTCAGCTCTATATAAAAAAACAGTGGTTGACATGAGACAGCCGGCTACTCAGCTTGTGCCTGTCCAGACGTCTCATAGGCCGTCAGGCAGATGGCAGATACAGACGCCGACACGGATACTGACTCCTGTGTCGACGGTGAAGAGACAACCGTGATTTCCAGTAGGGCCACACGTTACATGATTGAGACAATGGAAAATGTTTTATACATTTCTGATAATACGAGTACCACCAAAAAAGGGGTATTATGTTCGGTGAGGGAAAAACTACCTGTAGTTTTCCTGAATCTGAGAAATAAAATGAGGTGTGTGATGATGCGTGGGTTTCCCCCCGATAACAATTAATAATTTCTTAAAAAGTATTGGCTGCATACCCTTTCCTGCCAGAGGTTAGGATGCATTGGGAAACACCCCCTAGGGGGGATAAGGCGCTCACACGCTTGTAAGAACAAGGGCTCTACCCTCTCATGAGATGGCCGCCCTTAAGGATCCTGCTGATAGAAAGCAGGAGGGTATCCAAAAAAGGTATTTACACACATACTGGTGTTATACTGCGACCAGCTATCGCCTCAGCCTGGAGGTGCAGTGCTGGGTTGGCATGGTCGGATTCCCTGATTGGAAATATTGATATCCTAGATAAGGATAGTATATTATTGCCTATAGAGCATTTAAAAGATGCATTTCTATATATGCATGATGCACAGCGGAATAATTGCCGACTGGCATCAAGTATAAGTGCGTTGTCCAATTCTACCAGTAAAATGGTCAGGTGATGCGGATTCCAAACGGCATTTGGAAGTATTGCCTTTGAAAGGGGATATTTGGGGTCGGTCTTTTAGACCTGGTGGCCACGGCAACAGCTGGGAAATCCACGTTTGTACCCCAGGTCGCCTCTCAAAATAAGACGCCGTACTATCAGGCGCAGTCCTTTGTTGGCAAGCGGACAAAAGGTTCCTCTTTTCTGCTCGTGACAGAGGGAGAGGAAAAAGGCTGCAGAGATCAGCCAGTTCCCAGGAACAGAAACCCTTTCCCGCCTCTGCCAAGCCCTCAGTATGACGCTAGGGCTTTACAAGCTCAGGCACGGTGGGGGCCCGTTCTCAATGAATTTCAGTGCGCAGTGGGCTCTCTCGCAAGTAGACCCCTGGATCCTTCAGGTAATATCTCAGGGGTACATATTGGAATTCGAGACGTCTCCCCCTCGCCGTTTCCAAAAGTCGACTTTACCGACGTCTCCCTCTGACAGGGAGGCAGTTTTGGAAGCCATTCACAAGCTGTATTCCCAGCAGGTGATAATCAAGGTACCCCTCCTGCAACAGGGAACGGGGTATTATTCCACTCTATTGTGGTACCGAAGCCAGACGGCTCGGTGAGACCGATTCTAAAATCTTTGAACACTTACATACAGAGGTTCAAATTCAAGATTGAGTCACTCAGAGCAGTGATTGCGAACCTGGAAGAAGGGGACTACATGATGTCTCGGGACATCAAGGATGCTTACCTTCATGTCAAAATTTACCCTTCTCACCAAGGGTACCTCAGGTTTATAGTACAGAACTGTCACTATCCGTTCAGACGCTGCCGTAGGGATGGTCCACGGCACCCCGGGTCTTTACCAAGGTAATGGCCGAAATGATGATATTCCTTCGAAGGAAGGGAATTTTAGTTATCCCTTACTTGGACGATTCCCTGATAAGGGTAAGATCCAGGGAACAGTTGGAGGTCAGTGTAGCACTATCTCAGGTAGTGTTGCGGCAGCACGATTGGATTCTCAATATTCCAAAATCGCACCTGGTTCCGACGACGTGTCTTCTGTTCCTAGGGATGATCCTGGACACAGTCCAGAAAAAGGTGTTTCTCCCGGAGGAGAAAGCCAGGGAGTTATCCGAGCTAGTCAGGAACCTCCTCAAACCGAGCCAAGTCTCAGTGCATCAATGCACAAGGGTTCTGGGTAAAATGGTGGCTTCCTACGAAGCAATCCCATTCGGCAGATTCCACGCAAGAACTTTCCAGTGGGACCTGCTGGACAAATGGTCCGGGTCGCATCTTCAGATGCATCAGCGGATAACCCTGTCACCAAGGAAAAGGGTGTCCCTCCTGTGGTGGTTGCAGAGTGCTCATCTTCTAGAGGGCCGCAGATTCGGCATTCAGGACTGGGTCCTGGTAACCACGGATGCCAGCCTGCGAGGCTGGGGAGCAGTCGCACAGGGAAGGAATATCCAGGACTTATGGTCAAGCCTGGAGACATCACTTCACATAAATATCCTGAAGCTAAGGGACATTTACAATGCTCTAAGCTTAGCAAGACCTCTGCTTCAAGGACAGCCGGTGTTGATCCAGTCGGACAACATCACGGCAGTCACCCACGTAAACAGACAGGGTGGCACAAGAAGCAGAAGGGCAATGACAGAAGCTGCAAGGATTCTTCGCTGGGCGGAAAATCATGGGATAGCACTGTCAGCAGAATTGATTCCGGGAGTGGACAACTGGGAAGCAGACTTCCTCAGCACGACCTCCACCCGGGAGAGTGGGGACTTCACCCAGAAGTCTTCCACATGATTATAAACCGTTGGGAAAAAACTCGACAGGTATTGCGCCAGGTCAAGGGACCCTCAGGCAATAGCTGTAGACGGTCTGGTAACACTGTGGGTGTGCCAGTCAGTGTATGTGTTCCCTCCTCTGCCTCTCATACCCAAGGTACTGAGATTGATAAGATGGAGAGGAGTAAGCACTATATTCATGGCTCCGGATTGGCCAAGAAGGACTTGGTAACCAGAACTTCAAGAGATGCTCACGGAGGATCCGTGGCCTCTACCTCTAAGAAGGGACCTGCTCCAACAAGGACCCTGTCTGTTCCAAGACTTACCGCGGCTGCGTTTGACGGCATGGCGGTTGAACGCCGGATCCTGAAGGAAAAAAAAAGGCATTCCGGATGAAGTCATCCCTATCCTGATCAAAGCCAGGAAGGATGTAACCGCAAAACATTGTCGCCGCATTTGGTGAAAATATGTTGCGTGGTGCGAGGCCAGTAAGGCCCGACGGAGGAAATTCAACTGGGTCGATTCCTACATTCCTGCAAACAGGAGTGTCTATGGGCCTGAAATTGGGGTCCATTAAGGTTCAAATTTCGGCCCTGTCAATTTTCTTCCAAAAGGAACTAGCTTCAGTCCCTGAAGTTCAGACGTTTGTAAAAGGGGTACTGCATATACAGCCTCCTTTTGTGCCTCCAGTGGCACTTTGGGATCTCAATGTAGTTTTTTGGGTTCCAAAAGTCACATTGGTTTGAACCACTTAAATCTGTGGAGTTAAAATATCTCACATGGAAAGTGGTCATGCTGTTGGCCCTGGCCTGGGCCAGGCGTGTGTCAGAATTGGCGGCTTTATCCTGTAAAAGCCCTGTCAAAGTCAGAAAAATATCTCTATGCACACTGCCATATTTGCACCTCACACAGGTCTGCGCTGCGCATGCGTGCGCTCTCCCGTGCGTGCGCATACTCGCTGTTGCGGGCACCCGCGGGCGCGCGGTATGTGCATTTACGGTAGAGTTCATGTGTTCGTAGCGTGCGACTCAATCGTTACATATTTTCACTATATAATGTATTTTGTAGACCATGGTCCCTTTGATAGATTCTGAAAGTTTGGTTAATGTAGAATGTTCATGAACAGAGAAATCCCCCTTTGTTTGATACGAAGGGTCAGACAGGAGTAATACAGTGGTGTTTAGTATCCATCGGAAGAGTATCTAATTAGCAATATTCCGGTGTTGGTTTAAAGCGGATTAATCGCTCATGCGAATAATTATGGACATAAGAAGTTTATGTCCATTTACTATTATTTGCACTTAATTATCCATGCGGCGGGAAACCCAGTTTTCCTCCCACCTGAGCTGTTGGAAATAGTCACAGCCCACCTGTATGAATCAACCTATGACCTTTTGTTATAATGCGAGGAGGAATTCCTGTGTCCAATGAACAATGAGATTGTAGGGACCATTGAATTGTATTGTGTGTGGGGCATAAATAGACAAGCCGACCACATCCAGCTCTCACTCTTCAACGGTTATCATTGCTGAAAATCGGGAGCTGGATGTCCAGAGGCGCATGCGATCGTTTCCTTTGTGCGTAAGTTTTCTCCGCAATCATATTGTCTTTCCTTGTTGTTATGGGCCATATCTCTCTCTCTCTCTCTTCTCCTTTTTCTCTCGTAATCCCTTGAACGAAATAGTATTGTATTGTATTTCATGTATAGTTATCTGGTTAGGTAGTCTATGTTATATTGTAGTGTATGATTTGTATTGTGTTAATTCTTTTGCAAGTATATCATTCATAATATATATATATTAGGCGTTGGACCCTAAGCACGGTATCTGTGTATTTCTTATAGTGCTAAGTATTCTCAGAGCGTCGGTGACGCTCAAACAGCTTTTAAGTTAATAAGGTTACACTAGGTTGCATCTACACCCTATCTCTACACAAAGGTTTTACAGCATAGTACATTGTTTATGGTTTAGATACAAAGGTTTAACATTGTGAGCGTCTGCGCCGCTCGTGATCTCCTCGTGGTCTCGAGCGTCCGCTAAGCTGATAGCGTAGCATTACGGTAGTCGCTCACCTATAAGTGTGCCCGATACCAACAGCGTATTCTCGTGAGCGTCTGTATCGCTCGAGCAGCCCGCTCCCGATACAGCGTCCGTTACGCTATAGTGAACCATTACGTTAGTCAGCAGCCAATAGCGTGCCTGCCTGCGATCTCTTGGCCGTGAGCGAACGTGACGCTTGAGCGTCTCGACCACGGCTAAGCGATTGTTACGCAACGAGCGTACCCTTACGGTACTCCATACGTAAATAGCGTACAGTGTTCTTAGACCTCATAAAGGGTGTTATATAAGATAAATATTTAGCTTTATCAATTGGCGGCTCGCCCGTCCTTCACATATCTGCACTAGGTAATTTCAGCAGACATTATCCAGCAGCAAAGGGCGGGAGGTCATATTCCTCGTAGTGCTGTTTGGATAAGCGTCTGCTTCGCTTAGTAAAGGGTGCTGAAGGAATCCGGGACCGGAGGCAAGAACAAAACGATAGTGTCTTTTTATAACTGTTTATTTCTGTCTTGCGTACACACGCACGCATATCTGCATTTCTTTTCATTCATGTATTTTCATATATCACTCTCCTGTTTGCCATTTTATAATTGATAAAACGTGCTAAGAGAGATTTGTCGCTATTTCATAGTTAAAGTATAAAAGTAATGCGTTAAGGGATAAAGTGTAAAATACACGCAGCTCTACCTAAAGGTAAAAGGAGAGATTGGTGTGGTGTGCGGTAGATGATCGAGGATCATCTACATTGATAAAACGTGTTAGTTGTGTTACGGTGGACAAAGACTGGTGTACACGTGTCTCTAACAAAGGGAGAGACCCGCGTACGCAAAGGCCGACGCACGCAGCGTAAATTACGCAACGGAGCGTCTGGGTACGCCCACGTAACTCAAGTCACACGATAGTGTTGATTTTTAAATAGCGCATCAGGCGATAAGTAACGCAAATCTATTTTAAATTCGAAATTTAAATTAATAGATCCTTCTCCTAATTTGTAACACATCTGGTCTAAAGAGAAATTTCTGCGCAGAAATCGAAATAGAAACAAAAGTGTACATGTGATGAGTGAGTGTTTTTAAGTTTATACAATTTTGGGGATTGAACCACAGAAATCATCGAGTTCTCGTGAATGTACATACGTGTAAGTGACATACATGGTGGCTAGGGAGGCATCTCTGGTTAAACATATATAAAATTTGAGCATTAGAGTGTAGCAGACCAGGAGGTCATACTGTAACAGACCAGGAGGTCAGACCAGGAGGTCACATAACAGACCAGGAGGTCCAGGTACAGCAGACAAGGAAGTCCGCTATAGAGACAAGGCACAACACCAAAGAAGGGTTGGTGCGACACCAATATAGGAAAATAAAGCTCAGGCTGAAGGAATTCGCAGCTGCTGAATGTCTATTCCACTGGTCGCTCCGTACATAAGATTAGTTGCTTATGTACTGAACGATTGTACCACACGTAATTGTGTGCATTAGTTAGTAACCTGACCAGTACCATTTGTGTACAAACCCGGTCATAAACGCTATTTGTACATTCTAACGTGATTTGTGTAATTTTTTATTTTAACCAAAAAGGGAAATTCTCTGGTCACTCAGGAATTATCCGACAACCCCACCTTTACTGGAAAGGGTTAATGCTCTTCGGATCACACCCACATGTTCCGGTAAACTCAGGTTAATAGGGGCCCTGGGTCGAGTACGCCAGCACTATATCAGTGTGTGGGCATATTGGTCGGCGTGGGCGAGTGAGTGAGGTGCTCGGTAAACTTCACCGTCAACCTATCTTTGAATATTTTGGTTTTTTGTAAGGGTTAGCAACACCTGCAAATTATGGGGGCCAGTTGTTCAAGAAGGGGGCGATCAACCTCGGTTCGGGTTGATTCTGTAAACCGACCAGTCGGGTCGGCAAGGTACGTAATGTGTGAAAAATACGGAAGGCACACAGAAATTTTATGTGATGAATGGGAGAAAATGACTGTACATGACGGGGAGAAATTCCCAAGAGTAGGTAGCTTCAGCCCAGAAGTGTTAACGAATTTAAGGAGAAGGATATGTCTCATTAAATCAGCAAAGAGACGAATCAAGCATTATGATTATTTGCAGTTGTGGCAACAGGAGGGTGACATACAGAGAGGATTGGCTCAGGCGGCGGGATCTGGCTCTATCAAGAAACTGATAGCCACGGCCCCACCGCCACCATACATACCAGGAGAGAAATTGGTTGCGGAGAATGACGCACTAAGGTGTAACAAACAAACACTTAGCAACTGTGTAAATGTTAAAGATAATGTTAACCAATTAACCAATGCAAGTATTAACCCGTGCAAGTTGTACCCTGTTTTGAACTTTCCCCAGGAGTGTGATCAAGAGGACGAATCAGCAACAATATCAGCGCTCTCTCTAGCAGCCACCATATCAGAAACGACAGTAGGCACGGCCCAACCCATAAGATTAGTAACAAAGCCCCCTAGCGGAGGGACAGGTGAGGTCGTATCAACGGGTAAGTACGGCACCATACACTATGCTGAAACTATTTCACCACAGGCTGTAGAATCTACACAGAATGATGTTAGAATTAATCCTGTTGAGGTAATAGTAGTGCCAAATGGGAAAACAGACACTTCAGGAGTCACTCCTGTTAGGAACATTGCCATGTACAGCCCGTTTTCCCGAATGGAATTAAGGACCATAGTGTCTGAATTCCCTGACCCCAGAAAAGACTTAGTTGCTAGCCAAAAATACATCAGAGACCTAGGAAACACTTTAGAGCCCAATAACAAAGATTGGCAGGTATTGCTGAGGGCATGTTTACCCTCCAATGTCGACGCAGCTCAATTTTTAACTGACTGTGGACTGGATCAGGATGTACTTCTTACAGATGTGTACAACAAAGATAACGTAAAAAGAATAAATTTACAGTTAAAGGAGTATTTCCCAGCTGTAGCCAAATGGAATAGAATTTTTTCCATTAAACAAAAAGAGTCAGAAACAGCTGCTGATTATTTTCACCGGGCATTATTAGAAATGGCAAAGTACACTGGCATAGAGGACATTAGGACCAATGCAAATCATCAAGAAGTAGCAGTATCTGTGCTAATGGATGGTTTAAAAGAGGCATTAAAGACCAGGGTACAGACCACACAACCATGTTGGCGAGGTCTGTCGGTGGCTACTTTGAGAGAGGCTGCTATTGATCACGACCGGAATATCACCAGACACAGGGAGTCGCAAGGTGATAAGTTAATGTCGGTAAGTATACAGGCCCTGACCACAAAACAGCCTGTGTTTATATCACCAAACCCTGTGGGTAAGTCAAAGGTGGTAACATGTTATTTTTGTCATAAACAGGGACACATAGCACGAGACTGTAGAGCGAAAAATTCGCAAAGATCATACCAACCCCCTAGACAACGACACGACACACGACATTGGGAGCAAGGTCCGCAGAGACGGAGTTATGAGCCACATACAGGGGAAACAAAAAGATACCCCCCGAACAGAGACTGGCAAGCCACTGGTAGTTCCCATTTAACCCCTTCACAAGTAGTTGCTGCCAGCGGGATTCAGGGAGGTCACCATACCCAATAGGGGTGTGGCCATACCTGTAATCTGCAGCCAGTAAAATTGATTGCAAGCCTTGGAAGTGAACCCGAAGTTGCAATTAATGTAGCTGGTAAATCATTAAACTTTCTTGTAGATTCGGGGGCGGCCAAATCAGTGATAAATTCGACAGTGGGCATGAGAACCACTGGTAAGACAATTCCAGCCATAGGAGTAACAGGAGTAGTCCAGCACTACCCTGTTAGCAAACCAGCCGAGATTACAGTAGGGCCGTTACATACCAAGCATTCCTTTTTGCTGGCTGCATCGGCACCGACTAATCTCCTGGGAAGAGACTTATTGTGCAAAATGGGGTGCGTCATTTATTGTACTCCTGAAGGTGTATTCTTGGACATACCTGAGAATCACGCTCAGGAAGTACGAGACATGTTAGACTCCCCGTCAAAATTAATATCACATACCATTATGACAAATAGGACTCCATCCCAAGTAGAGGAAATGACATCCCAGATACCAGAGTCACTTTGGACTAAAGACGGACAGGACACTGGATTAATGGCAAACGTAGCTCCGGTAATTGTACAAGTAAAAGAAGGTAGGATAGCTCCAAAAATCCCACAGTACCCTCTGAAGCCAGAGGTGGAGTTAGGAGTGTATCCCGTAATAGAGCGCTTGCTACAACAGGGCATTCTGGTAAGAACGTCCAGCACTGCCAATAGTCCCATCTTCCCTGTGAAAAAGAGTGGGGGGAGGGGTTACCGGCTAGTGCAGGATCTAAGGGGGATTAACAAAATAGTTGAGTCAGTTCCCCGTAGTGCCAAATCCAGCTGTCATCCTTATGCAAATCCCTCCCACTGCGAAATTTTTCACTGTTATTGACCTCTGCTCCGCTTTCTTTTCGGTACCTCTGCACCCTGACAGTCAATATTTGTTTGCATTCACATACAGAGGAGTCCAATACACATGGACTCGATTACCACAAGGTTTCATAGACAGTCCAAGTATCTTTTCCCAGGCTTTGCATGATTGTTTACAGTCTTTCCAACCAGAGAGTGGATCAGTATTAATACAGTACGTGGATGATCTACTACTGTGTTCTGATTCATTGGAAGCATCCCTGAAGGATACGAAACAGCTCCTGTTTCATCTTTCAGACACAGGACACAAGGTTTCCAAAGACAAGTTGCAATTATGCCAAACTAAGGTAAAATATTTGGGACACTGTCTAACACAAGGACTGAGACACCTGACCGCTGATAGAATTCAAGCAATTAGAGACATGACTCTGCCACAAACCCAGCAACAGATCAGAACATTTTTAGGAATGTGTGGGTATTGCCGTAACTGGATCCCAGGGTTTTCCATTCTAGCGTTACCTTTGCAGGAGATGGTTTCCTCAAACAAACCTGATCGGATTTCGCATACAGACGAGTCCGAGATGGCATTTGAGAGACTTAAACAGTGCCTAACGCAGGCACCAGCATTAGGTATGCCAGACTATGGGAAACCCTTTGAGCTGTACGGAACAGAAAGTGCTGGTTGCGCGGCAGGCGTCTTAACCCAAAAGCACGGTGATGCCAGCAGGCCAGTAGCATACTACAGCGCTCAGCTAGACACGGTAGCGCGATCCCTCCCCACATGCTTGCGAAGCGTTGCTGCGATAGCATTGCTAGTAACGAACAGCGAAGATGTAGTGCTAGGCCACAACCTCACAATTCATACACCTCATGCAGTGTCAGCCTTGCTAAATTCTGCCCAAACCAGGCACGTCTCATCAGCGCGGTTTACAAGATGGGAATTGGCACTAATGGCCCCCGTAAACATCACCATAAGGAGATGCAGTGCATTAAATCCTGCAACATATCTCCCAGGTGTGCCTGGACAGGCACAAAGGGTGGAGGATGAGAGTGGTGGGGAAGGAGAATTTAACACAAAGGAAGACACACATGATTGTATGGAATATTTGACCCAAAATTTTACCGCAAGGCCTGACATCAGTGACAACCCACTGGAAGATGTAGATCTAACTTTCTACACGGACGGTAGTTGTCACAGACAGTCAGACTCGGGAGACTTGTGTACTGGATACGCAGTCGTAGATGACCAAGGCACCATAGAAGCGGAACCGCTAGGCCCACCTCACTCAGCCCAGGTTGCTGAACTGGTCGCCCTAACCAGAGCATGTGAATTGGCTAAGGGCAAATCAGCCAATATCTACACCGATTCTAGATACGCATTCGGGGTAGTCCATGATTTCGGAGCCCTATGGCGCCTCAGAAATTTCATGACGGCAGCTGGTACACCGATAGCGCATGCAGCTCACATAAAAAGGCTTCTAACAGCGATACAGGAACCCGACAGAGTGGCTGTTATCAAGTGTAAAGCACACACATATAGCCAGGACCCAGTATCACTTGGTAACAGCCGAGCAGACGAAGCTGCTAAGTTAGCAGCCGGTACCCCCAGACAGACAGACACCACACAATTGATGGTATTTAATACCATCAACACACAGAAGTTGTGTGAGATGCAAAATTTGTGTTCCACACAGGAAAAGGCAGTCTGGAAGGCAAAAGGATATGGCCAGGAGTCCTCAGGACTCTGGACGGATGGACACGGTAAACCAGTGGCCCCCAGAGCATACCTTCCATGTTTAGCTGAGGCAGCTCATGGGCTGACTCATCTGGGCAAGGAAGGGATGTGCAAATTGGTAAGAGCATATTGGTGCGCCCCAGGATTTTCATCTCATGCAGGTAAGAGAGCAATGTCATGCCTTACCTGTTTGAGAAAGAACATCGGAAAGGCAATACCAACAGAACCATCCCATATCCCACCTGCAGGCGGCCCTTTCCAGGTAATACAGATTGACTTTATACAATTACCCCCTTGTCGGAATTTGAAATATGTACTTGTTTGTATAGATGTTTTCTCAAATTGGGTTGAAGCATTTCCTGCGGCCACAAATACCGCTATGTTTACTGCTAAGAAAATTGTGCAGGAATTTGTATGTAGATATGGTATCCCTAGAATTATCGAAAGTGATAGGGGTACCCATTTTACAGGTGATGTCTTTCAAGGAATGTGTAAGTTGATGGGAATTGATAGCAAGCTGCACACTCCATACCGTCCACAGGCGAGTGCGAAAGTGGAAAGAGTGAACAGCACCATTAAAAATAAACTGAGCAAAGTTATGGCAGAAACAGGATTGACATGGCCAGAAGCTTTACCCATTGTACTGTACAGCATCAGAACCACTCCCAGGTCCCCTCTTAATCTGTCTCCCTTTGAAATCTTGTTTGGTCGACAACCGCATGTTATGATTAACCCTCAGGATGATTTGAAGTGTAACAATGAAGTGACTGTAAAATACTTGATTAACATGAGTAAACAGTTAAGGAATCAAAATGATAATCTGAAGTTAGTGATTCCTGATTTACCAGATAGTAATTGTCATGACATTGAGCCTGGGGATTATGTAATGATACGGAATTTTCTACGCTCAGGTTGCCTTATTGACAGATGGGAAGGACCATACCAAGTCTTATTGACTAGCACTACAGCATTGAAAGTTGCCGAGAGAGAGACTTGGGTTCACTTGTCCCATTGTAAAAAGGTTGCTGATCCAGAGAGGTCCCGTGATAAGGAACAGACGGTAGAGGACGTTGTATCACTGGAGTGTCTGTTCCAAAAGGACTGAGGCGGCACCTGAGCATTGAGAATCACAAGATCAAAAGCAGTTGTCGATTCCCTGTTCCCATTTATTGTTTTTCTCCACTTCCCATCCCCTCTCCCTCAAATTATTTTTCCCCCTTCTCATTCTTCTTCGTTTCCTCCTAAGATGGACTTGCCTCAAGAGACTGTGATCCGGATTTTCCTGTTGACCATGATGTTGACCATGATGTTGACCAGAGCAGTCTGTTCCGGCGAGAGTACCATGGAGGTCGAGAGAGGTTCTGGAATGGGTTCTGATGACAGAGATGGAGGCGTAGTTTTCCGAGAACAACATAATCAACAAGCAAAGGCGAGTATCAGAAAACGATCCGATAGCATTGACCATAGAAGGAATTGTGAAGGATTGTTAGCTGAAGAAAACTGTATCTGTAGGCTCTGTGACAACGTAGTTGAGGATGGGTGCATCAAGAAATGCCAATCCAGTTTTAATATCCACATGGACCGGCATCCATTGAGTGACTATCACTCCTTAGTGGGTAGTGTGTTAAATAAAACAGATTGTTGGGTATGCTCTCAAGTACCTCAAGGTCATAGCAAATCAGGGCTAGTACCATTTCCTTTAACGTTAGGGGAGGTACTTGAGTTAAGTGGTGGGAGACCGGTGGACAGGAGGTTTAATATCTCCAGCCCTCCTAGTTTGAAGCTCCACCAATACCATGTGGATAGGTCCCTATTATGTTTTAACATCTCCAATCCCCGAAAGCCGGGAAATTGGGAAGTGTCATGGGGTAACCAAACCATGACCTTTTCGCATAGAGCAGATAGAATGCCTACAGATACAGAGCTTATACGCCACATAGCCAGTAGAGGAAAATCTTTCCGGTATAGGTATACCTTAGGAAATAGGATTACGAGAGTTGGAGAGGTATCACCAGGATACTGTGCACATATCGTACAACCGGATACGTGTACTAAGCAGATGGAAGAATTAGGGTTAGGAGAGTTCACATGGAAGATGTGTAATATGGTTATGTCCTATTCCGTCCCATATGTCCTCCCCGATGATGCATATTTCATATGCGGGAGAAAGGCGTATAAGTGGCTTGCCCCAAACTCTGAAGGATTGTGTTATATTGGAAAAGTACTGCCTGAAGTAATGACTGTATCACATGTCAAAATGAAAGATATACACCGTGTTGCCCAAGCTCCTTATACTCACACCCATTACGAGCACGTAGTTAAACGGCACCTGATAGAAAGAACAGAGCATCCGGCCTCTGACATGATCCATGAATCCACCGGGATTCAGGTTCTAATCGCGTTAGATTTCACTCGCACCGCCAGAGGAGTGTTGAATTATAAATACATATCTGCGCTCGCAAATTTGTTAGACAATATCACAGAAATGTATGATGACACGTTTAGGTATACTGGAAGAGAACTTCAAGCTTATAAAACAGAACTGGTACAGCATAGAATGGTTCTTAATTACCTCACGGCAGTAACAGGTGGATATTGTGTCACACTGGCAACGCAGTACGGCGTGAAATGTTGCACATATATAACGAATAGTACCGAGGACCCGGTCGAGGTCATAGACCAAAAGATGGACGATATTCTCCAACTGAAGTGGGAATTTCGCAGGAGACACAATCTCACCCTTGCTGCTGTGAGTAATGAGCTGACTGGTTGGGTGTCATGGTTGAACCCGCGAAATTGGTTTTCTGGTTTAGGAGAATGGGCTCAAGGAGTCATAATGGATGTTGGGAAGTTTCTCCTATGTATCTTAGGTGTTGTCATATCAATTGGTTTGATATTTAGATGCGGTCAGGCTTTAATGAAGTGCAATCGTCGTACTAGGGTAATGAGTCTGAGGAGTGAGGAAACTGTAATTCCCATGGATCTGATTTATGACCCAAATGTAGAAACAATGATGTGATGAAAATGCGATTTCTACGGTCCGTTTCTTTCACCTGTTTTTCCGTTTCCTCCAAGGTAAAAAGACCCACTTGGACGAGGAATTTGATGAGCCGATATACAGACAACAGATGGATTAAAGAAGAAGTTTTGACAACCTGATATACAGATTTTTGATGAACTTTGCCATAGATCCCCAGTTTCCCTAGAAATTTTAAAATTACGCTAGCCCAACACTTTTGTAAATCTATGGACATTGACAAAGCTTTTGCTCGCACCTTATGGGCAAAAGCACAAAGAAGACTGCATTCAACAGACACCGAACAAGACTTCAACCGACAAATGTTCATTTACCTGACATAGAATACCACTGCTTTTACCGTAATTATGTCTTTTCTTCATCTCTACAACCTTCAGGTAATTACACACATAGTATAGGGAATACAGGCACAGATATCAGCAATCACATATTCCCCCCATTCATGTATCATCAACTAAAATGTGCTCCCCATTTTTGTTACAACCAAAATCCGAAAAGAGCTCGGTAAAGTTTGACAGCCCATCCACAGACCCGTACCACGGGATAAGAAGGAATTCAAATGTATACTTCGCAATACCTCGAAGCTTGATTTAAAACACGTACGGCACGATGATACATGACCCCCAAGCACGGATTCATACACACATGCTTCTGCTATCTCACTAGGTCATACCCTTTTCCTACCTTCTCCTCCCCTACCCAACCATGTAAATGTATTAACCCCTGACATATATTTTTCTCTTTTTGAAATGTTTTAGGAAGTGGCAGTTATTGTTGACTGCCAAAGGGTGGACTGTCAAAGTCAGAAAAATATCTCTATGCACACTGCCATATTTGCACCTCACACAGGTATGCGCTGCGCATGCGTGCGCTCTCCCGTGCGTGCGCATACTCGCTGTTGCGGGCACCCGCGGGCGCGCGGTATGTGCATTTACGGTAGAGTTCATGTGTTCGTAGCGTGCGACTCAATCGTTACATATTTTCACTATATAATGTATTTTGTAGACCATGGTCCCTTTGATAGATTCTGAAAGTTTGGTTAATGTAGAATGTTCATGAACAGAGAAATCCCCCTTTGTTTGATACGAAGGGTCAGACAGGAGTAATACAGTGGTGTTTAGTATCCATCGGAAGAGTATCTAATTAGCAATATTCCGGTGTTGGTTTAAAGCGGATTAATCGCTCATGCGAATAATTATGGACATAAGAAATTTATGTCCATTTACTATTATTTGCACTTAATTATCCATGCGGCGGGAAACCCAGTTTCCCTCCCACCTGAGCTGTTGGAAATAGTCACAGCCCACCTGTATGAATCAACCTATGACCTTTTGTTATAATGCGAGGAGGAATTCCTGTGTCCAATGAACAATGAGATTGTAGGGACCATTGAATTGTATTGTGTGTGGGGCATAAATAGACAAGCCGACCACATCCAGCTCTCACTCTTCAACGGTTATCATTGCTGAAAATCGGGAGCTGGATGTCCAGAGGCGCATGCGATCGTTTCCTTTGTGCGTAAGTTTTCTCCGCAATCATATTGTCTTTCCTTGTTGTTATGGGCCATATCTCTCTCTCTCCTCCTTTTTCTCTCGTAATCCCTTGAACGTAATAGTATTGTATTGTATTTCATGTATAGTTATCTGGTTAGGTAGTCTATGTTATATTGTAGTGTATGATTTGTATTGTGTTAATTCTTTTGCAAGTATATCATTCATAATATATATATATTAGGCGTTGGACCCTAAGCACGGTATCTGTGTATTTCTTATAGTGCTAAGTATTCTCAGAGCGTCGGTGACGCTCAAACAGCTTTTAAGTTAATAAGGTTACACTAGGTTGCATCTACACCCTATCTCTACACAAAGGTTTTACAGCATAGTACATTGTTTATGGTTTAGATACAAAGGTTTAACATTGTGAGCGTCTGCGCCGCTCGTGATCTCCTCGTGGTCTCGAGCGTCCGCTAAGCTGATAGCGTAGCATTACGGTAGTCGCTCACCTATAAGTGTGCCCGATACCAACAGCGTATTCTCGTGAGCGTCTGTATCGCTCGAGCAGCCCGCTCCCGATACAGCGTCCGTTACGCTATAGTGAACCATTACGTTAGTCAGCAGCCAATAGCGTGCCTGCCTGCGATCTCTTGGCCGTGAGCGAACGTGACGCTTGAGCGTCTCGACCACGGCTAAGCGATTGTTACGCAACGAGCGTACCCTTACGGTACTCCATACGTAAATAGCGTACAGTGTTCTTAGACCTCATAAAGGGTGTTATACAAGATAAATATTTAGCTTTATCAGCCCTTATCTGATTTTCCATTCGGACAGGGCGGAATTGAGGACTCGTCCTCAATTTATCCCTAAGGTGGTTTCAGCATTTCACTTAAACCAACCTATTGTGGTGCCTGCGGCTACTAGGGACTTGGAGGATTCCAAGTTGCTGGACGTAGTCAGGGCCCTGAAAATATATGTTTCCAGGACGGCTGGAGTCAGAAAATCTGACTCGCTGTTTATCCTGTATGCACCCAACAAGCTGGGTGCTCCTGCTTCTAAGCAGACGATTGCTCGTTGGATTTGTAGTACAATTCAGCTTGCACATTCTGTGGCAGGCCTGCCACAGCCAAAATCTGTAAAAGCCCATTCCACACGGAAAGTGGGCTCATCTTGGGCGGCTGCCCGAGGGGTCTCGGCTTTACAACTTTGCCGAGCAGCTACTTGGTCAGGGGCAAACACGTTTGCTAAATTCTACAAATTTGATACCCTGGCTGAGGAGGACCTGGAGTTCTCTCATTCGGTGCTGCAGAGTCATCCGCACTCTCCCGCCCGTTTGGGAGCTTTGGTATAATCCCCATGGTCCTTTCGGAGTCCCCAGCATCCACTAGGACGTTAGAGAAAATAAGAATTTACTTACCGATAATTCTATTTCTCATAGTCCGTAGTGGATGCTGGGTGCCCATCCCAAGTGCGGATTGTCTGCAATACTTGTACATAGTTATTGTTACAAAAATCGGGTTATTATTGTTGTGAGCCATCTTTTCAGAGGCTCCTCTGTTATCATGCTGTTAACTGGGTTCAAATCACAAGTTGTACGGTGTGATTGGTGTGGCTGGTATGAGTCTTACCCGGGATTCAAAATCCTTCCTTATTGTGTACGCTCGTCCGGGGCACAGTATCCTAACTGAGGCTTGGAGGAGGGTCATAGGGGGAGGAGCCAGTGCACACCAGCTAGTCCTAAAGCTTTTACTTTGTGCCCAGTCTCCTGCGGAGCCGCTATTCCCCACGGTCCTTTCGGAGTCCCCAGCATCCACTACGGACTATGAGAAACAGAATTATCGGTAAGTAAATTCTTATTTTTTCGGTGACAAAGCAACAAGTTGAACAGTGCCTATAAGCGATATTTTTAAGTTGTTTACATAAAGTCCAATCTTTAAGAAATGTAACACTGGCCCGACAAGTTGGTCCAGCATTGGACAAGTGTGCCTTCACCCAAACCATCCTGTCACCCAATCGTGTGTGTGTGTGTGTGTGTGTGTGTGTGTGTGTGTGTGTGTGTGTGTTTATAAATAATAAAACCAAAAACTTAGAGACCTGACCACTGTTTTAGTGTGTAGGATGCTGGGCCAATGTTGGCATCCGCATCACAGCTGCTGCAGTCAGGCTTGGTGGGATCAACTGAATCTCTCCGTGATCTCCAATCATTTTAGACCGGATCGGGCATGAGAAAACAATTGAATTCCCTCCCCCCTCCTCAGTGTGACAATGTGATCAGTCATCATGTCTCAATTGCATACATAGTATTGGTGGAGATACAAGTGGCAATTAAGACTACCAAACCCAGCAGCTGGCACAACTATAAATGCTTTCTGCTGTGGGGTACACTGGGCTCCACAAGGATAGACATTAGGGTGTAGAGTAGGATCTTGATCCGAGTCACCAACAGGCTCAAAGCTTTGACTGTTCCCAGAACGCACAGCGCTGCCTCCTCTATAACCCCGCCTCCCTGCACAGGAGCTCAGTTTTGTAGTTGGTGCTGCAGTAAGCAGGCACATAACAGAGGGTCTGCTCCAGGCAGCCCTAAGAAGAGCTTTTTTTTTCTCTGACGTCCTAGTGGATGCTGGGAACTCCGTAAGGACCATGGGGAATAGCGGCTCCGCAGGAGACTGGGCACAACTAAAAGAAAGCTTTTAGACTACCTGGTGTGCACTGGCTCCTCCCACTATGACCCTCCTCCAAGCCTCAGTTAGATTTCTGTGCCCGGCCGAGCTGGATGCACACTAGGGGCTCTCCTGAGCTCCTAGAAAGAAAGTATATTTTAGGTTTTTTATTTTACAGTGAGACCTGCTGGCAACAGGCTCACTGCATCGAGGGACTAAGGGGAGAAGAAGCGAACCTACCTGCTTGCAGCTAGCTTGGGCTTCTTAGGCTACTGGACACCATTAGCTCCAGAGGGATCGACCGCATGAAACTGGCCTTGGTGTTCGTTCCCGGAGCCGCGCCGCCGTCCCCCTTACAGAGCCAGAAGCAAGAAGAGGTCCGGAAAATCGGCGGCAGAAGACATCAGTCTTCACCAAGGTAGCGCACAGCACTGCAGCTGTGCGCCATTGCTCCTCATACACACTTCAAACTCCGGTCACTGAGGGTGCAGGGCGCTGGGGGGCGCCCTGAGCAGCAATAAAAACACCTTGGCTGGCAAATATATCACAATATATAGCCCCAGAGGCTATATATGTGATAAATACCCCTGCCAGAATCCATAAAAAAGCGGGACAAAAGTCTGCGAAAAAGGGGCGGAGCTATCTCCCTCGGCACACTGGCGCCATTTTTTCTTCACAGTGCAGCTGGAAGACAGCTCCCCAGGCTCTCCCCTGTAGTTTGCAGGCTCAAAGGGTTAAAAAGAGAGGGGGGGCACTAAATTTAGGCGCAATATTGTATATACAAGCAGCTATTGGGAAAAATTCACTCAATATAGTTTTAATCCCTGCATTATATAGCGCTCTGGTGTGTGCTGGCATACTCTCTCTCTGTCTCCCCAAAGGGCTGTGTGGGGTCCTGTCCTCAGTCAGAGCATTCCCTGTGTGTGTGCGGTGTGTCGGTACGGCTGTGTCGACACGTTTGATGAGGAGGCTTATGTGGTGGCAGAGCAGATGCCGATAAATGTGATGTCGCCCCCTGTGGGGCCGACACCAGAGTGGATGGTTAGGTGGAAGGTATAAACCGACAGTGTCAACTCCTTACATAAAAGGCTGGATGACGTAACAGCTGTGGGACAGCCGGCTTCTCAGCCGCGCCTGCCCAAACGTCTCAAAAGGCCATCAGGGGCTCAAAAACGCCCGCTCCCTCAGATGGCAGACACAGATGTCGACACGGAGTCTGACTCCAGTGTCGACGAGGTTGAGACATATACACAATCCACTAGGAACATCCGTTACATGATCCCGGCAATAAAAAATGTGTTACACATTTCTGACATTAACCCAAGTACCACTAAAAAAGGGTTTTATGTGTGGGGAGAAAAAGCAGGCAGTGTTTTTTTCCCCCATCAAATGAGTGGAGTGTGAAAAAGCGTGGGTTCCCCCGATAAGAAACTGGTAATTTCTAAAAAGTTACTGATGGCGTACCCTTTCCCGCCAGAGGATAAGTTACACTGGGAGATATCCCCTAGGGTGGATAAGGCGCTCACACGTTTGTCAAAAAAGGTGGCACTGCCGTCTTAGGATACGGCCACTTTGAAGGTACCTGCTGATAAAAAGCAGGAGGCTATCCTGAAGTCTGTATTTACACACTCAGGTACTAGACTGAGACCTGCAGATAGTGCTGCTGCAGAGTGGTCTGTGACCCTGTCAAACAGGGATACTATTTTGCGAACATAAGAGCATATTAAAGACGTCGTCTTATATATGAGGGATGCACAGAGGGATATTTTGCCGGCTGGCATCCAGAATTAATGCAATGTCCATTCTGTCAGGAGGGTATTAGAGACCCGACACTGGACAGGTGATGCTGACTTTAAAAGGCACATAGAGCCTTATAAGGGTGAGGAATTGTTTGGGGATGGTCTCTGGGACCTCGTATCCACAGCAACAGCTGGGAAGAAAATTTTTTACCTCAGGTTTCCTCACAGCCTAAGAAAGCACTGTATTATCAGGTACGGTCCTTTCGGCTTCAGAAAAGCAAGCGGGTCAAAGGCGCTTCCTTTCTGCACAGAGACGAGGGAAGAGGGATAAAGCTGCACCAGTCAGCCAGTTCCCAGAATCAAAATTCTTCCCCCGCTTCCTCTGAGTCCACCGCATGACGCGGGGGCTCCACAGGCGTAGCCAGTTACGGTGGGGGGCCGCCTCAAAAATTTCAGCGATCAGTGGGCTCGCTCACAGGTGGATCCCTGGATCCTTCAAGTAGTATCTCAGGGGTACAAGCTGGAATTCGAGGCGTCTCCCCCCCGCCGTTTTCCTCAAATCTGCCTTGCCGACAACTCCCTCAGGCAGGGAGGCTGTGCTAGAGGCAATTCACAAGCTGTATTCCCAGCAGGTGATAGTCAAGGTGCCCCTACTTCAACAAGGACGGGGTTACTATTCCACACTGTTGGTGGTACCGAAACCGGACGGTTCGGTGAGACCCATGTTAAATTTGAAATCCTTGAACACATACATAAAAAAATTCAAGTTCAAGATGGAATCGCTCAGGGCGGTTATTGCAAGCCTGGAGGAGGGGGATTACATGGTATCCCTGGACATCAAGGATGCTTACCTACATGTCCCCATTTACCATCCTCACCAGGAGTACCTCAGATTTGTGGTACAGGATTGCCATTACCAATTCCAAACACTGCCGTTTGGACTGTCCACGGCACCGAGGGTCTTTACCAAGGTAATGGCAGAAATGATGATACTCCTTCGAAAAAAGGGAGTTTTAATTATCCCGTACTTGGACGATCTCCTTATAAAGGCGAGGTCCAAGGAGCAGTTGTTGGTCGGAGTAGCACTATCTCGGGAAGTGCTACAACAGCACGGATGGATTCTATACATTCCAAAGTCACAGCTGGTTCCTACCACACGCCTACTGTTTCTGGGGATGGTTCTGGACACAGAACAGAAAAAAGTATTTCTCCCGCAGGAGAAAGCCAAGGAGCTGTCATCTCTAGTCAGAGACCTCCTGAAACCAAAACAGGTATCGGTGCATCACTGCACACGAGTCCTGGGAAAAATGATAGCTTCTTACGAAGCAGAATTCCATTCGGCAGGTTCCATGCAAGAACCTTTCAGTGGGACCTCTTGGACAAGTGGTCGGGATCGCATCTTCAGATGCATCGGCTGATAACCCTGTCTCCAAGGACCAGGGTATCTCTACTGTGGTGGCTGCAGAGTGCTCATCTTCAAGAGGGCCGCAGAGTCGGCATACAGGACTGGGTCCTGGTAACCACGGATGCCATCCTTCGAGGCTGGGGGGCAGTCACACAGGGAAGAAATTTCCAAGGACTTTGGTCAAGTCAGGAGTCGTCCCTACACATAAATATTCTGGAACTGAGGGCCATTTACAATGCCCTAAGTCTGGCAAGGCCTCTGCTTCAAAACCAGCCGGTACTGATCCAATCAGACAACATCACGGCAGTCGCCCATGTAAACCGACAGGGCGGCACAAGAAGCAGGATGGCGATGGCAGAAGCCACAAGGATTCTCCGATGGGCGTAAAATCACGTCTTAGCACTGTCAGCAGTGTTCATTCCGGGAGTGGTCAACTGGGAAGCAGACACGACTTACACCCGGGAGGGTGGGGACTTCATCCAGAAGTCTTCCAACTGTTGGTAAACTGTTGGGAAAGACCACAGGTGGACATGATGGCGTCCCGCCTAAACAAAAAACTAGATATTGCGCCAGGTCAAGGGACCCTCAGGCGATAGCTGTGGACGCTCTAGTGACACCGTGGGTGTACCAGTCGGTTTATGTATTCCCTCCTCTGCCTCTCATACCAAAGGTACTGAGAATAATAAGAAGACGAGGAGTAAGAACGATACTCGTGGTTCCGGATGGGCCAAGAAGAGCTTGGTACCCAGAACTTCAAGAAATGATATCAGAGGACCCATGGCCTCTACCGCTCAGACAGGATCTGCTACAGCAGGGGCCCTGTCTGTTCCAAGACTTACCGTGGCTGCGTTTGACGGCATGGCGGTTGAATTCCGGATCCTAAAGGAAAAGGGCATTCCGGAGGAAGTCATTCCTACGCTGATAAAAGCCAGGAAAGAGGTAACCGCAAACCATTATCACCATATTTTGCGAAAATATGTTGCGTGGTGTGAGGTCAGGAAGGCCCCAACAGAGGAATTTCAGCTGGGTCGTTTTCTGCACTTCCTACAGTCAGGAGTGACTATGGGCCTAAACTTGGGTTCCATTAAGGTCCAGATTTCGGCTCTATCGATTTTCTTCCAGAAAGAACTGGCTTCACTGCCTGGAGTTCAGACATTTGTAAAGGGAGTGCTACATATTCAGCCCCCTTTTGTGCCTCCTGTGGCACCTTGGGATCTCAACGTGGTGTTGAGTTTCCTAAAATCACATTGGTTTGAGCCACTTAAAACTGTGGATTTGAAATATCTCACGTGGAAAGTGATCATTATTGGCCTTGGCTTCGGCCAGGCGTGTGTCAGAATTGGCGGCTTTGTCATGTAAAAGCCCTTATCTGATTTTCCATATGGATAGGGCAGAATTGAGGACTCGTCCCCAGTTTCTCCCTAAGGTGGTATCAGCTTTTCACTTGAACCAACCTATTGTAGTGCCTGCGGCTACTAGGGACTTGGAAGATTCTAAGTTACTGGACGTAGTCAGGGCCTTAAAAATTTATATTTCCAGGACGGCTGGAGTCAGGAAAATTGACTCGCTTTTTATCCTGTAGGCACCCAACAAAATAGGTGCTCCTGCTTCTAAGCAGACTATTGCTCGCTGAATTTGTAGCACATTTCAGCTGGAGCATTCTGCGGCTGGATTGCCGCATCCTAAATCAGTAAAAGCCCATTCCACGAGGAAAGTGGGCTCATCTTTGGCGGCTGCCCGAGGGGTCTCGGCTTTACAACTTTGCCGAGCTGCAACTTGGTCAGGGGAAAACACGTTTGCAAAATTCTACAAATTTGATACCCTGGCTGAGGAGGACCTTGAGTTCTCTCATTCGGTGCTGCAGAGTCATCCGCACTCTCCCGCCCGTTTGGGAGCTTTGGTATAATCCCCATGGTCCTTACGGAGTTCCCAGCATCCACTAGGACGTCAGAGAAAATAAGATTTTACTCACCGGTAAATCTATTTCTCGTAGTCCGTAGTGGATGCTGGGCGCCCATCCCAAGTGCGGATTGTCTGCAATACTTGTATGTAGTTATTGCCTAACTAAGGGTTATTGTTGAGCCATCTGTTGAGAGGCTCAGTTATATTTCATACTGTTAACTGGGTATAGTATCACAAGTTATACGGTGTGATTGGTGTGGCTGGTATGAGTCTTACCCGGGATTCAAAATCCTTCCTTATTGTGTCAGCTCTTCCGGGCACAGTATCCTAACTGAGGCTTGGAGGAGGGTCATAGTGGGAGGAGCCAGTGCACACCAGGTAGTCTAAAAGCTTTCTTTTAGTTGTGCCCAGTCTCCTGCGGAGCCGCTATTCCCCATGGTCCTTACGGAGTTCCCAGCATCCACTACGGACTACGAGAAATAGATTTACCGGTGAGTAAAATCTTATTTTTTGAAGAAAAAAGTGAAGACTTCAAGGACAGCAGCGGTGGTAAATGTCAGAAGACATTCACTGCTGCAGCTCCAGCTCTCTCCAGCGGCGCTGTACACTCCCGAGCCTTGTTTGCCGGGTAACTACAGCAGGAGGCTCCGGTTTTCTTCACGTCGGGCACACACGACGGGAGCTCTCCGGGATTGCGTGGCCGCGCTTCGGGAGGTGGTGAGTGGGTCCCGCTTGCGGGACCCGGTCTTTATCGCGATCCGGCGCGATCAGTGGGAGGCGGGCCGCCCGCGCTGGTGGTGGACACTGGCAGTACAGGCGATCCCACTAGATCACCAGGGCATGGGTGCAGGTCAGGTTTTCTCTCTAAACCATTTTCAGTAGCCCACAGTACCCGGTGGTTTTGCCAGCAGGGGGATAAGGCTTAGACCTGAGGCCCCTCCCCCAGGGTGCCATTTCCCGCAAATGTTCCCACCCTGGAGATGCATATCTGTCTCTTCCTCACTCCCTGTCAGTGTCTGGGCGCCATTATCTCTCAGCTTTACTGTTCCTGGGACTGCTTGGGCAAATCCTCCTGTGTAAAGCCGCCTGGTTGTCAGTGCTGTGACTTTACATGACACTTAAGTATTCTACCTGCCTTTTTAGACAGTGCTAGTTAAGAAAGAGTGCATTTAGTCAGGGTTTTCTAGTACAATTACCCTGTGATATACATCCAGTTCTTACTGTGCAGTGTTATATCTATTGACTATATAGATATATATATATATATATATATATAAAAGCTAGTCCAGTGCAGTATTATTGTTAGTAATAACCTCTGCATTGTACAAACTGTGACTATCTGTGTGTGCATTAGATAGCCGAGTGGTGCCCATTTCGTGTTTTTCACTCAACTTGCTATACCTATATTCTATAACCTGAGTGGGCTTGGTGCTTCAGGTTTTATATTTATATAGGGTTTTCACAAAGATATACTTTATGTATTTTTCTCTGTGATTTAGTCACCATATCTCTCCTTTATCTCTGCTAGTGCTGACTACACTGTGCAGGGGTTTGGGTAAGAGGTATTGTGCTGTTGACAATTGTTCTGTGTTACCTGATACTGCAAGTTATATCATGTCTGCTTTTGAGGGTAACGGTTCTGGGGCTGAACACACTGCCATTGTTGCTGAAGCCACAGATCCCTATGAGGGGAATATAGCAGCTGTGGGCTCTGGTTCTGGGGGCTCCTTGCCCCCCAGTGGGACTGTGGCAACAGAGGCACATAATGACCCACCGTGGGCTGCTTTTTCCACGCTTCTGAATACGCTAGTTCATAAACTAACACCCCCTATGGGACCCCCAATGCCGGTACAACCGTATGTGGTCCCTGCAGCTAACCCGCCGTGGGCGGACGATTTATCTGCTCAATTGAAGAAGTTGAACCAGTCCCTGACTACTAAAAAGTATGACCATCGCTCGCCTAAGTCCGAGGGGTCCTCTAAGCGAGCGCTTGTCTCCTCCCAATCCACTGCTGTCACTGACACCTCGTCTGATGAAGACGGCACTTACACTGACCCCACTGGTTCTGACTTAGATACTGCTGATGGGGAGGGTAGTTCACATGTGGATGTTCCTGATCTTTTGGCGGCTATTAAGTTAATTCTACAGATTACGGATGATCCCGAGCCATCCGTCCCTCCTAAGAAACCAGATAGGTTCAAGCGTAAGAAGGTGGTTAAACAAGTTTTACCTCACTCTGATCACCTAGTGGATATACGTCAGGAACCCTGGGAAAACCCGGGTACGAAGTTTGTGCCTCAAAAGAAGATGCTGGCTCACTATCCCCTCGCACCAGAGCTGTCTAAGAATTGGGAAACACCTCCTCCAGTAGACTCACATGTGGCTAGTATGGTGGTTTCCTCAGCTCTACCTGTCACTACCTGTAAAAGAGCCTACGGATAAACATGTTGAGGGTTGTCTGAAAGCGATTTACACCCTCACGGGTGCTGCACAAAGGCCCACTATTGCAGCAACATGGGCTGCAGAGCCTATTGAAGCATGGGCCTTGGAGTTAGAAGCTGAAATCTCTTCTGACCATGCTAGACAATGCTTGTCATATATTGTCACAGCTTCTCGCTATATTAAAGAGGCGGCTTCTGATGCCGGTATCCTAGCAGCCAAGGCCTCTACTACGTCAGTCCTGGCTCGCCGGATATTGTGGCTGAGATCCTGGTCTGTGGATCTGGACTCTAGAAAAACCCTGGAGGTACTCCCTTTCAAGGGAGATATTCTGTTTGGGGAGGACTTAAATAAGATAGTGGCTGACTTGGCTACTGCCAAAACTGCCTGTCTGCCAAGTACCGCTCCTTCTGTGTCGAAGGCTAAAGGTACTTACTCTCGCCCCTTTCGTCCTTCAGGTAAAGCAAAAGGTCAGGCGTACAACAAGCAGGCCCGCACTTCCAAACCTGGTAAGCCAAAAAGAGCCTGGGCGGCCCGTCAGCCAGCTTCCAAGGCCGATAAGCCGGCCGCATGACGGGGCGGGCCTCCCCCTGGGGGATCCCAGGTGGTTGGGGGGCCGGCTTCTAGGGTATACCCAGGAATGGTTGAAGACCACTTCAGATGCCTGGGTACCGGAAGTCGTCACTCGAGGTTATGCCATAGCCTTCAAAAACCGACGCCCTCATCGATTTTGCCAGACAGACGTCCCGTTGGACCAGACGAAGGCAAACACTCTGCATTCGGTGGTACAGACCCTCCTGGATACAGGAGTCGTAGTACAGGTGCCTCTTGCGCAGAGGGGCCGAGGGTACTATTCTCCGCTGTTTCTAGTCCCGAAACCGAATGGGTCCTCCCGGCCCATTCTCAACCTCAAGGCATTGAACAGGTTTGTGAAGGTTTCCAAGTTCCGTATGGAAACCCTTCGCTCTATAGTTCTGGCTTTGTAACCTGGGGACTACATGGTCTCCCTGGACATACAGGATGCTTACCTGCATATTCCTATAGCAGCGTCACATCAGCAATACCTGAGGTTTGCTATTGGCAACCTCCATTACCAGTTTTGGGCGTTACCTTTTGGTTTAACAACGGCTCCGCGAGTCTCCACCAAAGTTATGGCGGCGATGACGATAGTACTCCACCGTCAAGGGGTCAGGATACTGCTGTATCTGGACGACTTGTTAATCCTGGCAAATTCCCCAGAACTTCTCCTACGTCATCTAGATATGACAGTCCGGTTTCTACAAGCCCACGGGTGGCTCATCAACTGGAAGAAATCCTCCCTGGTCCCTGCTCAGAGCATGGTGCATCTGGGAGCGCTATTGGACACTCACTACCACAGGTTGTTCTTGTGTCAGGAGAAAGTCCTGAAGCTTCAGGACAGGATTCGTTGCTTCCTTTCTCGTCCGCAAGTGTCGATACATTCGGCGATGCAGGTGCTGGGCCTCATGGTATCAGCATTCGACATGGTGGAGTATGCTCCATTCCATTCTCGCCCCCTCCACAGGCTGATTCTAGCCAAGTGGGACGGCCTGCCTCACCGGATCAGGTCTCAAATGATCTCATGGACTCCGGAGGTCTGTCTGTCGCGGCTCTGGTGGCTCCAGGACCAACAGTTGTTCAGGGGCCGTCCCTTCTGGATATCCAACTGGGTCCTGTTGACGCCAGATGCCAGTCTAAGAGGTTGGGGCGCGGTGCTGGAGCAACACTCCCTTCAGGGTCGGTGGACCAAGGAAGAGTCCCTCCTCTCAATCAACATTCTGGAATTGCGGGCGGGATTCAATGCATTGAACCTAGCCCAGCATTTAATTTACAACCGTCCTGTTCAAGTGCAATCGGACAACACCACCACAGTGGCTTACATAAATCATCAAGGCGGGACTCGAAGCCGTCTGGCAATGAAGGAAGTCTCACGGATTCTACATTGGGCAGAACGCCATCTACCGCCCATATTGGCAATCTTCATTCCGGGAGTCCTGAATTGGGAAGCGGACTTTCTCAGTCGTCAGGACGTACATGCCGGCGAGTGGGGCCTCCATCCAGAAGTGTTTCAACTCCTAGTGGAAAAGTGGGGCCTTCCAGACGTATGTCTGATGGCGTCTCGACACAATCACAAGGTTCCAGTCTTCGGAGCAAGGACAAGGGATCCTCAAGCAGCATTCGTGGATGCGCTGGCGGTGCCGTGGAAGTTTCGGCTGCTGTACGTGTTCCCTCCGGTGTCACTCCTGCCCAGGGTAATTCAGAAGTTCAAGCAAGAAAAAGGAATTCTGCTTCTCATAGCTCCAGCGTGGCCCAGACGGCACTGGTTCTCAGACCTGCAAGGCCTATCGTCAGAGCGTCCAATTCTACTTCCACAACGCCCAGACCACGTGCAGGGCCCCTGTGTCTACCAGGACATAGCATGGCTGTCTTTGATGGCGTGGCTCTTGAAGCTTCCGTCTTAAGGGCTAAAGGGTTTTCTGAGGCGGTCATTCAAACTATGTTGCGGGCCCGGAAACCGGCTTCGGCTCGTATTTACTATAGGGTCTGGCATTCTTACTTTGTTTGGTGCGCATCTAACGATTATGACGCTTCCAAGTTTAGTATAGCCAAGTTGTTGGCTTTTCTTCAGTAGGCCCTGGACTTAGGCCTACGTCTGGCCTCCCTCAAGGTTCATATTTCTGCCTTGTCGGTGTGGTTTCAGAGAAAAATTGCGACCTTACCTGATGTGCATACCTTTACTCAGGGTGTGTTGCGTATCTAATCTCCCTATGTCCCGCCTGTGGCTCCTTGGGACTTGTCAGTGGTTTTGGAGGCGTTACAAGAGTCTCCGTTTGAACCTCTTGGTTCAGCTGATCTTAAGTGGTTTTCCCTTAAGGTGGTGTTTCTGCTGGCTATTGCTTCAGCTAGAAGAGTGTCGGATTTGGGTGCCATGTCCTGTAGTTCCCCATATCTGATATTTCACCGTGACCGGGCGGTTCTTATGACTCGTCCCGGATATTTACCTAAGGTGGTTTCCTCGTTCCACCTTAACCAGGAGATTGTGATTCCGGCACTTGTTTCTCCTGATCTGTCTCCCAAAGAAAAGTCTTTGGATATGGTACGGGATCTCCGTATCTATGTGAAGAGAACTGCTTCCATTAGGAAATCTGATTCTCTCTTTGTACTGTTTGGATTTCACAAACGGGGCTGGTCTGCTCACAAGCAGACTTTGGCCAGATGGATTAGAATGGTGATTGCACATGCTTATGTGAGGGCTGGTCTGTCGGCTCCTGCTCACATTACGGCCCATTCTACTCGGTCTGTTGGACCTTCTTGGGCGGCCCGCCGTGATGCGACCCTTGAACAATTGTGCAAGGCGGCTACGTGGTCTTCAGTGAACACGTTCATAAGGTTCTATGCCTTCGATACTGCCGCTTCCCAGGATGCTTCCTTTGGATGCCGGGTTCTTGTGCCCACTACAGTGCGTCCCCTCCCATAAGGAACTGCTTTAGGACATCCCCAATGTCTATCCTTGTGGAGCCCAGTGTACCCCGCAGCAGAAAACTAGATTTATGGTAGGAACTTACCTTTGTTAAATCTCTTTCTGCGAGCTACACTGGGCTCCACAAGGCGCCCGCCCTGACGTACTTAGCTTCTTTGGGTTGGTATGGCATTAGTCGCTGACACTTCTCCTGTCGTGGGAGTGTGGTGTTTGTGGCTACTAACCGTTGTCGTCTCTTTTCCTGCTACTGCATTGGGCTGGTTAACTAAAAACTGAGCTCCTGTGCAGGGAGGCGGGATTATAGAGGAGGCGGCGCTGTGCATTCTGGGAACAGTCAAAGCTTTGAGCCTGTTGGTGCCTCGGATCAAGATCCTACTCTACACCCCAATGTCTATCCTTGTGGAGCCCAGTGTACCTCGCAGAAAGAGATTTAACAAAAGGTAAGTTCTTACCATAAATCTCGTTTTAGTGTGCTGTCCGGATAATAAGCTTAAATTTGTTTTTAAAAAGAGGCATTGTGTTCATGAGTAAGTGACTGACATCGTGCCAGTGTGTGAATGAGGCTGCACTGTGACTTGAATATCTCTTGGCAGCTCAGTACACTTACAGTATATTGTCAGTTACTAGAAGTGATCCTACACTGGTGCTAAACAGTCACCATACACTAAACTCTATTACACTAAAATGCCTGGTTGCACCTGGGATTTTGCATACGGGTCTGGGTGGTAGTCATGTGACCGCCGGTCGGCTGACCGACAGTCACATGACCTCCTCCATGAGCCCGACGGCTCACTATCCCGATGGTCGGCATGCCGACCAACAGGGACTATTTCCACTCGTGGGTGTCCACGACACCCATAGAGTGGGAATAGAACCCGTGGCGACCGCAGGTCGCCACCGAGCCCGCAGCGTGGCGAGCGCAGCGAGCCCGCAAGGGGCTTGCTGCACTCGTTGCTCCCCGCCGGGATCCCGGCGTCGGTAAGGTGACCGGCGGTCACCCGTACTACACCCACGGGTCTAACCTGGGTGTGACCCGACTTGGTGATGTAACCACACACATGACCAGTGCCGTCTCTTGACGATGAAATCATCTCCTAGCGCCGGCTCTCGTGCTGTACATGGGTGCTACATTGTATTGACCTGGTTACCCGTTTACACTGCACTGTGACCCGTGTCCTTCCTGAGACCAACCCTGCAAGCTAGCCGGATGGATTCCTGGGTCACTGGACCTGGGTTAACCCTTTTGCACTCGGCCTCTCTTAGGTTATCATTGCAATAACCTGGGTTGTTGGCGGTAGAGTATGGACTGGTGTATGGAAACACTACTTGTCAGCATAGTTTTAAACACTCTGGCTATATTGATGTCAATATATTAAAGTCCAGTAAACTTGCATAGGTGCAATAATTGGATTGTAAACTGATCCAGACATACAATATCCTGGTTATTGCACATCCAGTTGTGTGTGTGTGTGTGTGTGGGGGGGGGGGGGGGGTTTAGTGCATAATTTGTATTGTTAACCCCCTTTCAGATATATTACTCTGTGGTGTCGTCCCCACTGATTACCTAGTTACCTACATTCTGCCATTGTATGTTACCAGCGGGCAGGAGACCACCGGTCACAATACAGACTGCTACATCCCACCGCCCTCACAATCCTGTCAGTCGGCATGCTGACTATCTATGACACTCAGTGGGAATAGAACCTGTGGCGAGCGCAGCAAGCCCGCAAGGGGCTTTGTTGTTCTCAACCCCCCCAACCCCCCCCCCCCCCCCGGATCCCACCGTCAGTATGGTCACCTGATACCAACCCTGTTTGACAATGACGTGCTAATTGTTTCTTTTAGGAATAAAATACAACACATAAATGTAATCACAGCCATCAGGATCATTTCTGGTGTTAGAGGAACAATAAACCTAATCTGAATTTGAGGTGTCAAATATAGTGATAGAATCCAAACCCTGAATCAACTGGGACGGTGTCCCAATAACAACTATGTTCTATATATTCCATTACTAATAATGTCAGGTAGCTAAATTTAAAGGAGCTATATTATGCTGAAAAATTGAAGTGACTGGTTATTTAATAGACCTGTTTTATAAACTGCTACATGTGTCATGTTGTTAAAAAGCTTACAAATGTATCAATTATAAGCACCCTCAATCAGCTAAACTGTCAGGGTTGAAATGATCCTGCTGTTCATTTTAGTAGATGGAGATCATGAAAATGAGATTCTCTTGTTTGAGACTCATTTACCATTCAGATGCACATCATGTATAGAATATTACACCTGACTAAGTAGGGTTCTAATAATACGCTTGAATACTGGTAATGTTATCCTTTGTCATGCATGCTAGTTTTATTGCTCCTGAAAATAGGATAACATTTAGCAGATTGTGTTTTAAACCCAACTGAATGACTATATCAGGGTTTTATTACACATGTGTATATATAATTCTCGACACAATGGTCAAAAATAAAGTGGATAAATAATAATAAATAGATGTATTAAACATTTTCTAGGAATCACCTCCCAGAAACCAGTAGATTATATATATTTTTAAAATCAATGTATTCATTCTGAGTGACAATATTGATTGATATACAGTTGAATCCTGTGTGGATATTTTTCTACACTGTATGTGACCTTGTGGTGTTAGTTAGGAAAAATTACTGGATGGGCCAAATTGTTCTCAGCAGTCAATTCTATGTTTCTATGATATGAATGTTGTCATGGATACTGTTGACCATATGACTGGATCCTGGGGAGTTCTGTAACTGGCAGAATACAACTGCTGGGACTTCCAAGTTACCCCACAGATTGTAAACTTGTGAGCAGGGCCCCTCCTACTTCCGTCTGTTTTTACACAGTTTTTTTTTCCATTACTACTGTTCTAATTGTAAAGCACAATGGAATATGCTGCGCTATATAAGAAGCTGTTAATAATAATAATAATAATAATAGCCAACTACTAACGGACTTCCTGTACAGCTTTTCTGCATAAGAACCTGTTTCCAGCACACAAGATAATCACAGACCTAAACTTCTACAACTTTGACTGGTTGACTGATCCTCCTATATAAATTACATTTGGAAATTGTTGCATTTACATGGTGAAGTTAGAACTTGCTCTAATAAAGAGTAGCTGTCACATATGGAAGTAATGAGCTGAATATTATTAAATAAAAAACAACAAACGAATATTAAGATGGTAGCATGTGGAGCATACAAATTGTCACCAAAATACAGTAGCTATTGGGGGCGTGGCTTGACCCAGCATGGTGTATGCTGCTTCCGGCCAGAGCTCCTGCTAATATCCTGATCTATCTCCTGTTTCCCTGGTGTTCTGTGGCTGAAAATTTCTGCAAGAGTGCAGTACCCCCCTCTGCTCCTGCAGTGTGAATTTGGGGATCCTCGGTGCCAAGAGTCCTAACTTACTGGCTGGTGAAGTCTGTGACTGGATCCTGAGACAGACTCTGCTCTCAGTGTGGCTGTTGCTCCTGCTGCAGCTCTGTCCTCACTCAGCTGCTGGGGCCAGTGTGCTCTGCAGAGGTTTTGGTGGCAGTATCCTGTGGATTTCTGTGCCCTGTCTCCAGCTTTGTCATAATGTGCGAATTCTACCAGAACTCTGTAGCTGGTGAGCAGGATGGCTTTGCTTCTATGTCCTTTTATCCTGATTCAGTGCAGCAGCTCTCAGGGCCCCTTAGTGAGACTTTATCTGCACCACTTACTATTACACTACAGCAGGTGCTTACCGCTGTGGGCTCTTCCGAGCAACAAATTACTAATAGACTGGAGGAGCTGAGGGATGACCTTACGCATATTCACCGTGCACTACGGCTGGTGATGGCGCGTGTGGATCCTCCAGCGGTCTCTGTTTCTTTAGTGGTGATTCCATGGTCCCGCGTGAAGATTCAATCTGCAGTCACACAGAGTCACTTATCCGATGAAGAGGGAGAATGGCGACGTAACATCCTCCAGTTTGCTGGCAGTCCGCGAGAGGGAATGGCTTTCTGCTCCAATATTTATTTGGAACAGTGGTTCGGTGTAACCCGTGGATGGAGGTTTTTGTCCCTAATCCGGTTTTCCTCAGCTGCCACTTGTCCCTATACGTTTATTTTGACACAGCTGTGTGTGATGGCTGATGGCCCAGTTTATCCTTCTTCCCACTCTCGAGGGACTGTCATTTGGCTGGATCACATCGACACGGCTCCCATTCACACCGCAACTGACCCGGTAATCAACCCGGGTAAAACCCTTCTTTTTTACCGGGTTGATTTACCGGGTCAGGCGACCCGCTAAATCGCCCAGTGTGCTTTCACATCGCACACTGTCCCGGGTCGACACGGCAATATGCCGTGTCGATACCGGGTTATTTGTGCGATGTGAAAGGGTTATTACTGTGCTCTGTTCTGTATACTGATTCTCGTTAGCTATTGCGTAATTTTATATTGTTTATGCTTCCTTTCAAAGCTCCAGTTGTGTTATACTGCTATTCTTGTGCTCATTCTAAATAATTATTTGCATACAACCAATTATTCTCCAGGAGAAATCTGCTCTAATGTTTAAGGCCATTTATTTAGTGTTATTGTCACTTATATAGATATTCGTCCGTTTTCCGGCTCAGTGTATCTAAACCTACTGTATGTGCATTTTTCACTATTTTGCGGGAGCAACTTCCCATATATAGGTTGTGGTCATTTATTTTAATGTCGCAGTCACTTCTATTTATACACTGCTCAAAAAAATAAAGGGAACACTAAAATAACACATCCTAGATCTGAATGAATTAAATATTCTTATTAAATACTTTGTTCTTTACATAGTTGAATGTGCTGACAACAAAATCACACAAAAATTATCAATGGAAATCAAATTTATTAACCCATGGAGGTCAGGATTTGGAGTCACCCTCAATATTAAAGTGGAAAAACACACTACAGGCTGATCCAACTTTGATGTAATGTCCTTAAAACAAGTCAAAATGAGGCTCAGTAGTGTGTATGGCCTCCACGTGCCTGTATGACCTCCCTACAATGCCTGGGCATGCTCCTGATGAGGTGGCGGATGGTCTCCTGAGGGATCTCCTCCCAGACCTGGACTAAAGCATCCACCAACTCCTTGACAGTCTGTGGTGCAACGTGGCTTTGGTGGATGGAGTGAGACATGATGTCCCAGATGTGCTCAATTGGATTCAGGTCTGGGGAACGGGCAGGCCAGTCCATAGCATCAATGCCTTCGTCTTGCAGGAACTGCTGACACACTCCAGACACATAAGGTCTAGCATGGTCTTGCATTAGGAGGAACCCAGGGCAACCGCACCAGCATATGGTCTCACAAGGGGTCTGAGGATCTCATCTTGGTACCTAATGGCAGTCAGGCTACCTCTGGCGAGCACATGGAGGGCTGTGCGGCCCCCCAAAGAAATGCCACCCAACACCATTACTGACCCACTGCCAAACCGGTCATGCTGGAGGATGTTGCAGGCAGCAGAACGTTCTCCTTGGCGTCTCCAGACTGTCACGTCTGTCATATGTGCTCAGTGAGAACCTGCTTTCATCTGTGAAGAGCACAGGGCGTAAGTGGCGAATTTGCCAATCTTGGTGTTCTCTGGCAAATGCCAAACGTCCTGCACGGTGTTGGGCTGTAAGCACATCCCCCACCTGTGGACTTCGGGCCCTCATACCACCCTCATGGAGTTTGTTTCTGATCGTTTGAGTAGACACATGCACATTTGTGGCTTGCTGGAGGTCATTTTGCAGGGCTCTGGCAGTGTTCCTCCTGTTCCTCCTTGCACAAAGGCGGAGGTAGCGGTCCTGCTGCTGGGTTGCTGCCCTCCTACGGCCTCCTCCACATCTCCTGATGTACTGGCCTGTCTCCTGGTAGCGCCTCCATGCTCTGGACACTATGCTGACAGACACAGCAAACCTTTTTGCCACAGCTCGCATTGATGTGCCATCCTGGATGAGCTGCACTACCTGAGCCACTTGTGTGGGTTTTAGGGAGGTCACACAGGCACGTGGAGGCCACACACACTACTGCGCCTCATTTTGACTTGTTTTAAGGACATTACATCAAAGTTGGATCAGCCTGTAGTGTGTTTTTCCACTTTAATATTGAGGGGGACTCCAAATCCAGACCTCCATGGGTTAATAAATTTGATTTCCATTGATAATTTTTGTGTGATTTTGTTGTCAGCACATTCAACTATGTAAAGAACAAAGTATTTAATAAGAATATTTAATTAATTCAGATCTAGGATGTGTTATTTTAGTGTTCCCTTTATTTTTGTGAGCAGTGTATTATGTCTGTTCTTTACACTCAGTTATCTTGGTATTTGCATAATACTTTACTATTCTATGGGTATAACCTGTTCTATTTAGTTTATGGTCTTTTATTTAATTGCCCGTCATTTACAGTATATCGTGTGCTTTTCCTGTAGCTACAGTTTTGTTGTTCTGCTATCCTCGTGCTCATTATAGCTAAATATTTGCGTGCAACACTTACTTTCCGAGAGGATCCTGTTCTAACTGGTGTATGGCTCTTTATATAGTGTTACATCAGTATTATGTCTGTTTTCCAGCTCCTTGTATCTATGAATGTGTGCACTTTTTACCATTTTGTCGGAGAAGCTTGCCATAATTAGTTTGTGGTCGCTTGTTTTAGTTCCACAACCATTTATATTTATATTCTGTCTTTAAGCTCAGATAACTCAGTATTTGCATACTACTTTACTATTCTGCGGGTGTAACCTGCTCCACTTAGTTTATGGCCATTTATTTTAGCTGCCCCTGTCAATTATACGGTATACTTATCCTGTGTTATGGGGTTGGGGGGTGGAGGGATGTTAGGTATTTAGGTGTAGTGTAGTTAGGGATGGGGTTCTTATGGGGATCCAGGTATGCCTAGGTTGGGGTTAGGTTATACAGGGTGGGGGGTTCTTGGGAGGTTTGCTTTGGGTGTCTTTATTTTATTTTGTGTATTTGTTTTGTTTGTAGATTAGGGTATATGGGGTGTGGGGGAATGTGAGGCTTTCTGATGGATGTGAGTTATATATATTTTAATTTATGGTATGTCACCTATGCCCCATTATAAATTTGGTTCTCTCATGTGTACACCCGAATGGCGCCTTCGGGTGGCGATTAAGTTATCAGTGTTTGATTTGGGGTATTCTGTATGTCATTGTTTTTACTATATCCTGCTATTGTTCCATTTCTCATGTCCGATGGCTTGGTGGCTAATCTTTTATTTTGTCATTTATTCACTGTTTATGCTCTTCTGTATTATTCCTCATGTTTGCCTTACAATTCATATGCCTCTTTAATGTCTGGGTGTAACTTTTTAAATTTCCAATAAAAATTACACAATTAAAAAAATAAATACAGTAGCTATTCAAATAAATTGTTTCTAGGGATTCTATAGGCTAGTATTATATTAAGCCACAACCCCCATTATGGACCTGGTGATTGCACCAATAAGTAGGTGGCATGTCCACTTTAAAACCAGATATACCAAACTCAAAATAGGTTTTAAGATTATGTGGACAGTGAATAATGAGAGATTTGGAAGGAGGCCAAAGACCCCTCATAGCTTGTATTGGCTGTCTGCTTGGATATAGGGTACCATGCTGCCATAGCTAGTCCCAGCCTCACTGCTCTCTAGGGAAAAGATCCCGACCCAGCTGCTCACAATATCCCCACTGCATTGGAGGAATAAAGTCCTGGGCCTTCCCCCTCCTTTATGCACCAAGAACTGGGTGCTTATCAAACTGGGCACATACTGAACAGTTAACACGCTGGACAAGGCCTGGTTCAAAAAAACCATTCTGTGCGATATTATTTGTGATATTTCTGTACTTCCTGGTGCCATACAATTGTTTTCAGAAATATTAGTTTTGCAGTGTAACTCCTGCAGATATAGGAAACATTTTGTTATACAACCTAGATGATGCTTTTATTATGATTACTGAGCAGGTGCAGTTGTTACATTTGTGGAAGTCTGATAGGAACGTCACTGCTCCAGCTGTCTGGTGACAGTCTAATGTAATTGTAGGTTGCAGATCTTCCTTGTGCAGTTGCACTTTGTGGTTGTTTGGCAGGTTGTTGACACTATTATAATAATAGGATTTTGTTACCTACCGGTAAATCCTTTTCTCTTGGTCCGTAGAGGATGCTGGGGACTCCAAAAGGACCATGGGGTATAGACGGATCCGCAGGAGCTTGGGCACACTATAAAGACTTAAACTGGGTGTGAACTGGCTCCTCCTCTATGACCCTCCTCCAGACCTCAGTTAGAAACTGTGCCCAGGAGAGATGGACATTTCGAGGAAAGAATTTATAAACACGGTGAGTGTCATACCAGCTCACACCATGAACATACCGCAGAACATGGCATTCGATAGAAAACCAGCCTACGGCATGAAAAAGACACAGCCACACGCTGAGAGAATATGTAACACAACCTGTGTGCCAACACAACCAATAATAAGACACCTCATGCCATGGCCTGAACATCGTCAGCAACAGCCTGACAGAGAAGAAACACCACTAAAGTGTAACCAAAAACAATAACTGCAGACACAGTACGCACTGGGACGGGCGCCCAGCATCCTCTACGGACTAAGAGATAAGGATTTACCGGTAGGTACCAAAATCCTATTTTCTCATACGTCCTAGAGGATGCTGGGGACTCCAAAAGGACCAATACCAAAGCTCCAGAACGGGCGGGAGAGTGCGAACGACTCTGCAGCACCGATTGAGCAAACAAAAGGTCCCCCTGAACCAGGGTATCAAACCTGTAGAGCATAGCAAACGCGTTTGAACCCGACCAAGTATCCACTCAGCAGAGTTGAACCGCCGAGACTCCTCTGACCTCCTCCCAGGAGGAGCCCATCTTCCCAGTAAAATGGGCCTCCACCGACTTCGGTGACGGCAATCCAGCCAAATAGCATCACAGATCCAACGTGTAACCGACTGCATAACACAGTCACCCAAACCATACTGGGAACATATCAGACAAACAGAGCCCCTGTTTCTCCAATCTGAACCAAAATGGCGACCTAAATATTCAAGTCCCTGGCTACATCGAGAGAATTTGAATCAGCTAATGCCTAAGTAACCGCCGGCATCAAAATAGGCCAAATTCTGCGAAACCCAGAAACCACTCTCGGCAGAACTACTAACCGAGTTCTCAATTCCTTTCAATCCACATGAAAGATCAAACAAGGCTCGTGAGCCAAAACCACCACTTCCGACACCCGCCTTGCGGATGTCAAAGCCAAGAGCAGGACCACTTTCCAAGAGAGAAATTTTTGTAAAGAAATTATTAGGCCACACTCCCAAGTTTAAACTTGCATCCACGCCGGTTTGTAAAGTATGGATAAGAACGACCTAGCTGAAAGACTTCCATAGGAGCCTTCCTGGATACACCCAAAACACCTAGTTACGCCCACAACAGTGGTAAAGCTTAGCTGTTACTTCTTTCTTAGCTTGAAGAATTGAGGAAAGGACTACACTGGGAACACCCTTTCGGCTTAGGATATGGCATTCCACCGCCACGACGTAAGTCTTGAAACACGCCCTGATCTTGTTGTCACAGATCCTCACGTAGAGAAAGAGGGCAGGAATCTTCTGAGTAAATCCTGAAAACCTGGAAAGCAAACCCTCCTTGGCTAGACCGGATCCAAGAGGATCGCCTGAACCTTTGTTCATCCCACGTTAATCACCTTCAAACAAAAATGAAAGCGGAGAGGCCACCTAGACCGACTAAAAACCACAGTGTCACAAGGTTATCCACTGCTATAGCTAAAGTGTCCCCTGACCTGGAACAATATCCCTGAGGCCTCTCATTGAGGCGAGACTCCAACATATCCAATTGCAACAATCCTCAAAGACTTGTCACGTCTGTGAAAACTTCTCGATGACGACCGAATTTTTCCCGGATGGAGATCGCGTCAGCAGAGGAAATCTATTTCTCCGTCGTTCACCTCCGGAACGAAGACTGCTAGTATAGCATTTACCAGACTCTCCACCAAACGGCAAAACTGTGCATCTTCTGCCATTGCCGCTTTGCTCCTTGTTCCGCCATAGCTGTTTACTTATGTCACTGCTGACAAGTCGTCCAGCAGAACTAACACGGGCAGAACACGAAGACTACGTTTGTCGAAACTAACTCTTAATTCAAGAAAGTTTATAGCAGACAAGCTTTCCAACACGACCTTATCCCCTGGAAACACGTCCCTTGAAAGTACTGCTCCTCCATCTCGGAGATCTGTATGAACGAACACCAGGATCTACACCCGGAACCCGAACCTTCATCCCTCTAGAACAGTGTTTCCCAACCTCGGTCCTCAAGGCACTCGAACAGTCCTGGTTTTAGAGATATCCAGGCTTGAATACAGGTGACTTAATTAGTAGCTCAGTTATTTTGATTTAACCATCTGTGCTGCAGCCTGGATATCACCAAAACCTGCACTGTTGGTGTGCCTTGAGGACCGCGGTTGGGAATGCCTGCTCTAGAAGGAGAGAACCAAGCAGACACCACAGGAGCGATGTCCTGGCCGTTAGGATTATATACATGTGCGTGTGCAGGTGAGACCCGGACCACATTTCCAACTGGTCTCCTGAAAACCACTCTGGCAATAAAGCCTCTCACCAGAAAAGGCCTCTCCAGCCGCAGCCAACCGGTTAAGTAACGGAACACCTTGATGAAGTGTCACAGTAAAACCGAGCCAACCCTAGATCTTCAGACCCCTTTTCACATGGAAAAACACCGAACTTTTACCGGTCATTATCTACTCTGAAAACCACCTCCAACATCAGTGTCGTTGGAAACAACAGCCAATCCCTGTGTAGAAGAACAGTCAGAGAGAACCAACGATTTGCACCTTTATACAGGGACCACCGGACAATGTCCTGATCCTGACGCATCTCTGTACGGCGTTGTGTACTATCTTCCCTTCCAGAGTGAAACAGCAAGAACTATTAGAAAAACAGTAAGGGGAAATAACCGTAACTCCGAATGTTCCCCTTTGTTCCCCTTTGGATTCTATAAATAACCCACAGGTCCCAGTCTATTTCCGGACCAACCGAAGCATAGTAGACAAGTGCCCGCCGGAGCGGGGACCAGCCCGATAGACTCAGCGACAAGTGGTGGATGTGGAGGAAACAGAAAACGAAATCCACTACTGCGAACCTAACAAGGCTGCAGAACTCTTACCTTTTCACCTTCCACTGACTACACAGAACAGGAAAAAGAACGGTATCGAACCGGTTAAAACGACCACATCCCACAAAAGAATATGTTACCAACCATTGTGAAAGAGGCTAACACACGAAGTTAGACTTACCAGAGGAATCCGCCGAGATTGACTGACCATAGGCCACCAACCAGCTGTATACCTCCCTCCATCATCACCCGGAGACATCCTCCGCAATTTTCAATTGTCACACCTCCTGCTGTCACGGGGCAGCCTGCTGTAATGTTATACGGTAGAACAAACATAGGCAAGCCCACCCACACTGGGTAGGGTAATTCTATCGGATGCCTACCCGAATACAACACTCCCTCAAGTGCATACAGCGCAACAAGGTCAAAGTATAGAAATAAAATTTCACTTAGCTGCCTGTGTATGATCCTTTGCGACCGGGCTCTGCGTCGACCAGGAGTTGACTGTCATAATTTTCTCTCCGCGATGTGAAGAGAAGAATATTCGTACTCCTTGAGAGGATCGAACCAACTCGTCACGGCCAATCTAGAGCTTAATCAACAGGGCGACCAGTACATGATAAGAATACCATTATTTCAGCATTCATGGATATACATCATGTAATACACAATAAAACACATATATCCTAACCATGCATATATAAACCTATATCTACATATATACACATATAGATATAACCTATACGCAAGTGGATTGTCCAGACCTGTCAGGTCCCTAGTGACGGTAATGTGTTGTGAATGTGTATGACCATGTACTGACATGCCCCCGATGTGGATCTACCAGGAACGTTATGGTCGACAGAAGCTTAGTAAATGTCGACAGCAAGGAATAGTAAGCGGGCAAAAAATAATCCCAGAACCCAGAGGGGTCTGAGGGAAGGAAACCAATACAATTTTGATAACACTCCCCCCACATATGCCAATAAATTATATTATATATATATATATATATATATATATATATATATATATATATATATATATATATACATACACACACATGTACACATACATATATATATATATATACATATATATCCATTAAGTCCACACTCACTGCTGCAGTCCACAACATGGGCGGTGCTCCGTGAAGGGCTCCCAAGAAGTCCAAAATATATCCAGAGAAAGTACAGGCACTCACCACTTCCTTGATGATAAAGAAATGTATTGCCACTCACAGGTATGTCTCACATAGAGACGGTCAACAGCATGTCAGCATATCGTGTCGACGTTTCGGCTCCATCTGAGCCTTTTTCAAGACAGAAAAGATCACAGCAGGTACATACCCAGCAGCCATCGTCGACACGATATGCTGACATGCTGTTGACCGTCTTTATGTGAGACATACCTGTGAGTGGCAATAAATTTCTTTATCATCAAGGAAGTGGTGAGTGCCTGTACTTTCTCTGGATATATACACATATATATATATAAACACACACACATATACACATACATATATATATACACATATACATACATATATATATATATATATATATATATATATATACATACATATATATATATATATATATATATATATATATATATATATATATATATACACACACACATATATATATATATATATACATATACACATAAATATATATATATATATATACACACATATATATATATATATATATATATATATATATACACACACACACATATATATATATATATATATATATATATATATATATATATATATATATATATATATATATATATATATATATATATATACACACACATATATATATATATATAGATCCAAAGAAAGCTGGCACTCGTGGAGACTTAATAAACCCGCAGACACAGTAATGTGGTCAACGTTTCAGGGCTTCTGCCCTTTTATCAAGACAATCTGTAACATACAAAAGATAAAACATTTATACCTTACCCACACCTCGTGCACTTGCTTCCACGGTACCCGCTGTGACCCGATGACGTCATTGGCGCGCACCCGCGCCGGCGACCCAGCGTCATAGGGGGGCGTGGAGAAAAATTTAGTGACGTCCCATCACCATGGCAACCCGTCCAAACTATGGAAATAAAAGCATGCAGCAATGATTCACCCGTGGCCCGCAATACATAAAGCACTGTAGATCCGAGGGGACAAATAGACTGTATTATATAAAACCTAATACCATGTGAAAACAAACTGTCTGCCTAAGAAAACATAGGAACTGCTGTGACAATTCTAAATAAGACTAAATTATTATAACAGTTGTCTGCAGCTCATAATAGAATTGCAGCACGGCACACACCAGCTATAAATAAATGGGAAAAAGCAGTTTTATATATTAAACTACAAGAAGCTAGTGAATGATAAAATGTCATTGAGTCCAAAAGGCTTCACGGACTGTAATGCATGGATCCACCAGGATTCTTTTTGGAGTAGGATACGACCACGATTTCCTCCTCTCGGGGATTCTGGTACTCCATCAATGATCTTATAACGTATAGACGACATGCTATGTTGCAACTCCTTAAAGTGGCGGGCTACCGGCTGGTCAGAGCCCCGTCCCTCCAACGCCGCACGGATACTAGATCGATGTAATGCTATTCTTTCTTTAAATTGATGAATAGTTTTGCCAATGTATAGCAACCCGCAGGGGCATTTGATATAATATATAACGTATCGGCTCGTGCATGTATAAGGTCGTTTAATCCTAAACTCCTTTCCTGAGCGCGGATGATAAAAAACAGCACCTGGTTCCAAGCTGCTGCATGTGGTGCACCCAAGACATTTAAAATTGCCCGGCTTCCTCGTCAAGAAATGAATAGGCGGTGAGGCTTTAAGATTGGAGACGTCGTTCTGTACCACCCAGTCTTTAATATTTCTTCCTCTCCGATAAGAGGGTAAAATTTTTGTTCCTTTAAAGGACTGTAGTTGTTTGGCATGAGTGATAATAGGCCAAATTTGTTTGGCCTTCTGCATGGTCCCCATACTGGAGGTAGAGAAATCTTGTGTCCAAACTATAGAGTCAGGATTTCCTGTTTTTTGGGATTTATGTAATAAGCTTGTTCTATCTTGCATCAGAGCCCTGTTTTTGGCTTCCTTTAAATATTTTAGTTTGTAGCCTCTTTCAATGAATTTTCGTGTCATAATGTCCATCTGTTTAATAGTCTCAGCTTGATCACTGCAGATGCGCCTGATCCTAATATATTGGGAATATGGCAATCCCCATTTTAGGGTCGGCGGGTGGTGACTATTTGCGTGTAGAGTGGTATTTCTGTCGGTTTCTTTGACAAATAGAGAGGTATGCAGGTGGTGGAGATGATCCTGTTTGATAGCCACATCTAGGTAGTGTATTTCTTCGTGACTGGTAGAATATGTGAATTTGATGGAGTCATCCAACAGGTTAATGTCAAGCATGGCCTGTTGGAAACTCTCTTGTGATCCTGACCATAATACAAAGATATCGTCTATGTAGCGGAAGTATGCCTTAATACTACCCGCTACATTAGGATTAGTCAAGAAGAGTTCATTTTCAACTTCTCGCATGAAAATGTTAGCGAAGCTCGGAGCCACGCATGACCCCATCGCGCACCCCGAGCTTTGCCGATAGAATCTACCATCAAAAATAAAATAATTCCGTGTTAAAGTTAACTCCAGTAACTGAATGAAAAAATTGATGTCTGGACCTTTGTATTTGTGACTGCCTGTGATGCACCGTCTGATGGCTTCAATACCTCTTTGATGGGGGATGTTGGTATATAAGCTGATTACGTCTATGGTGCACATCAGGTAGTTCTCTGGTAATGGCGACAACTTTTCCAATTGTAACAAGAAGGCCGTAGTGTCTTTCAGACAGACCTTTTGATCTTGTACAACTGGCTGCAGAAAAAAATCCAAATACTTGGAAATATTGTAAAAAAGCGATTCTCTTGCTGCTATTATAGGTCTTCCTGGCGGATCCACTGGGTTTTTGTGGAGTTTAGGAATCGTATAAAGAACCGATTCTTCTAGCCAGAGAGAAAATCACTAAATTTGAAGCGAGTCATTCTGCAGTAATTGAGGTGGAAACCTCTCAAGATTTACTGAATAAATTAACCACAGATATAGAAAAATATCGCCTGGACCTCATCCAATTCAAGAAAACCAAGCGTAACACTGTAGACAGAGATTATCTGGAAAACAAAGTGTATGCGTGGGCATATAACCGGGGCACTGATTCGAATAGGAGGCCTAAATTTCGACGGAATAAAAGATTTAATTTGGATACAGATAACTCAAGTGCACTATCATCTAGTGATACAGAATGTGCAGGGGCTACATCTTCAAAAAACGGGAGGAAACCCCCAGCGGGGGTCACTACAAGAGCGGCAAGAGAGCTCAAAAAAGGCCCTACACCCGCCGTGGTGGACAATGGGCAAGGAAAGTCCAAAAAAGCAAAGAACAAGAAAACTTAGTTTTCAATTTGTCATCACGCTCTCTAACAACTGATGAATTGTCGGTGTTGAATAAGGGGTTATCCTTTGTTCCCACAAAGAAACCTGACACTTTTAAAAATAAAGTGGACTTATACAAATTCGGTCGCAGGTTAAGACTGAAGGAACATTTCGGAGACAGTCCCCCACTATTGACACAGGACATTCCCCTGCACAAACCTTCTACTTTTGACCCAGTATCCTCCAATAACAACATCAAGTGCTTCGTTAACCACATGAATAATGTGATTGAAGAACCTCAGGTGAATCACACATCTAAAATCAATAATTTGTCTGTGGAAGAACGCGCAGCTTTGAAAAGTCTAGCTGGTTATAAAGACATCATAATCCGCTCGGCAGATAAGGGCGGAGGTATAGTGGTCCAGGATGTGGTGGCATATAAATCTGAAATATATAAACAGCTTGCGGATGAAACTACCTATCAGGAATTACTTTCGGATCCAACGTCCACATTCAAAGCAGAAATAGATGACATCTTGAACAAAGCCGTGGAAGATAACATCATAGATTACAAGATGAAGGAAACATTAACACAGGACTGGCCGATTATCCCGGTTCTTTATACGATTCCTAAACTCCACAAAAATCCTGTGGATCCGCCAGGAAGACCTATAATAGCAGCAAGAGAATCGCTTTTTTACAATATTTCCAAGTATTTGGATTTTTTTCTGCAGCCGGTTGTACAAGATCAAAAGGTCTGTCTGAAAGACACTACGGCCTTCTTGTTACAATTGGAAAAGTTGTCGCCATTACCTGATGTGCACCATAGACGTAATCAGCTTATATACCAACATCCCCCATCAAAGAGGTATTGAAGCCATCAGACGGTGCATCACAGGCAGTCACAAATACAAAGGTCCAGACATCAATTTTTTCATTCAGTTACTGGAGTTAAC